>NC_057350.1:12492500-12827500 GCF_016509475.1 Prionailurus bengalensis
TGAAAAAAGCTGCCATGTGAAAAGGTAAAACCTTCTTTCCTGGAGGCATCCTTGCCGAGGATGGCTTACCAAGTATCAAGAAGACAGCCCTCCTATGTTGAGTTAAGTTACGCTGCATTGAATTTGTTCTCCAAGTGGAGGTAACCTTAGGATAGGGATTGGGATTCATAAAGAAGAAATGTGAAGGAAGATCAGAAACAAGGAATGAGCTTCAGGTAGCGCTCGAAGGAAAGAGAAAGAATTTCCATAAGGGATGAGAGAAAGAGGTGATGTCATCAATAAGTGAACACCAGAGAAAAATCACAGAATCATGGAGGACAATAGAGGACCAAGGAAGTGTTGGCTAATAGTCAAGAACCACACAGAGGGTTAAGTATATGAAGGCTTACAAAGAGTCACTAGATTTGAAACGAAAGTCAAGGGAGTTCCTGGAGAGTGAAGTTTCCATGGATCTAGTTGACAATACAATAGTAGCTTAGGGGCACTATAAAGTCGGGTGAAGGTCTGCTTTTTCAGCGGGAGGAGGTTGTGCACCTCTGAAGTTCAAAGTCCAGATAGTAGAGATTTAGATTTAGAAAGTAGATCTCTGGCATTTGTGGCCTCCATGTTCACGATCCTTACCATTTGCCGTTGACCCCCACAGTCCAAGGTAGGTAGTAATTTTTCAATTCTGCCAAGGCACACGTTGTACTCGTGTCTGTCATGAAACTGCTGTACGTGAATGATCAGTTATTTGGAGAGCAACACCGGCCAGCTGCCCAACGTTGGTATCATACCGCGCCATTGTGATTCTCTACCCATCTCTGTATATGCTTGAACTCTCATGAAATGGTAGGAACTCTACTTCTTTGTAGATCCAGGCAAGCTCATGGATAATGTTGCTATGCAGGTGATGTACTATGAAAAATTGCTTTAGCACTTCATAAAACCATTTAAGAGTCTCAAGACATCACTTTGATGTTTCAGGTACTCTATTTTATGGAGGTAATTATATCTAAGAGAGGTACTCAAAAAGTAGGCTTTTTTGAAACTCTCAGGATACATCCCTTAAAACTGTCAAGATTTTACTTACTGGAGGAGGGGAGGATATCATTATAGAAGAAAACTCTCTCAGGAAATGGGAACGGTTAGTTTTTAGCTCAGAGGAGGAAGAATATTTTGGAATCGGGAAAGAACAAAGAATGTGTCTTAGTCCGGTTTCCCCAGAGAGGACGACGAGAGAAAGATACCTACCTTGCAAATACTTTGCTGGGGATTGTGATCCCCAGAAGCAGCAGTGAAGGAGAGGGAAGCAATGAGAGGTTCTCTTACTGAGTTGGTTGACCCCACAAAGCACGTGAGAGGCCCATGTGACACGCACCTCAGGACTGCCAACGTGGTGCGAGAAAGCAGGTTGCCTGTATCCATCCGTTTGTATCCTCCGTTGGTCAGAGAATATTCCATGAGGCATTAACTCCCCAGTACTTCCAGGGAGCATTGGCGAGGATGCCGACGGTCGTCCGCTGTGTCCCAAACCTCGGTGAAAACAGAGAAGCCTTAGCATGGAAGGCAAGACGTGCTCACAGGCTGCCTTCATGTGCAGCTGGTTGGACCCATGCCCGAGCTGCTTACCACCACGGTGACCAGAGTAGAAGACAAGTGTGGCCACAAGGATCCGAGGAGGTGTGGAACAGGTGCCCGATCCGAGATGTCTGTAGGTTAAGGAGACATGTGCTTTTGTGATCAGGGTGATAAGAAAACTCAGACCAGGTGCCTGGCTCCTGTCAAGAAAATAAGATGCAAGGACGGCTTATAAGAATGAGGGCGCTGTGGTAGGAAGGGGTGTTCGGTACGAGTAGAGGAGAGGTATCAAAGTCATCGGGCAAGAGCAAGCTGGAAGGATGGCCGAATAGCAGGGGTCCCTTTGAAGCTCAACATTAGGAACTTCTAGCTCTTTGCATTTTCTCCACGAGTGCCTGCACCCTACGAGTGGGAGCTGAGAAGGCAGACCACGGGGGCAATCCAGGGCTGGGCTGCGATGGTGCATACAGCAAGGGGTCATCGGCGGTGGGGGGGGGGGCACGTGGAAGCAGCTGATCACAGAGTGAAGAGAGGGGAAACAGACAACGTGAAGCCAAGGCACCCCACACACAGACGCTTCCGTGGGGGTAAAGCAGAGCGGGAGTGGGGGAGAGAAAGAACAAAAATGGGACAGCAGCGACTTGAGGTTGGAACAGAGGCCACATGCCGATGACAAGATCTAGAGCACGACCAGTGCTACCTGGTGAGGACAGGAGCCTCGGTATCCTGCAGCAAACTGAGTAACAGGGATGTTCACGTCGCCACAGAAGGAGCTGGGAGGGAAAGACAGAACCTGAGATGCGTCCTGAAGTTGCCCAGGATGGAGCAAACGCTAATAAAAGATACAGATCGACGATTCGGAGGTGGCTAGCCGGTGGTAATAGAGACTTCAGATGATGATACTTGGAGAAAGGCTTTTGGCGAGACTGGAGTTTGAGCCCTCGCTTGAAAAGAGTTTAGGTAACCAACATGTTAATTAACAATCAAAGCGGTTGCGAGAGTTTGAAGACAAAGCAAGACTTGCCTCAAAGCAGACTTGTAACTGGCATTATTTCTGCAGGAGAAGTTGGAGAGGTGTGCAGAATTTCACTCTTACTTAGTGCACTGGGTATTATTTGAATGTGCTATCAGGAGCCTGCAATGCTCTTCTGGGAAGAAGGAAAGAAAGAAAGAAAAGAAAAAAGAAAAGAAAGAAAGAAAGAAAGAAAGAAAGAAAGAAAGAAAGAAAGAAAGAAAGAAAGAAAGAAAGAAAGAAAGGAAGAAGGAAGGAAGGAAGGAGAGAGGGAAGAAAGAAAAAAAAGGAAGAAGGAAAGGAAGGAAGGGAGAGAGAGGGAGAGAGAGAGGAAGGAAGGAAAACAAATTTAGTCAAGGACAAAAGTAGAATTCGAGCCCACGGCGAACAAACACTTGTCCACCACCTTTGATTCCACAGCCGAAAGAAGCAGGCATCCTAAGCGGGTGGGGCGGGGGTGTTTCATTAGTCTTCCCAACACTCATTTTTGCTAAATCCACTTAAACTGTGTGACCCCGTTAACACAAAGAGCACATGTTTTAGAAATGAAGTTTTAGGCAGATGGAGAGATATGAAGGTGTGGTAAATGTTTAACTTGCTACACACAGAGATCCAGCCATATTTCGTCAGCGGCTGTCTGTTTGGCCTCCAAGCTTCCAGGGAGGAACCCACCTCCACATGCTCTGTGTCTTTGTCCCAGTCCCCCACTCAGCAAGAGGTCCTGGAAGTCATCGATGTCCTAACAAAGAGTAATAATGACAATAGCCACCATTATCTGATGGCTCCTTTGTGCCCAGCTTATGCCCAATACTTTATGTAGTTTCTCTTACTCAGCAAACACCCGTGGGCAGGCGATGTTGTCGTTGTCCCACAGACCGGGCGGTGCGGAGCCACTGTAGGGGTTCAGCAGTGTCCCCAAGGCACCAGGCTGCTCCACGTTCCTGCTCTGCCCTCCTCAGTGACGGGAACAGCTCCTGCAACCTCTGTGTTCACACGGGAAGAAGAAACAGAGGAGGCAGGTACCAACAGAGTCCCCTCCAGCAGATGTAAACAGCAAGGAGATTTAAGACACTAGATGGGGAGGGTTGAGACACTAGACAGCTCTTGAGTCATGGGGAGGGTTGAACAGACTCTAGGTCGAACTCAGGAAGTCGCCGAGAAATTGGGCCATCGAGGGAGCTGCTGCTTCTTCCACAGTCGCAAAGTTGTTGAAATAAGAGGCCACCTTCTCCAACAGGAAGCCAGGACACGTCTGCCACGACCAGGAAGCAGGTCAATCAGAAAGCCGCCCCCGGAGCGTGAGGTCCCAGACCTGGCCGATTCTGGCGAGGTCTGTGCCAGCAACAGAGATGCCCAGGAGTCTCTTCTCGCTCCCCACTGAACTCAGTTCCTGAGCAAAGCCCCCATGGTCCTCTCTCCACGTGACTTAGTTCCAGATCAAGAGGTAATCAGTAAAGCTGAAATCATATCTGGAGCCCCAGCTGCCATGCTAGCTAAAGACCCTGCAAGTTGAATATCTTAGCTTTCTGGGCTCTACAGCAGAGGCAGGCAAGAGAGAAAGGCATTGGAACAGAGGTGAGTCGAACTCCTGGATGAGCCACAGTAGTTCTGGAAAGCTGGGACGGCTCATTTTCGTCTGGCCAGCTTTCCCTTCCTCCACCCCCAGGGGTCCCGTCCACGTATATTATCTCATTTAATCCTCACCTCAACCTTGCAGTGAAGTATTACTATCTCCTTTACAGATTAGGAAACTGAACCTCATGAAGTTTAAACGATAATGTTCAAGAAGGTAGTGGAATCAAGATTTGAACCAAAGTCTGTGTCCCGCTATTCTCATATGATAGAATTTATATGTTTGCCTTGCTAAAAGTAAACACTGGAAAGAGTGGATTCTCTCTATTCTCAGTTCCCTTGCTCCTGATTATGATTCACTGGCTTTCAAAGAGCTGAATAGGCATGGGGCTCTCCCATCTCCAAACCCTTGCTCTAGAAATTTTCTTGATTGCGTGGGTTGCTTGGTCCATGGTCCTCTACGAAGTCAGATGACTTGGGTCTCAGGACTGTCTGGGGTGAGAAAAGAGGAAGCTTTTGTCCATCAACTCACATTCTCCATTGGCCAAAGACTCACTCCATGAGGCATTATTGTCCCTTTTCCTTATATCTGACCACTCAAATCCCAGCCATCCTTGAAGCCCCAGGTCAAATGCTACCCTTCTGCAAAGATGTCGCCAATCTCCTTGTCAACAGGTAGCTCCACCTTCCCTGAAACTCTCATGCATTTCCTTTGTACCTTCCTCTGAATATTTTTCACCTTCCCTGAAATTCTCACATATTTCCTTTGTACCTGCCTCCAGATATTTTTCACAATCAACTTATATAATTACCCCTTCCATATTGTAGCTTCCTTGAAGACAAGAACTATGACATTTATCCCTGTTGTCCCTTGAAGCTCTTGGCACAGCACATGCATGTAGTAAGGGTTCCCTAGATGAATAATATATAAATGAATGAATTTCCCTGACAAGGTGCTCTCTTCTTGAAAATACTGGATAATCTACATCCAGGTAACTACAAATCAATTGCTTTAGCTTCCTTTAGAGCTTTTAATTAGTGAGATGTTCCTCCATCACCACCATCCATCTGATTTCTCCAGGGTTTACTGGCCCCTCATCAGTTAATGTATACAGAATGTTTTTTCCAAATTTATTTGCTTTACGGCTCTGAACATTTTAAAAATTGAACTGAAAAAAAGAGCGAGAACAGGACAACCTCTCTGGAGTTGAAATGAGTCCATTTTTCTCTTTGGAACACCCACAAGAGGACAGTTCCCCCCCCCCCCCACCCAGTTCAGGCATTTGCATCCATAACAATTCATCAGACCAGAAAGTGGACCAAATCACGAGAGTAAAAGCATCTAGGAATATCATGCTCTATACTTAGCCCACTCGATTTCCTGCTGAAGTCGAATTTCTTCCATTCCTGTCAGCCCTTCAGGATCAGCAGACGGCAGCGGTCTCCCTAGTTTCTTCTGGAAACTTTCCACGGTAGAACCCCAAAACAGTGGCCATCGGTCCCCAAGGCAGGTTGTCTCCTGCTGTGTGGTTAATGAAGCTAGTAGGCGGGCAGCTTCCCCCCCGGTTGCCATGGAAGCGGCCAGGGCCGCTGGCCCTCTGAAACCGGAAAACAACAGCAAGTGCATTCCATCCTGCCTTGCAGATTAAACCAGCTGTCAAGCCAGGGTGAAGAACCAGGCGGAGGTCCGCAGCGTGGAAAAGCAAGCCTCACGTTGGAACTCCCAGATGTAAGTAACTCCTCTGTTCTTTCTCGAAAAGTGTGTCTCGTAAGACAGTTATTCACAGCTTCCGAATTTCGGCTGCACTGCAGGCAAGTTCTGCGACCCTTTGAAGAGCCACTGTGGGCGTCCCCGTCTTCTGGCAGAATTTACATTGCCCGAGCATAATGTACACTTACGGTGGCTTTTACCAAGAAAGTGTTTTTTGTTTTGTTTTGGTTTGGTTTGGTTTCTTTCAGGCTTCCAGGCATATGAATTGCTCTTTATGGAGATTCTGCCTTTCAAAGGAAACGTTTCCAGGGCATTCAGCAAAGAATGAAATGGTCTTCTCATTTAGTCTCTAAACGGATAAATTTACTTAGGGTAATATTATTATATAACAGATATCTCCATGGATCCGGGGCTTGTGGTTTCTATTTAAAACATTTGGCTCTACTTCCCTGTCGGTCTTCAACGCGAAATAACAATTACATAAAAGAGATGATCAGGGGCGCCTGGGTGGCTCAGTTGGTTGAGCGTCCGACTTCGGCTCAGGTCATGATCTCACAGTTCGTGACTTCGAGCCCCGCGTCGGGCTCTGTGCTGACAGCTCGGAGCCTGGAGCCTGCTTCGGATTCTGTGTCTCCCTTTCTCTCCCTGCCCCTCCCCGACTCATGCTCTGTCTCTCTCTGTCCCTCAAAAATAAATAAACGTTAAAAAACTTTTTTTAAAGAGCTGATCTATCATAGCTCTTTTCCTTATCGTGATCCCAAACAGAGAAAACTGGGAACTCTCAAAACATCAGCTTATACTGTTCCTTTGCTCTGTTCTTATGTGACAGCATTACATTTATTGCTTTTTTATACACTGCTCATTGGAAAACGTAAGAAGATAAGAAACGGAGTTTAGATGAGTATTAACGTATGGACTCGTTATCTTTTTTTAAAAAAATTGTCCTTTTATTTAAAAGTGAAAAAACATATTAAATACTGTACTACAAGGCAAGAAGGTGGGGATTTTTTAAAGCCAAAACCGGTAATTCTTACACAGTTCTTGTTCATATAGTTCATTCTTTAACAAACATGTTTGGGGCAGGGTTTTTGTTGTTTTTGTTTTTGTTTTTGTTTTTTTTTAGCAATAAAAGTGTCGGTGTATACTGAGGAGAGGAAATTATGCATAATATATATAAAAACCACCAAAATTATCAGGCCTCATTTGTTTGGAAAAAAAATCTTTAATGAAAACAGTGATCTTTGGGAAATTTTTAACCTTTATTTTTAGACCAAATAATGCAGTATGTGTGAACAAAAAAAAGGATTCTCATTAAATTTTTTTTTTACAGAAATTGGGCATTTCTGAAAATAACAGTTTTAATAAAGCATCTATGGAAATGGGTGCTTTTCAACAGCTGACTTAGACTTCCCAATTTTCTTTCTCCATACTAGTATTTTTATTGCTTAATGCTATTATACTATCAACTTTCTAAAAGAATTTTTTATGTGTATTTATTTTTGAGAGAGAGACCGAGTATGAGCAGGGGAGTACCATCAACTTTTTAATTCAGTGTCCAGTAACAGACAAACCACATGGCTCCATGAGGGTACGATCAAGGGCACAGACGTGGGCCTATGTGCCAAGCTGGGTGGGGGCTGAACCCCAGTGATCGGATTAGCCGGGCATAGACCAAGTCATTAGATGGAGAGGGGTTTGCAGTCATTGGTTAACTAGTTCTCAGAAGGTCCTGTGTCCAGGAGAGGTACAGTAGCTACATATTTTAGTTAAGACTTCCCATTGGCTCGCTCTCTGAGGTAGCCCGCCCCCCATATGCAGAAGCAGCACTCAACTAACGTCCTTATTTTTAAAGCGAATTTATAAATGGTCTTTTCAAAAAGTGTTTCTTTTTTTTTTTAATATAATTTATCGTCAAGTTGGCTGACATACAGCGTATACAGTGTGCTCTTGGTTTCGGGGGCAGATTCCCGTGATTCACCGCTTACGTACAACACCCGGTGCTCATCCCAACAAGTGCCCTCCTCAGTGCCCATCACCCATTTCCCCCTCTCCCTCGCCCTCCCCCCATCAGCCCTCAGTCTGGTCTCTGTATTTGAGGGTCTCTTATGGTTTGCCTTCCTCTCTGTCTGAAACTATTTTTTCCTCTTCCCTTCCCCCATGGTCTTCTGTTAAGTTTCTCAAGTTCCACGTATGAGTGAAAAAAATAATAAAAAATACAAAAGTGGTTCTGAAATGCTTACGCCTACTGGAAGTCACTTCATTCATTTTGTTTCCTATTCCCCTAGCGTGAGGTTCCTATACACGCTTTATGTTAAAGGGCACAGAGTCTAGTGATAGAATACGAGGCAGTTGTATAGAAACGTGACCCTAGGATGGGAAATAACACTGCAATTTCCACCACAATTCTCTAGAACATGTTTGGCTGTCTGGGTTCAAATTTTATTTTATTTTATTTTTTTTTTTTTTTTAATTTTTTTTTTCAATGTTTATTTATTTTTGGGACAGAGAGAGACAGAGCATGAACAGGGGAGGGGCAGAGAGAGAGGGAGACACAGAATCGGAAACAGGCTCCAGGCTCTGAGTCATCAGCCCAGAGCCCGACGCGGGGCTCGAACTCCCGGACCGCGAGATCGTGACCTGGCTGAAGTCGGACGCTTCACCGACTGCGCCACCCAGGCGCCCCCAAATTTTAACTTTTTCTTACCAGCTCTGTGACCTTTTGAGTAAGCTATTTAGCCTCTATGTGTCTCCATCTTCTGATACGAAAATGGGGCCACCATGTCTATTTTTACTATGATTTTACTAAGGATTAAATGATATAAAATACATAAAAGTACTTTGAACAGTACCTGGCGTGAAAGCAGCAGTCATTGAACATTACTATGAATCAACTGAACATATGTATGGTTCCCAATTTCAGTGAACTTTTGACACCACATATCTCCCACATTTCTTATTGGGAAGTACGTTGTCCGTCATCGATGACCATTTTCTGTATTTAGCCGGTTTAGTCATGGGAACCCAAGGCCGTGGAGCAGTAAGTGTTAATGCCGAAAAATGTTGATACGGTAAAATGTCTTCTCTACCCAGCAGTCTTAACTCTCGCGGGAATCAAGAGTCGTGTATCCGGTAAGTTACGTTTGCGGTGTCTTGGATATTCAGGTGGAGTTTTCAAGGTGCTGGATATATGAGCATGGAGTTCAGGGAAGAGTCTGGAAGCAGGTTAATCATCAGCATATAGATAATATTTAAGTCCATAGGTTAGCACGCAAAGGAGTGGATATACCCAGAGAAGAGAGCCAAGCACTGAGCCAGGGGCAGGCAACAATAACAAGGAGGAAGAGGGGACGCCAGCCAAAGAGAGTGGGAAGGAGCAGCCATTGGTAGCGAGAGAAGCTGGAGAATGGGGTGTCAGGGAAGAACAGAAAGTTCTTTGCTCAAGAAGGAAAGAATAGGCAACCGTGTCGAATACTGGTAAGAAGTCAAGCAAGATGAAACCAGGCAACTGACCATTGGATTTGGCACGCTGGAGGGAGAAGTCACTGGGAAGCTGATGAGAATGGTTTGAATGGAGTGATATTAACAAAAGCCTGATGGGAGTGGCTTAAAAACCTAACAAAAACATGCACAGTCTCTCTGTATGATTACAGATTTGCTCATAAAAAGCTTGTTTTTAGTTTCTTTTATATAGTAGACTGGTGTAGCCCTATAAGAGAAACAGGTTTGAGGGGCGTCTGGGTGACTCAGACGTTTGAGCGTCCGACTCTTGATTTCAGCTCCGGTCACGATCTCATGGCTGTGAGATAGAGCCCTGTGTAGGACTCCATGCTGAGCATGGAGTGTGCTTAAGATTCTCTCTTCCTTTCTTGATGCCCCCTCCCCCGCTCGCATGCATGCACACTCTCTCTCTCTCTCAAATAAAAAAGAGAGAGAGAGAGAGAGAAACAGGTTGGAGGTAGGCAAGAACCACCATCCAGAGCCCTAGCTACTAAAGTTTCATGAAAGAGGTGGGATCCAAGGACAGTTTAAGAGATGAGGCTGGTTTCTCAGCAGTTGAGAAATACAGAACTCTCCTAGACACAGGGAACAACATAAGCCGCGTGAGGGAAGTATCACACACACACACACACACACACACACACACACACACATTCCTTCAGGACTTCTTCCCACAATATTTCCTGATGCCTCTCCCTTCCAGTTTTGATCCATTTTCCATAAAAGGATCACTTCCCACTTGCATCTCTGAATTGCCTGGCTTCCAGGGCCGTTAAGAAAGCCAGAATCTTCTCGCGGCCAGAAGGGCTAAAGAATTCATCTGGAGTCACACCTAGACACCATTTCATGGGTGCTCAGTTTAGCCCAAATTGTGATGCTCAGTTGACCCACTGGAGCTCTGCTGTTATCACAAAAATGATAATCTCCAAGGAGTCGTCAATGAAATCAGGAGGCATTCTTCTCAAAAAAAAACAAAAAACCTTTTTTATTTTAGAATAGTTTTAGACTCAGAAAAATTGTGAAGATAGCACAGAGACTTCGCATATGCCCCTACCCAGTGTCCCCTGTTATTACATCTTACATCAGAACGGGACATGCACTTGTCACAATCAATGAACCGATATCGATACATTATTATTGTTAACTAATGTCCACATTTTATGCGGATTTCCTTAGATTTTACCTAATGTCCTATTTCTGCTCCAGGATCTGACATTACCTTTAGTCATTGTTCCCAGGAGGCATTTAAAGACCCTTACAAGTCTTTCATGAAAGCGGCAAGGTTTAACTTGCTTATGGTTCCAATATTTGGAACTAAAACCCTAAAGGAAAATTTAATTCTTAACGCTTCTAAGATTGAATATCGTTGGAATGGTTGAATACAGATGAAAGGAAAAAGCGTAAGGCTTCTGTCCTGGGGAAATAGCTCAAGCTACTTTATGAAACCGTCATAATGTACCTCACTGCGTGGAAGATATTAGTCCCTTTTTTATTGTTCTGGAAGTAGGTAATTAAAATATTAAAGCTTTGCAGGCTTTTTTTTTTCTTCTCATCTCTTAGAAAGGGATTACTCTGACTCATTTTTCCTTGGCAACCTCACACTCGTAATTTGAGCAAAGTGGTTCCATGTTAGTTTTACAAAACTGGACGCTTGAAGGTTAGCTCTTGGGGGAGTCCGTAGTGGGGGCTATCATAATCCCTCAACGGACAGCAATTAGGGTGATGCCTTCTAATGCTCACCACTGTCTGTGAGATCAGTATTTACCAACTCTGCTCATTCTTCCTGTGAGCCCTGGATGGATGTGTAGGGTGAAGTGGAAGGACATGATCTGGGAGCCCGACCTGGGGCTCGTGGTCATCGTTCCAGGCGAGTGTGTTTCACCCTGTGTCTCCATCAGATTTACGAGACGATTCCTAGGCAACTGCAAGCCTACACGGTGCTGATGGGTAAAGCCACGGAGGATGGGGATGCCTCATGGGGCTTTTGCCAGATGGCATTCAGTGGCTTTCAGGGGGGACTCACAGGCAAGGCTTAGGATGTTGGGTTCGAATTTCCCATCCTCTTGCCCATACACAAAATCTCAGTATGCTTCCTTTGTCATGGCGAGGCCAAACACCGAAATTCCTGCTAAAGAGGATGCATTTTGCTTGCTGATTTTGGTAACATGATAACACTGCACGATTCCAGGAGGTGGAAGGTAAAAGTGGAAGTAACATGCATCTCTGACTTAGCTAATGTAGGGATTTATAATGTAGGGATAGTATAAATATTTATGGAGTGCTTCTATGCATCAGGCACTGTGCTAAGGACTGGGGAAACCACAGTCAACAAAAAGACCAGGTTTTTGCCACATCAGAAACCTGCCTTACACGGCACACCGACAGACACCAAGGGGTCCGGGATCCGATTAGCAAACGATGGGTGAAATCAACACCCAGTTGAGCTCAATGCTTTCAAAACACAAAATGCTTTCGTTTGTTCAAGTTGGCTCTCAGGTCCATTTCCATTAATGAATACATTTAATCTAAAAGCAGTAATCAACTGATCCTTGAAGGAGTCCTGGCTTCACCAACCACTGGGCACAAATAAGTTCAAATGCACATTAATAGCTTGCATTTTGCCGATTTGTGTTTCCACCTCCCTGATACAAAGCCTTGCCTCCTTCCTACCTCTGTGTCTACACAATAGAGCCCCCAGGAATGTCTTACATATGCTCAGAAATGATCCCTTCACTTGATTCTGTCCCCAACCACCATTGGATGGTGACTGTCCCTTGCCTTAGCCATGGGGCTCCCCACTGATCCACTGCCCAAAGAGGAGTGACCAGGGGCACTCCCATCCATCCTCCAGGGAAGACCAAATGGTGCTGCTTGTCCCTCCTTCCTCATCATACCAGAGCTGTCCTGCACTCAGGGCGCAAGTGGGGGGAACGACTCTGTCCCCAGCCCGGTGTCACACGTCATCACCCAGATAGGGGCCGCTCGTGCCCCACATCTCAGGGTTCTTGAGAGCTGTCCATGCAGCCTCTGCCTGCGGCTCCACAGGACTCAGCCCGTGGCATTAATTAGTCTGGGCTGAGAAGAGACAAGTGCCATCCTGTCCCTCCACTCAGCCCTGCCCCAGGCCTTCACACACCGTCTTCACGCTTCCTTCTTTTTTCCTCGACAGGTCCACACATGCAAATCACCACCTGGATACAGGCCCCCCTCGGAATTCATGAGATGTGTCCAGATGCCTCATTTACGCTGGGCTGGACCCAATGCAGCATGACTACTCTGGACAGTTTTGAGCTTGGTATTTCAGAAAGCCAGTAATGGAGGCTGGGATAGAGTTACCCCAAGAGCTTCCTTACGATCCAGTCTAGTGAGAGTAGTAAGACACAGGAAACAATTAGCAAACACTGCAGGGCTATAAATAGAGTGGCTAGCGTGTTTAAAAAAAACTTTCTTAACGTTTATTTTTGAGAGAGAGAGAGAGAGGCAGAGTGTGAGTGGGGGAAAGGCAGAGAGAGAGGGAGACACAGAATCCAAAGCAGGCTCCAGGCTCTGAGCTGTCAGCACAGAGACCGACGCGGGGCTTGAACTCACGCATCACGAGATCCCGAGCTGAGCCCAGGTCAGATGCTCAACCGACAGCCACCCGGGCACCCCTAGTGTGTGTGTTTAGTCCAAAGGGTGGTTTGATATGGGTGCTTTGTAATTACCTTATATTCTCTATATTAGTTTCCTATGACTACGTAACAAATGTTCACAAACTCAGTGACTTAAAATAGAAGAAAGTATTCTCTTACATTTCCGGAGGTCAAAGTCCAAAAGCAGGCTGACTGTGCTAAAGTCAAGGTGTCGACAGGGCTCCTTCCTTGGGGAGGCTCCAGGGGAGAATCCGTTTCTTGTCTCTTGCAGCTTCTAGAGTTTGCTGGCATTCCTTGGCTTCCAGCCATATCGCTCCGATCTCTGTTTCTGTTGCCACATTGCCTTTTTCTCCTCTGTCTCCTCTGGTTTCCTCTTAGAAGGACCCTTGTGATTACACTGGGCTCACCCAGATAATCCAGGGTCTCCCCGTCCCAAGATCCTTAACGTAATCACATCTGCAAAGTCCCTCTTGCTCTGGAAGACAAGATTCACAGGTTCTAGGAATTAGGACACGGACACCTACAGGGGCCCTTACTCAGCCCCCACCGTATCTACCAGGGACAAGAAGAAACCAGAAAGCAAGTGTTTTGATCACAGTCCATACCCTGCTGCCCCACTGAACAATTTAGAAATGGGAATTGGACACTTACTTCAATTTACCGGTTTTGCTCACTAATGATTGCAAGCCCTCCTGTTCCCCAGAATCGCAGAAGGACGTTTGTAAATCCGAGTTGTGGTTTGTTACAGGACAAATGGGGCAAAGAGGCATTTTTGCTTTATGTTGAACCTGTTCTTTATTCAAATTTTTTGATGTAAGTAGTGCATTAAATGCGCCAGTAACTTTTATATTTCTTTGGGGTGGCTTTTGGGATGCCCTGACAGAGCATGCTAATATATCCCTATTATCATTATGGTTCCGACCTTATAAAACATCATAGTTAATAGAGTACTAAGTACCATGTATATGTAAGCATACTTACTAGTAGTAACAGTACTCAGAGACAGACTACATTTCCACGTGCGTCCTGCTACACTGACGTTATATCCTAGTGTAGTAGGTATTATCATCCCCATGCCATGTTGACAGAGACTCCAAAAGTCATTTCTGAGTGGCCCGCAATATACAGCGAGTTGAACACGAACCATCACAAAAATAAAGCGTGTGCTCTTGAGACCCGAACCACACACTTGAGGTTAATTTTGCCTAAATGCCAACTTATGGAGACGTGAACTTTATTTCCTCTTTCTCTAGATGAGGAAATAAGTCAGATGATAGCGAACAGTTTTGCGCCCACTGTATAAACCCAAGGAGATACGGATCATACCAGGATCACGGTGAATCCTGTGTCGCGCCTCTCACTGTGAACTGTGTAAGTAAGGCCCAGGGGCGGGAAGAGCCTTTCATCAACAGAGAGTGCACAAGGCAGTGTCTTCAGAGGCAGACACTCGGGAGGGCGTGTGAAAATGCAGTGGCTCATAACACCAGGGCTGGGGGTGGAATACGAGGAAAGAAAAGATAACACTTACCACAGTAAGAAAGCGCTGGGGAGAGACCCAAATTCCTGTTCCTTTCTACATTATAAGCTTTGGACTATTAAACAACAAAGCTATCCCTTCTCTTGTAAATATCATCTTACATGGGGGCGCCTGGGTGGCTCAGTCAGTTAAGCGTCTGACTCTTGACTTCAGCTCAGGTCTTGATTTCACAATTCGTGGCTTTGAGCCCTGCCTCAGGCTCAATGCTGACAGTGCGAAGGCTGCTTGGGATTCTCTCTCTCTCTCTCTCTCTCTCTCTGCCCCTCTGCTCCTCTCTGGCTCTCTCTCAAAATAAAGTAAACCTAAAAAAACAAATATCGTATTACATAGAGTGTATCTGTAACCTACCTCCTGCGGTGCATTTGTGAGACAGAGCCAAAGAAAAGAAAAATGCCCCAAATCCATTTTTTCTCCAAGAGCTTCTCAAGGTCCTACACCTAGAGTGTCCCCGCGAGCATCTCATGCACGAATGCAGAGTAGGCAGGACGTTCTCCTTGGCCTGCCTGGGAAGGGTGATTGCACAGCCACGGACCAGTGGGAACTGGACCCGGGAACAGGTGATCCCTCAGCTCTGGTGTCCTCAAGAGGAGTCCCCGCCCCACAGACTCCCAGACTTCCTATTTAATCCTTGCCAACCCTTTAACAAGGCACAAGTAGGGATAAAGCCTAAAGGGCAAATACGCTCGGGCAAGAATATGTTTATGTAAATCCAGATTAAGGCTTACCCAAGTGCCCTTAGACCCCTATGTGAGAGCAGGATTTTAGCAGCAGGCATCTGGAAAGAGTGGATAAGCCTTGACCAAGGAATTGAGATGAAGGCACAGCAAGGAGCCCCTGGGGACAGGAAAGATACCGTGCCGACTCCGTCATCTCACCTGTAACTTGTCTTGCCAGGAGCTGCTCTCGCTGCAGGTCTAAGGAAACCACCCAGAGGCCCCTGGCTCAGAAGGTGAGCTGTGCCTTTCCGGCGAGGGGCAGGGGCAGGGTGGGCATCTCAAAGAGCAGAGCCCCAGGCAAGCCATGTCGGGATGCTAAGAAGGAAACAGGGACCGCTTTCCCCGAGCCGTTCCCTCAGGATCTCCTGCTTCCCGAGCACGAGGACCTTTGTCCTCACCCTTGCCTCCCTCATCCTCCCCTCTTTGGCCGCCCCACCCACCCCAGGATTGGAGACACAGACACAGATTTATCCGGGGAGGCTGGAGCCAGGAGTCAGCAAATGGAGAGACGTAAACCCTCAAAGAAAATACGAAGTGTGCTCTTACTTAGAACCCACTGTGCTCTCTCTGTCTCTGTCTTCCAATTCATCTCTGCCTGAATGACCTTCCTGACGCACAGAACTAAATAGGTCTCCCCTGCTCACAAACCTTCAGCGCCTCCTTTTTGCCTCTCTCTGGGGCCTCCAAAGGGGGTGTTTGCGGCCAAGGGAGTGCCCAAGCCAAGCCAGTGGGTTGAGTTGAAGGTACTCAAGTCTCATTTTTATTTTTTTGTCTCAAATTAAAAAAATTCTACGCTCCGTGTATGACTCACAATGTAGATAATATATCAATAGGGCAGTTGTCATGCCTTCCTAAATAAAAAGTTACATCTTTGGGAGAGGGCTTTTTGTTTTTTTAAGTTTATTTATTTATTTTTGAGAGAGACAGAGAGAGTGATCGGGGCAGGGGAAGAGAGAGAGAGAGGGAGAGAGAGAATCCCAAGCAGGCTCTGTGGTGTCAGCACAGAGCCCAACATGGGGCCCGAACTCACAGACCGTGAGATCATGACCTGAGCCGAGACCAAGAATTGGACACTTAACCGATTGAGCCACCCAGGCGCCCCACTGGGGAGAGGTTGTTTTTTTTTTTTAAGTTTTTATTAACGGGGTGAGAGTCAGAAGGGTTTGAAGACTAAACCCCTGATCTCGGGGTTTGTCCTAACCCTGCCTTGCCTGTGCTCCAGCTCATGAGCCCCGGATACACCAAGTGCTCAGTTTCTGAGGTTTTTGCTCGAGGGACACATCTAGTTGCAGCCCTTCCCTTGCCCTTCCCCCAAGCCCTTCTCTGCTGGCCCTAACGCACCCCGTTGCGAGCCTTTCCCTGTCCTTGTGCCCAACACTGGCTCCACGTCATTAATAAGCACTCGCCAATCGCATTGCCTTTTAACTAACTGCCTACTCGGGCAGTTAACTCCTTGGGCAACCCATTCGACCCCTGGGGTGAGCGAGGCCATCTCAACTGGTCTCGGTGTTAGCAACGCTGGGTACCTTCGTGATCAGATACACTTCAAGAGTAAGGTCTATGTTTCGCCAGGTGGGATACACCCAGAGTTCCAAATTACCTCCTCGTCTGGAAGTTCTCTCCTGTTCGCCCCCCTCAGAACCTTCAAGGAGTTTTGCAGAAACACACTTGGGGAACTGCGTTTGTGAGACATCCTTGCCTAGCTCCCCAAGTCCTGGCTTCCAAGTGGGTTTCTTTGAAGTGCCCGGACGCTGGCTGTCTTCTGCCTTTCTTCCTGTGTCTGGGGTCCAGATTTCTCTTTCAGGCCCTCTGCTTCTTGCTGGAGCATCTCATCCGTTTCTGGTCCTTATTGGCCCCAGTTGCTTCAACCGAGACTTTTGCCTAAGTGCCTCTCCCCTGTCAAAACAAACAAACAAACAAACAAAAAACACTTTTAATTTCAAATTAAACTCACTTCTGAATTAAAAATGGGAAATCACGCTGAATTGCTAGTTGCTGTTAGAATTTGGGGAATACCATCACGGTTTTCCACAATTGTATTTTTTCTCCTTTGTGTTGAGACTATAGAGTTCAAACCATCATTATTCAAGACATTTCAAATCTGTTTTGGGCAAACGGTCCAAAGGCTCTCCTCCCACCGACACACGATCTTCTTACTAGTAATATCTTCTTATAAACAGAACTAGTCCAGTTTGAAACATTCCTCTTGGAGCCAAGTGTAAACATTATCTAAATGTTGGGTGTAATCCTAGACTGAGAAGGAATCTGTGTGGAATTTGTTTTGAGGTAACCGATGTCTGTATCTGCTCACTTCAGAAGTCTTTGCTTTCGTGCAGCTAATTGCTGGCATTAATTACTACCGAGATTTCTTCAGCTGTGACATAAAACTAATATTTGAACCGATCTGAATAGTAGCTCCAGTTTTTCGACATGTTCGGTGATTTAAAGGCTCCAAGATCATGGTGTTTCACATCTTGCCTGAAAAAATTTAGGTGGATTAAGACCACCTCGGTGTTTGTGATGGTTGCATAAAGCCACGTATTATGCTTGCCAGAAATTCCTAGCGCCCACCGATACCCACGTCATCCTCTCCTCCCTTGGCACGGTGCCGGACCTCGTTTCCAAGCTGCTTGCAGAGAGGGGGTGCCGCGTGGCTGAGTTCTGGTCAGTGAAATGTGAACGAAAAGCCCACAGAGGATCCAAAGGCCTGGGAGATGATAGAGCCGTGGATGAAAGCTTGAGCCCCTACATGACCACGTGGAGCAGAGCACACCCTCCCCGCCCGCCCCCCACCTCCTCAGTGGCCTCAGACTGTAACATAGGGAGGAATCAACTTTTGCTCTAGTTTCACTACGTATTTATTCATTTGTGGGCAGAATCCAGCACAACATAAACAAAATGGCACAGATATGTCACATTGCCCCTGCCCCTGACTAAGCCCCCGCCCACAGTGGTGGGGGACGGGATGGGGGAGGGGACTCCTCTTAGGACACAGGAGGCAAGTCCTGATGATGGGCACACAACAAGCTGGGGTACTAAGAAAATGATGAGGCAGAGCAAGTCAGAAGGCTCCCCCAACAGGACTCGTCCACTCCCCTCTCCCACCAGCATCCCCATAGCCCATCAGTCTCTCTGTCCTACTTTTGTTTGGTTTCTTTTTTATTAATTTTTTTTAATGTGTATTCATTTTTGAGAGACAGAGAGAAACAGAGCATTGGGGGGGGGGGGGAGGGAGGGGCAGAGAGAGAGGGAGACACCGAACCGGAAGCAGGCTCCAGGCACTGAGCCCTGCAGGGCTCAAACCCACAGGCAGAGAGATTATTACCTGAGCCGAAGTCGGATGCTCAACTGACTGAGCCACCGAGGCGCCCCCCTCTGTCCTACTTTTGGATGTTTCCAATTCTGATCGCCCTGTGCTAACTACATAGATAACTTTTTCTTTTCTTTTTCTTACTCAGGAACTATTCCCCTCCTCAGATACTACCTCTTCTGTGAAGCTTGTTATGACATCTTCCATTTCCAGGCGAAGTTAGGTGTAGACTCAACACCCCATACAAAATGCTATTATAGTGATTATCACACACCATGCCCAGCACACAGCAAGGACGCAACAAAGGTATATTGAAAGAAGGTGGGGGGGCAAAAGATAGTTTGCCCAATGTCAGCATACTCTTCTCACTGCTTGTTACAGAAATCCAATTCAGACTGGTTTGAGTAGGGGGAAAAAATTTTTGGCTCACTTATTTCAGAAATCAAAGAAGGATGTCAGGCATGGCTTGATCCCGGTGCTCGAAAAAGTTGTGAGAAATGTCTCTGCGTTTCTTGTCTGTTCTCCTCTGCGTTGGCTCCATTGTAGGGCAATCTCCCCCCTTCTGGAGACAAGACAGTCACCAGTAGATCAAGATTTCCCTTCCAACAAGCTGAGCAACCCGCAGAGGAAGACAACAGTTCCTTTCCCCATGGCACCACGCCTATTATGGTCAGGGGCACAGGAAGGAGCAGGGACAGTGTGATGTATCTGTGCCCATTCTGCTGAGGCCATGCCGGAATCTGCCCACAAATGAATAAATACATAGTAAAACCAGGGTGATCACAATCCACATTCAACAAATCTGAAGAGAGAAGTCCAGGGTAAAACCGAAGGAGAAAAATGTCCAACTAGCATCTTTTTGGAAACCCCATAGGCTTGTTACCAGGAATATTTGTCCAACTTTGTACGCCATCACCAGGCCTCATGCATCCGGCCTCCATGTTCCAGCCTTTGAACTCCCTGATACCCAGAAGGCAGGGGCCACCCTGAGATCCAGCCAGGGACTTGACTGCAGGGCCGGGAAGAGGTGCTGCTCACAAATCTTTTATGATCTCTAGTCTCCCCTTGTTTCAGGAAACCAATGTCTGTTTCCCTTCCCACCTCTTTCCTTCTTCCATGCATGCCCCTGAATGGTATCAGCACCTGGAAAATGAAGCAGACACTTTTCTCACCAGGTTCCAGGCTTGTGGATAGACCCTTTTTCACCTCCCTTGCCCCTCCAGGCTGAGATCAGAGCAAGCCAGTGGTGTCGATGACAGCTTTCTCAGTTCTGATATGAAAGCGTTACTGGGGCATGAAGTCCTAGAAACAAACCTCCAGCGGAATCGAGGACAACCGATCATCTAAAATTATCTTGTAATTAATAAGTTAGTCACTGCTCCTTACTAAGTGGGGTAGTCACCACCACATCCTAAAACTATTTAAAACCGTTAAACCTCGTGTTCAGGAAGAATGCTGGCTCTATGGGAGCATTTCTCAAAGCCCTTTCTTTTATGACAAAATGCACTAACGAATACGTCCTTTAAGAAAACCCTGTTAACAACTTCAAAGTCAACACAAAGCACTATATAAAGCACCTTATTCAGTCCCCCAAATGGACTTTAACCTATCTCTCTGCTGCGTTCCTATAACCACACGTACATTCAATAGGGCCTTTCTCAGTCCTGCCCTATTTGTCTTCCTCTTCCGCTTATGAGCCCTTGGAGGGCAGGGTACAGGTTTTGTTCATCTTTGTGTCTTCTGCTCGGCCTTGGCACATGGCCCGTGCTGAGCCCCACCCTACTCCTGCCTTTGCCTCCCTCTCCTCCCCACTGCTGCAGGCCCTTGGTCCTCACACGCAGGCCCGGCCCGCCTTGGGCTCTGGAAGCAGAATCAAGTCGCTTAGAACCCAACTTCCATAACCTTGCTGTCTTCTGGGCTGTATCCCCAGAGCCAGCAAAGTGCCTGCCAGCCAGCGAACTCTCAGTAAACATTTGCTGAGTGAATGAATGAATGAATGAATGATCAAATGAATGAATGAATGATATTATGATTCCTGTGAACCAGTGTCTTACTTTCTGTTCAAGTTTACTTAGCTGAGCTTATTTTTAGTCTCTGGCCACCTGCTGACGAACGTGTGCTTCCTCCCTGTCCACCTGACGCCGGCATTTTTAGCGTTGCCTCCCTTGGATTTCTCTTTGCCTTGCTTTGCCACCTTGGGGCCTCATCTTGCACCCTAAGTGTTGCACGTCTGCCTCACCTCTTTCCTGCTGTCACCACCACCCTCTTTGGACACACGTTCAGCTCCTCGGACTGACTCGTCTGTCCCTCCGCAGCCTTCCTATGGGGGCCCCGTCACCAGCCCTGGACTCTCTGAGCCAGAGGTCTCATTCCAAGTATTTTTCCAGATGCGTGGTGATCTGTACATGCAGACGGACTGAACTGTATCTTTGGTCAATTCGGATTAATTGAATTGTATCTTTGGTCTTGTATCTTTTGGTCAGCCATCAGCTAACTCAGGGGAAGTGTAATTATTCTTATTTTAATTATTTTTTTTTTTAGTGTTTATTTATTTTGGGAGAGAACGAGCAAGTGGGAGTGGGGGGCAGAGAGAGAGGGAGAGAGAGAGTCTCAAGCAGGCTCTGCTTGTCAGAACAGAGTCCTACATGGGGCTCTATCCCACAAACTGCAAGATCATGACCTGAGTTGAGATCAAGAGTCAGGTGCTTAACCAACCAACTGAGCCACCCAGGAGCCCCAGGAAATGTAATTATTCTTGCAAGACTGGAACCTGGAACCCTATTTCATAACGTGCGTCTCATTCCAACCTCACCAGAAAAGAATACCACGCATCTATTATGTATCAAGTACTTAGTTCATTTTCCTCCAAATTGGACATTGATGTTGCTCCTTAAACTAAGCACGGACTTATATTGTTTAGGTCATTTAACAGTGCTGATATATTGCTTAGTTTGGGAGCCTTACGCTAAGTTACTTGACAAAATCAATTTATAACAGGTGTTCTGGGAAAGGAGGTGATGAAAAGTTCATTGCAATTAACTGGCATGTGATTAGTGTTTTCATGGTCTATTAACACGGTAAAATCTACTCTAATACTCATATTTCTAGGAGACCAGGAAGTTATCAATGGATCTATAAACAGATTAATATGATGGGGGGGGCATGTTTGTCTAGTTAGAAATTAAAGGTTACCATTAACTAAATGTTTCGCTGGTATGCATGCTATGTTGTTTCACAGGTAGCACTTGGATGGCTGAGTCCATCACGGAGCTGCTGGTCTCCTGAATTCCAGGAAGTCAGATACTGAGGGGAGGAGGGAATGTGCACGTTTAAGGGGTTGTCGAGTACTCAATACAAGTAACACGATGTTTGGAGAGTGTGCACGCTCAAAGCACCACAGATCCCTGGTGCACGCAGACAGGCGCACTGGGTCTCATCTCGGGCACCCCATCTTGTTGCTGCTGGTGTGTCAGTCTCCCGGCAGACATCACAGGGAGTTTTATGCCTCACACGGGTAGGCTGGCCACTGCCTCTCACAAGGCTCTGAGAAAAGATCATTTCTGCACTTGGCTTCCACTCAGGCATTTGCGTTGCCTGCCTTTGATAGAACCACAAGAGAGAAACGTTTGCGATGGATTATTTAGGGCGCTCCATTCCCCTAACCTTCTTATTTTTTTAAGCAACCTCTACACCCAACATGGGGCTCAGACTCATGACCCTGAGATTAAGAGTCACATGCTCTACCAACCGAGCCAGCCGGGCGCCCCATGACCCGCATATTTCTAATGAGAGCCTGCGATAACACAGCTGCGTATTTGTCTTTCAGTTGAGTTGCAATGAACTGGCTCACGAAGGGGAGACACAACCTCGCGGGCCCACACTGAGACAAGAATGGCCCCACCTTCTGGGCACAGCCTCCTGCTGACCAGCGCCCTGGGCATCCTTGTCCTGGGTTGCTTCACAGGAGGTCAGAGGAACAGCACTCTGATCTTCACGAAGGAAAACACCATTCGGAACTGCACTTGCTCCGCGGACGTCCGGGACTGTGACTACACTTTGGCCAACTTGATGTGCAGCTGCCACACCGTCCTGCCTTCCGCAATAGAGCAAACCAGCTACGACGACCGGCTGACCGTCTGGTTCACAGATGCGTCTGCACTGGGCCTTCTGCTGAACTTCACGTTGGTCCGGGACCTGAAGCTCTCTCTGTGCAGCCCCAACACTCTCCCCGCCGAATACCTGGCTATCTGCGGTCTGGAGAGGCTTCGGGTCAACACCGAGGCCAGGCAGCCGTTGCCAGAGCAGAGCTTACTCATCCACGACGGCAGGGAAAGTGAACCCGGAGAGAAGCCCGCGCGGTTACCCGGAGGCCGGCATACGTGTATGTGTATCTCATTCTTAGATGTGGCGCTTTTCAACGGGAATTCATCCTTAAAAGCATACAGTATAGAAAACGTTGCCAACACCACCAACCATTTCCCCCACTTTTCTTACTTTGAAACCTTCCCAATTTTGAGCAACCAAAGCTTTGTTGTCACGTTCATTTACTAACGTCGTCGAAGGTTCCAACCGCCAGGAACTTTGGCAAACCGTGGAGAACTTGAAAAGGAATCTGGGAACCAGGCCATGGGTATCCTGACCTTCAACTTCACCTGTCCGCCCAGCCCCCATTCACATATACACAGCCCATATACACAGCCAGCCCTCTCTGCTCCGCTCCGAGCCCAACCATGGGAGCTGTTCGGAAAAACAAAATAAATAGAAAGAAACAAACAAAAAACAAATCCCCAAAACACAAAGCAAAAAGAAAAAAAGAAAAAAAAAAAAACCTACTTCAGTCCAGAACGTCTTGTGAGCCAGCTAGAGGCCAGGCCCGGGCTCCCGGGGGTCTGGGCAGAAACATCAGATGGGGAATGGAGAAAGCAGGCCACGTCAAGGACTGCTTAGCGGGACTCAGCACAGCGGATGACGCCCCAAGGAAGATATCTTCCTTCAAAACACTGCCTTAGTTTCTTTTCTCTTGCTTCATTTTGTTACACTGGACTGGAATTCCCCTAAGAAGAGAACGCTAGATTTCAGATGCTTCAGGACTATGCGTTCCACAAAATGATTCGGTTCTCTTTAGACTGATGTTTTCCAAAGACCTTGCTAGACACGTCTGCACTGAGAAAGGGGAGTTTTGAGAGTGGAACAGGCCTGGTGAGGGTGGGACCTTAGGACCAAAGGAGAGCACTGGGATTTGAGGAGTGGGATACAGAAACGAAAAGTCAGGGGACACAAAAACCGATGGCATAGATCTCAACATTTTGCTTACAGCAAGACCTAAACCCAGGGAGTTTCTCTTGTGGACCTTTTGCTTTCATTCTTTCTGTCTTTGCCTTCCTCCGTCTTGGTCCCCGGTGTATCACTTCGGCTTTTTCTCCCCCTCCCCCTCCTCCCTCCACTCCAGAAATAAGAACTACATTTAACATCACTAGGGACTAGTCTGGGAACCTAATAATCATTTAGAATGTGGTTCTTATGGGCACAAATGCTCCTACTACTAAAATAAAATTAACAAAAGAATGTTTAGTCCATCTGGATGTTTAATTCTGGGAAGTTAAGACACTTTCTCTGACATGGTTGACATAAAAGGGTCTTAGGTGCGGTGACAAAAGAACATATTTAAAATTTAAAAAAAAAATTTTTTTTTAATGTTTATTTATTTTTGAGACAGAGAGAGACAGAGCATGAACGGGGGAGGGTTAGAGAGAGAGGGAGACACAGAATCTGAAACAGGCCCCGGGCTCTGAGCTGTCAGCACAGAGCCTGACGTGGGGCTCGAACTCACAGACTGTGAGATCATGACCCGAGCTGAAGTCGGACACTCAACCGACTGAGCCACCCAGGCGCCCCTAAAAATTTTTTAAAAGTGAACTGACCTCAAGGTACAAAGAAAACTTTTCCTCATATCCTCAATTTATCATTGAGACAGAATGTAAAGAATCCATGACGATGATGCTACAAATGTCCAAGTCAAATGCAGGAGGAAGCAGAGACATAATCGCATTCATAATGTAATAATGGTAAGAAAGAGTTTTATTATCAAATAACAGGATATCTTGAGGTTGAAGATTTCAGATCACATTCACCACATTTTCTCTTAACTTTAAACATAGGGTGACCGAAATAACCTGAAATGTCTACATTTGCTTAATTGGTGGGGATTTGGCCATTTGGGCTAATTAGCATGAGTCCATAATGTCAGTATTTAAATTGGGCCAAAACGACGACCAAAGTATGAGTCTTAATAGGATAATGCAATGACCTCATTACTGACATTGTATTTGAGACGTAAGATTAAAGTGACAGAAAAAGACAAGGAGAAAACAGGAGGAAAAGGGAAGGCAAGAAGGATACAAGTGAAAGGATGAACAATAAATATATTTACTGTCATGGTAACCAAAAATGTAAAAATGCCTGAATTTTAATCAGTTTTTATCAACACAGGGTAAAATTAAGTGTTAGAAATTATGAGCATCTTGATATGCATTGCTTCTATTTGGTGGCTTTGAATCACTTCAAAGCCCTTTCACAGATGTTGTAAGGGATTCTTGTAAGAAATCGTTGTAGATCAATGGGACTTCAATCAACAGATGAGGAAAATTAATAATCAGTCAAGCTTGAAGTTGCCAGATTTCTGGCCTGAAAATGGGGTTCAGGTCTCAGCGAGAGAGGATAAATCAGAAACTGAGAGAATGCACGGTGCGTACATAGGGAGAGATGGCACTCAGTGCTCAGTGGAGGGTGCGGGTTGGAAGGACAGCGGGGAGCGGTGGGGATGGTGGCAGACTAAGAGTCCACACCCCCCCTGAATGGTCCACAGCAGCTCAGCTCCAGCCGACTGTCGCCGTGGGAGAATACAAAGGGGCCAGTTTCCGCCCTTCGGGAAAATTAAGAACTCCAGGTTTTTATGTGAAATCTCACAATTTGTAAATGTTGGCACACCATGTCACCGTTTTGTTTGCTGGTTACTTTAGGTAACACTGTGTGGTCAAACCAACCATGTCGGTGGTCCCCTTAAGCTTGGGGCTAGCCATTTGTCACCTCTGATCAGTGGTGTGCCAGTAAAAGCTGAACAGCTAAGCTCTCCAAAACACAAAACAAAAAAAAAGTACATAGATATGTATGTACACGTTTACTATAAATTTTGCTGATACAAAGGATGTGTAGCACACAATTTATAAATGACAATAAAATATATAGTATTCTTTATTGTAAATTCTATGTACATAATCAATCCCCAAAGAATGTTGTAGGTGATTTTTGCCAAACTCTTATATCCGAAGCCAACCGAGGGTTGTGACTGATGAGTGTGTATAGTTCTGGCATGAATGTTGGTTGATAAGTTTTCTTTACACGAGGAGCAAGAGGAAAGTTAACACAGATTTTTGTGGGAATGTCATTTGTCAGCCAATGATGTAAGCAACTTCTTTGCTGAATCGAATAATATTTTTCAACTACTGGAGGAGTATTTCCTTAATTTGGAGGACTATTCAGAATGTTAAGGCTACTGACATGATACACGTTTAAGTTTAGTCTGCATTGTTAACATTTGCTCCAGCACGCTCAACAGAACAAATCAAACCCCGCTATGTAGTGTTTTCCAATTTCAGTGGTGCAACTACTGACCTCATAACCAATTTCAAGCTCCGAGGCACGTCATGGAACACAGAGGTGAGCAAAGAGGCACAGTAGGATGTGATTATATAGCATTCCTACCCACAGTGCAGTAGGCACTAAGAATCTCAAGAGGAAATATAATAGTAAAATGTGGTAGAATAATGAAGAGGTGATGAGTTTTGAGGACTATCTTTGGGTTTTTTTTTTATAAGTTAATTAACTATAAGTTCATATAATTTAATTTTTAGTAATAACTGTATTAAACAACCAGCTTGCAAAATTCCTGAAAAGTTAACAGTCAGCTCTGGTGAGTCAGTGCGAGAGTGCCCCAGTGCCCCAGTGACTGGTAGAAAGATATATAGAAGAAATGGGGTGAAGACAGTGACTTCAGGGTTGCAGAAGGTCACTTGCAGTATTGGTGGGTCTAAATTCCTCATTTTTCAGAGCTACAGGGGAGCAATTTAGGACACTTGCACTCCTCTTCTATGTAGTAGCCCACTCTTCAACATCTAGAATCATGATCCTAAAAGCCCTTAGGTGGGAGGTGGGGGGGAAAGGGGTGAGGAATCTAAGGCCTTATGAGAGAAAAGAGTTAGGGGTTAAAACTCTTGAGTGAACTCATGAAGGGCACCTGAAAGGAAGAAAGGAACAAAAGCGTCAAGAAAAGTTATTAACAGCATTTTACACACATTAAATTAAAAATGGGAGCTAAGTGGGGCACCTGGGTGGCTCAGTCGGTTGAGCGTCCGACTTCGGCTCAGGTCATGATCTCATGGACTGTGAGTTCGAGCCCCGCATCAGGCTCTGTGCTGACAGCTCAGAGCCTGAAGCCTGCTTCTGATTCTGTGTCTTCTTCTCTCTCTGCCTCTCCCCTGCTCATGCTCTGTCTCTCTGTCTAAAATAAATAAATATTAAAAAAATTTTTTTTAATTAAAAAAAAAAAAAAGGGAGCTGGGCAATCAGTTTCCCAGAGATGATCTCTAATAACTACTGGATCTCTTTCTCCAGAATCTACAGGAGGATGTTTATAAATCTGATTTGACAAAAAATGATGCAAAGAGGCCTTTGTTTTATGCTGAGCCCTTTTGCTGTGAAAAAAATTTTTTTTAATTTGAGAGAGAGAGAGAGAGCAGGGGAGAGGGGCAGAGGGAGAGAGGGAGGGGAGAGAGAGAGAGAGAGAGAGAGAGAGAGAAAATCTCAAGCAGGCTCCGCACTCAGCACAGAACCCGACGTGGGGCTCAATCCCACAACACTGGGATCATGACCTAAGCCGAAATCAAGAGTCAGATGCTCAACTGACTGAGCCACCCAGGCACCCCCAAGTTTTTAATGCATTTTAATTTCAGCAGAGTCCAGAGACAGAACTCTGAATGACACACAAGTGTCATCAGGCTACCTGACGTAGATAGCCTCCAGGAAAGCAACGACGGAGAGCTGTGCAGAGAGCACAGTGCATCATCAAGCCTCGCCTATTTAAGTAGTAAAGGTACAATCCACACAAATAAATAAAGCGCTAAGGACAGCTCAAAACAGATCCCACATTTTAAACAATCAGTACATATTAAGAATAAAATCACAAATCCATGGGAAAAGGGGAAGAAATTTAATAAATGGTGCGCAGGGCAAAAAAAAAAAACAGATTAGAAGTATACACACTAAAATATTAACATTATTGTATCTGGGTGATGATATTAAAGGGGTTATCATTTTCTCCTTCCTGGGTATCTTGATTTCCTAAATTTCTTTGCATAAACATATATCACTTTTGCAATGGGAAAAACTCAGTAAGAGTATTTTTATACGGGGGGCCTGGGTGACTCAGTCAGTTAACTGTCTGATTTCGGCTCAGGTCACAATTTCACAGTTCATGCGATTGATCCCTGCATGGGGTGGGCTCTGTGCTGACAGCAGGAAGCCTGCTTGGGATTCTCTTTCTTCCTCTCTCGGTCCCTCCCCTGCTTGCTCTCTCTCTCAAAGTAGATAAACTTTTTTTAAAGAGTATTTTTAGATAAACGAGTGCTGGAGTAAGTGCTTACTGTTTAAATTTACAGCCTGATCTCATAACCAACATCGTGATGTTAAGTTGGATAATATTAAAATGAAACTACAAAACAACTTTAAAATATGGGAAAGAAAAAGAAAAAAGATCAACAACCTATTAAAAACCAGGGAAATAAATAAACATGCAATTCACATGAGATGACAAACAGCCAATGACGGAATAAAAAATTACCTCTACTAAGGGAAACACAATGGGACACTGATATTTCACCTATTTGATTGGCAAAAAAAAAAAAAAAAGACCTTACTTAATATCTAGTTTGGTCTTACTTATAGGCAAATAGATATTCTCATATAATGTTGGTGGGAGAATAAAGTGGTACAGCCACTTTAACGTACAATTTAGGAATGCGTCTTAAAATACATACGAGCTAGAAGCCAATTCTACTTTTTTATGTCTGCCATAGAGAAACACCTTCCCCCACAAATACACATATGTCAACTAGTAGAAATTCATCTAGTCGTTCACCTAGAAAAAATTTACTTTTCTTGATCACACTCTACTTCAATAAAGAGCTTTAAAAAGAAAAAATGAATAATATAACAGTCATGTAATTATCATCCAGAATTGACAAATATAAACATTTTGTCACATTTATTTAAAATTTAAAAAATTTTTTTAACATTTATTTATTGAGAGAGAGTGAGTAGGGGAGGGGCAGAGAGAGAGGGGGACACAGAATCTGAAGCAGGTTCCAGGCTCCAAGCTGTCAGCACAGAGCCGGACGTGGGGCTCAAACTCACAAACCACGAGACCATGACGTGAGCCGAAGTCGGACACTTAACCGACTGAGCCACCCAGGCGCCCCTAAAATTTTTTTACACAAAAGATATAAAACATTAGTTTTAAAAACTGCAGAGAAATTATGAACTTGACTTAGGCTTGTTGGTAGTAGTATTGGCATAATTTTAAAACTATCTGGTGTGTATTATAGGATTGTGTAAAAGAGGAAATATATTGAAGGTTTTGGGGGCCCCGAGTTCTAACTGTAGGAAATACAAGCCAAGGGGAGGTGAAGCAGCACCTTGGGCTTGGACCTTAATGTATCACAAACTCGTGATTTTTTTAAATGGTTGCTTATTTTTGAGAGAGAGAGAGAGAGAGAGAGAGAGAGAGAGAGATGGGCTGTTCTAGAATGAAGGAGACTAAATAGCTATGACAACTAAATGTAATATAAAATCTTTACTGAATCCCAGGCTGGGGAAAAACAAGTTCTAAAAGTTTGGAGAAAACGGATGTCCCAGCTCAAGCTGAGAGAGTGCATCCATCCTTTCCCCTCCTTTTTGTTCTATTCAGGCTCTCAACAGGTTGGATGGTGCCCACCCACATTGGTGAGGGTGACCTTATCTCTAGGGGAGATACCCTCAAAGATGCACCCAGAAATAACGTTTTACCAGCTCTCTGGGCCTCCCTTACCCTAGTCAGGTCGATGCATAAAATTAACCATCACAGACAGGGAAAGGAATCCATAGTATAAGCACCTAGTTTATCCAGTGAGGACAAATTGCTTCCCCAAAATGATGGGAAGGGTCTACTAGAATGAAAGTGGCTGGTCCTCCAGGGAATGTTTCCTATTAGGGGATCAACACTGGTCTCTGCTGTTGACAGGCTGAGCACTAAAAAGATTGGTTTCGGTGAGAGGAAGTCCATGTTGTTGAGTTCATGCAAAACTTTCATCCCTGACACCATGACTACTTTGTTCAGTAGCTCACTGTGTAAACACTGAAGTAGCTAGAGAAAGAGGTAAACTGGTATCCACAGAACGAGTCACCTTACCCACCCAATCACTGAGAGCATCCCTTTTGGTAGGGGGGGTTCGAGAGTATTCACACAGACACAAATACCTCCTTACGTGTGCTTATTCTGAACCTATCCATTTCACACTCATCCCCACATTTCTTCCAAGTCCCTGATCATTCACCCCAGTCTTTCTTAGTCTGGCTTCTGCAAGAGAATTAACCATATAGAAAATGATCTGAGTGACTATTTTCCTAATTCGCCCAAGATGGAACATACCTAGATGCATACAAGCTAAATTAATTCTAGATGCATAAAAGATAAGCTACTTTACTTCATAAAATGGATGCCTTAGGGCATTGACACTAATTCTCTTGAGAATTGGTAATCCAACCAAACCATTAGTGACTGTTAATTGAGTTCAGAATTGATTTGTTCTAGCCATGCTCTTCCCAGGCAAAGCAGGCAACCAGAGGAGCGGGGAGGATTTCCCTTCGCAGCTTCCTTCAGGTCGACCCCTGACTGGGGCTATATGATGCTACAAAGCACACTTCAGGTGGAACCAGCATATCACGTGGAACCATATGTGAACTAGACTTGAATATTTTCTTCCCTAATCAATTGGTCATTGGGAATACCTCAAGAGGCCATAGGTAGCTTCAAAGGACGGGTAGCAGTGCATCGACAGTACAAGAGACAAAGCCTGGGGAGCAAGTGCTCTCCAATTTACCTGTGTCTTCAAGATCTGCTGCCATCCAATCACATATGCATCAATTCCACTCATTTTCAGAGGGCTGTTTTGCATGCCCAACTTTATATTTTAGTAGATCAGATAACTTTAGTTGATCGGGGCAGCCAGATCACATGCTTACTCGGTATCCCACGGTCAGGCATTCAGTGTCCATTTGGGCTTAGGGCAAGCCAGGAGGAATTTCTCAAAGGAGACTACTTAGCTGCTACTTAACTGAATTCAACTTTACCACTTAATTCAATTCAACTGCCTGGTCCATATTGGTCACAGGCCTAAGGTCATCCCTTTTATGTTAATAATTAAAGCCATATGATTTAATTCAATCACCTAACAAGAGAGGTAAAAAAGGGGCAGGGGACCCCAGGATCAAACAACAAAACACTTGAATACTTGGTGATTATTTGAAGGAGATCCCCTAAAGGGCTGGCAAGGTTAGTGAAAAGGGAAATAACATGAGCCTGGGGTGTTTTTGAAGCAGTGGTGTTCTGGTAAATGTTTAATAACCAGCTCTCCAGGAAAAAGAGATCTGGTTTGAGGCATATACTGATTTCTATGGTAGAAATCCTCCCATCATGGCCAATTTGAAGCCACAACGTGACATCACTGAACATGAAGTTGAGAAGAAATTGTATAATCAGCTCTTGTAAGCCCACGTGAGCCAGCTCCTGCACGCTATTGAGAGGACAGTGTTTCAAGCAGGAGAGTGGGGTCAGATGGGGTTGAAGGCTGTTGATAGGTCCAATAAGATGGACATAGAAGTAACCTCTGGATCTGCAAGAAGTAAGTCATTGGTGACCCTGAAAGAGGAGTGCTAGCAAAGTTGTGGAGACAGAAGTCGGACTGGGAGAGGAGGAAGTAAGTGCAGGCAGTGAGTAGAGACCAATGTGTGAAGTTCAGCTGTGAAGGGGACCAGAGAAAGAGAGCTGGGGTGAGACATCCAAGGCAGTTCTGGGATGGAACACACTAAAGTAGGTGCGTGTGCTGATGGGAAGCGCAGACAGACGGGATAGCCAATAGAGTGAAGTCCTTAAAGAAAGAGAATACAGTACATACCTTGATAGATTAATTTTAGATAGGAAGGATTCTTTTTTGATCGACATGAATGAAGGCAAGGGAGAGGAGTAGAGACACAAGCAGGTTTGTAGATGTGGTTCCCTCTGATGGTCCTATCTTTTCAGTAAAGGGTTATGTAGTTACTAGTTGGGGACATAAGAAGGGCTTTGAGAAGAGGTGTTGTACTAATCTCATGCTCTGGGAGAGTAAACTTGACCAAGGACACATATTAAAAATACTGGATAAATTTACTGAAATCTCTCAAGTGCAGAAGGCTCTTTCATGATCTCAACACCATGCATTTATATCTTTTAAGGTCTTTGTCATGGTTTCATTGGGGTGATGGGAGAAAAGACTGGTAACAACTCTATGGTTATTCCCACATCTTTAACCCAGACTCTACCTCTTCCTTTAATATTTTTCCTGCTTCTTTTTGCTTATTGGTTTAAGAGTCATTAGGCTCTTCTCAAGTCGGTTTTGTGAAACATATATTTTGCTAGAAAATACATTTCCTGTAGAATTTCATATGTATTATTGCTGGGTTCCATATAACATTTTCACATCATTAATTTGGCTCTTCCTTATCTCTGGCTGTATCTAAAGTTGTGGGTGGTATGTGTGTGTGTTTCGTATTGCTTTTTAGAATTGGGCTGGATTTTCTTTATAATACCTACATTTTGGTTTTTATTTCTAATTTGTTAATTACAGTTTTCTCTTTCAATACCTCCACTCTCCATATTCTTCAAATTGTTTTGTGAGGATTTGGCTTCGCTTTGTCATTTCTGAGTTTGGATCATTTATTCCGATCAAATTTTTGCTGGTTACACACAGTTTAAAGTTATACACTATTCTCTGAGTACACCTTTAGCTGTGTACCATATATTTTTATATGGAACTATCAGCATTTTAATTTTTAGAGTTTTCAGCCAACTTATATCATATTGTGTTTCCTCTTTGATTCAGAGATTTAGGTGGCTGCTCATTAATTCCCAAGTAGTCAAGGCTTTTATAAAAATTTAAATTAGGAAGAAAAAAAATTTTTTAATTAGGAAGAACTGCTTGCCCTTTTGAAATTGGTTTGTCATGTAAATTTTTCTCTGGTTGGAGAATGTGCCCTTGTAAAATCTCTATTCTGAAGAATTCGTTCAGGTTGTCTTCAAAAAAAAAAAAAAATTCTAGCCAGGTTAATGATTGCTATTTATAAATGTTTCACAGATGAAACAGATGACTAAATAGACTTTGTAGAGTATGTAAATCCATCAGCTTATCCATACATTTGAGCTCACGGATTACATTATTAAAATCTTATATAATCTTACATATGATTTGGCTACTTCACATGTCTGATTCAGACAGAAAGGCATATTACAACAATGTATCATAAAGAAAAAATAATGTATTCACTGTCCATTTGAAGTCTATAGTCCACTTAAAATCAGGAATGTTGCTAATCAGGAACAGATACAGAAAGTTCTGCCTCAACTATGGCTAGAGTTTTGCTGGTTGAGTGTAACAAAGGGGAGAGGGGAGGAGAGTTGAAGTTGTGGCAAGGGAGTGAAGATAATCTTGTCCCATGAAATCCAACCTCAATAAGGAGGGAAACAAAGGCAGGAGGAAGAGAGTGGGCAGTGAACAGTGATAGGTCCACTGAACCGGAGGTAGAGTAAGCAGACTGGAAGGACGGAAGTGATACGGTTCTGGAAGACACCGAGTAACTTCCCAGTGGCTTGGAGAAGGTCCAAGGTGCAATCATTATGGTAGCAAGCCAAAGTAGAGTGGCGGATACGATTATTAGAGCTGAGGGTGTTAGAGAACTAACTCTGAGTAGATGATGTATGGGAATGATGAAGCCACTGGGAACAAATGAATGAATGTTCATAAAACAATTCTGGCAGGAAATGCATTAAAAATTAAGTGTTAAGATTATAAGTGATTGTTTTCTTTCTTTTGTTCTGCATTTCCTGAATTTCGAAATGGGCACGAGTACTTTTTAATTAGAGAAAGGTTATTTTTTAAAGTGTACTTAATTTTTAAGGACTTGGAATCTTGAGTTGATGCTTCCCTACGTAATTATACGGCAAGGCAACCTGTTTATTATACACCTTGTTGCCCTCTAGTTACACTCAATAACACAGAAGAAACATTGTGTTTTATACCTAGAAAAGATACTTGTAACTCTGCTGTTTTTAATAATGTATCTTCTTTTCACTTGTTCCTCGAGAAGGCCAGATAGCAATCCATGAATGATATAGAGCTCGCAGAAATGAGTGAGTTCTTTCAGAGAGGCTGCATTACTATTTTTGCTTTTGCATTGGTAATATAGCTCTTAGATGCATTTATAAAGTGTCCACTATGAATGTAATATAAATATCATATCTGTACCTATGACTACAAAATTACACTTTGGTAAAATACTGGGGCGTCTGGCTGGCTCAATCAGTAGAGCATGTGACTCTTGATCTCAGGGTTGTGAATTCAAGCCCCATGCTGGGTGTAGAGGTTACTCAAAAAAAAAAAAAAAAAAAAAAAAAGGAGGAAAGAAAGAAAGAAAGAAGAAAAAAGAAATGCAAAATACTGAACGGCTGAAAATTATTTTAACTGCTCCTCGTTTTACATGAAAAAAAGAGTACTTTTTTTCTAAGAAAAGTTTACTCAAGGAGATACCCTGGGGCTAGTAATTGTAATCTTAAACAAAAATGTTTTGCTTCAATTCTAGAAATTCTTAAATATTTACTGATGATGAAGATATTTAAATGGCCTTTGACACATAGTAGAAATGAATCAAATTAAAGTTTCTATCATTTTATATTTGTGCTTCTTAAGATGTAGTATCCTATTGATTTATTCATAATATTAACTGCAGTTAGTAATTACATTTTATTTACTTGTTTGTCTCCAGCACCTGAATACAGGTCTAGAAGGAATAAAGAACATGTCTGTCTTGTTCACTGTTGTTTCTACTGCCTCACACAATGCCTAGAACAAAGCATATGTTCAATAACTTGTGCTGAATAAATGGATAATAATAGAATTATTTGGTCTAAATAGCAGATGTATTTTTAAAATACTGAATAAGCTCAGTATTTCCATGCAAGGAAATAAAACATTGTTTACTTTTATTATGACACTCTAAATTTGGATGAAAAGAAATGTCACTTTCTTTTTGTTGAAGAAACTGTCATTTCAGAAAACGAAGGAATAAACCATTATAGTTGAATTGTCAAAACATCCTAAAAAGTTGAGTGTCTCTCCACGGAAAATTCTAATGTGGCCAAAAAAAAAAAAAATGCTGAATCTTTTAATCTGAATCCATCAATAATAATGGTTTGAAAGGAAAGATAATCTTAAGGAAGTAGATATAATGACTACATTTCAACAGAAGTTTGAGACAAAGAATTGAGAAATTATCTAACATTTTTAATAGGATCATTCACATGCTCTGGATGGAGTACTATTTCTCTGTACTTGTAATAACTATAAGTACTTGTAATAACTATATACTTGCAAGATAAAGAGCTTTCTTCACATTTGCTTGTGACTTAAATGCCAATGAACATATCTCTATGGATATCTTGACAAAAGGAAAAAAAAGAAATAAAACTCTCTAAAAAACTACAGTAAAGCTAAAGAATTATTAAGCCGGTAAACATTAAAAAAACACACTTGTATAAATTGCCAGCTAAAATTAACACTGCTACAAAATTAAACTGTTAGTTACTTTATTAGAATTCTTTGGTCCTAAGCGTTGATTCTAACCAATGGAAACAAACATGAATTATTTTAAGCACACACACACACACACACACACACACACACGCAATAAAACATACTCAACAGCAACAAAACCAAAAAGAAATTTACTCTAAGGATTCTGGGGGCATCTCAGGGAGCCAGCTGTGACAGCCAGGAGTGCTGTCCTGCTTCAAGAAGCATTGAGAACAAGAACTAGGGAAGACGTGAGAATCCCACTTGCTGTTTTGTCTTCTACTTACTAGCACATCTGCTTCATTCTTCTCTCCCACTACACACACTAGTTTTCTCAGCTTTTGAATTGACATGGTAATTTATGGCTTTCTTGGGCTCTTAAGTTCTTTGCAATTCCAGCCACAGGCGGGGGACTCATTGTCTGGGTTTCAAGGGCAAAATCTTGGGAGAATCTGATTGGCCCACCTTGGATCAGGTGCCCATCGGTGCCCAGGCTTCCAGCCTTTGCTGGGTGGGGAGTGCCTTTCTCCCTACAGGAGGCAGTTCTCAAAGGCTGATGGGAACTTACCGCTTTAAGAACTCATCTACTCAGTAATTTGTAACAAACGTATTGTGATCTTGTTTTGAGAATAAAGGTATATAAGCTATAGAAAATTTTAATTTGTATCAATATAGGATAAAACATTTATCACTAATTAAATAAACAGATAATGTTTAGTACCATTCAGTCAACAAATATTTAATGCCTATCGTGTGCCAGTGCTACTATAGGTCCTGTGAAGATAGTAGTGAACAAAACAGAAACTCTCTTCTCTTGCAAAGCTTACATTTTACTTTAGTTAATGAAGAACTGCCTTCAGCAATGCAAGCTCTAAGGATATTTAAATTATTAAGTGATTTTTTTCCAGAATAGAATTATTGAGTTATAGTTTTAGAAAGAAAAGAAAAATTCCTAGATCAAGCATTCCTAGACTATGAGGTTTCACCTGCGAAATAAGATTTTTAGATAAAACAAAAAATTTAGGAGGATTCATAGCTTTCACTACTTTTTAGTTTGCCAAACAAAAAATGCAAAAACAAACACATACACTATTATATACCATCATAGTTTCATAGAAGAGATTTACTGTTTAAAAAAACATTTTTAATGTTTATTCATTTTTAAAGACAGAGCAGGAGCAGGGGAGGGGCAGGGAGAGAGGGAGACACAGAATCCAAAGCAGGCTCCAAGCTCTGAGCTGTCAGTACAGAACCTGACACAGGGCTCGAACCCACGAACTGGGAGAACCCACGAACATGGGCTCGAACCCATGACCTGAGCCGAAGTCTGACGTTTAACCAACTGAGCCACCCAGGTGCCCAGAGATTTTAGAATCTTAACATGGAAAAAGTAAGACAGTCTCAGAATAAAGGACCATTTTTTTCTCCCAAGAAAGGACATCTGGCTCCTCTACACAGACAGACTGTTTTTCCTCTTCTCATTTGGCAGCTGACTCGGGAAAACTTTTCACAGGTTCACAGACCTGCATTTCGTAACCATTGTTCTAGACTACAGCATCTAATACTGAGTCAGCAAACAACACAAAACTGGTCTGCCTATTTTATCTGAATTTATGGTTCAATTAATCAATGCAAAGTCATAATTCAGTGGGGGGGGGGGGAGAACCCAAACAGAATTGTTGCTTAGAAAGATGACTTTTTAAAAAAGAACTGAACTAACTTACTGATTCAAACGAAATGACAGATGCAACAATTCTAGGTAAACTGCCTTTGTTTCCCCAGAATAAAGACATTCCAATATTGAATGGTGATGACATAGTATGTTCAATACACAAATCAGTTTATTATACTTAAAACACAGAAGCAGTTTATAAAATCATTAGTTTTGGATAATATACTGGTTGACAGGCAACCAGGGCAGGTACTCAGTGTCAGGAATTTAATTCCCACAAGGTCTACAACCTCTATAGAAGGACCTTTGGCTTGCTTGTGCGGGAAAATAACTTGTAAGTGTTTAACTTTGCCCTTTAATTATCTGAATAGGTAGACTGTCAAAGTTATAAATACATTCTTTGTCTACTACTATCTTGGCTCATGTTAAAATCACACGTGTTCTCGCCTATGGTTCTCCATATTCAACCACCACTTTTACAGTGGAAGATCTTTTTGAAGTTTTAAGCCAAGGTATTAACATATTCTGCTCTGAACTCCATGTTCGCTGCCTCGACCCTAATCATATTACTGCAAATCTGTCTCTTGGCTCAGGTGTCTGGAGGCTGATCAGGCACAATTTGAATCTTCTGTGATGGGAACTGGGGTTCAATTTCACCAATGAAACACTCTGTTGGAATCAGAACATAAATCAATGCTGAACAGCCAGAATATAAGAACTTAGAGTAATGCAAGCAGAAAGGGAGCCAGCCATTACTAACTTTTCCTATTAACTGGAAGAAAACGTTACAGAGGATGCTTTTAGCCTAAATCATCTTTCCAGTTTCCAAAAGTGGGTCCCACTGGGCAGATCTCAAATCCAATCAAAGAAAACCAGAGAAAAGAGGCAGATGTGCCTGACATAGAAATTCTCGGTGGGCTTGGGATCTTCTGCTTCAACTTGGAACTTAAATCTCCAGTGAAATTTTGGCAGGATGTGGCAGGCAAAATAGGCCCTCTCATATCTGCTGGTAAGAGTACAATCTGGCACAGACTCTATAAGGAAGCAATTTAGAATTAGCAAAATTACAAATGCACACCTTTGGATCTAGCGATTCCAAATCTAGTTCACTCTCCAGATGAGACCATTTTTTTCACGCTTTACATTGTGGCTTTGATTACTACAGCAAGACTGGAAATAACCTTAATATCAATTATTATGGTCCTGGTTTAATACATCATGGTACATTCCAACAGTAGATCGGCATGCAGCTGGCTAAAAGGAAAGCCAACACCTTACGTACAGACACAACCAATCTCCAATTTACGTTAAACTAAACACAGTTTGCACACTGTGTAAAAAGGATAATTCACAAAAAAATATCCATAATTTACTTCTCTGTTCACAGAAATCTCAGGATCGTGAGAAACTTTTAACCGCTGCCAAACTGGAAAGCGATGGGTGGGTTTTTTTGCACCGTGCGAATGCCCTTTGTTGCCTTTCGAATTGTGAGACATGAAAAGGAATTCGCATATATGCGCCCCCCGTGAAGGAAAAGGCCTCAAAGTCGGTTGATTCGACGGGAAAGCCCGTGAGTTCGGCCTCACAGTCAGGACCCTGCTTGGGCCTTGCCAGTAGAGACGGTTACCTTTGTGACGCAAGCCTGAAATGTGTCACAACCATCCCCACTCGGCAAATCGACTTGCCTTCCGTTTCTGAAATCAGCTACGTTTCAGAACGCCTCGTACACTTGGCGTTCTCTCGAAAGCACTAAAACACGTTTGCCTTCGGTGGAAAGGGGCTAAAATACCAGGCCGGGAAACAATTTATCATCAACGAAATTCAATGCTTTTGGAAGGGCTCTGTAGCTACAAAGCTGTAGAAATACCAAGTGTGACTCAATAGAGTAAGCAATAATTACCATATCACAGCTCAATTCCTGGGTTGCGGAAGACAATCCCACCCTACTTTCCCTCCCGAAACCTGGTTTCTCTTTCTGGCTCCTCCCCCCTCCCCCGCCCCCCCCGCCCCTTCTCCCGCCCCCGCCCCTCCCCCACCTATCCTCGTCTCCTCCATTTGCCCCTCCCACCGCTTGGCGGGAGGTTTCCTCTCGTGACTACTCTGCGTAAGTGCGGAAGACGCACTGCAGCACCGTCGCCAGCGCTTACTCTGTCTTCTCGTCTCTATGATCCTCTTTGTGACCCATCGGGTAGGGCCCGAGCCCCAGAGTTCCGTGCCAGCAGTCCTCCACGCCGACAGAGGACGGTGCGAAAAGCTGACGTTCTCGCGAGAGACGCGGAGATCTCTCCACGTAGCGAGAGCGCGAGCGCATGCGCGCTCGGTGGTGCGCGGTAGAACGAGGGAAGACAGGACCCGGCTGGAGCTCCGGGAAGCGCGCGTGCGCCGTCGCGAGCTTGGAGCTGCCGGGGCAGCCGTGTGGGAGCGGGTGTGAGACCGCCGTGCGAGCCGCGGGAATGTTCCGAAAGGCCCGGCGAGTGAACGTGCGCAAGCGGAATGACTCGGAGGAGGAGGAGCGAGAGCGCGATGAGGAGCAGGAGCCGCCACCGCTGCTGCAGCCGCCGGGCACCGGCGAAGAACCGGGCTCTGGCGGCGGCGGCGACAGGGCCCCTGGGGGGGAGTCGCTGCAGGGCCCGGGGCTGCCGCCGCCTTCCGCGCTGACCCCGGGCTCCGGGGCTGAGGCTGGGGGCTGCTTCCCGGGCGGCGCGGAGCCCGGCAACGGGCTGAAGCCGCGCAAGAGGCCGCGAGAGAACAAAGAGGTGCCTCGGGCCAGCCTGCTCAGCTTCCAGGACGAGGAGGAAGGTAGGTAACCGCCGCGCTTCGCGCCCCAGACTAACATCCCTGTCCTAGGCCCCCGCCTTTAGTCCCCGCATTCCCCGGACGTCCAGCCCCCGCAGCCCGGAACGGAGCCCCTTCGCGCCCGACCTGCTGCACATCCTTCTCCGCCTCCGGCCTTCTGCTCCCGGCGGAGGACGTGTTCCCGCGCCGCCACCAGCCTTTTCTTAACAACCGCCTCCTCCTCACCGTCCTCTTGTGCATTTCCTCCTCTGCGGGGCGGGAGCGCAGTTCAGTCATTCTGAGGTTTTCAAGTGGAAATTCAGTGTCCCCTGTCCTGCTTCTTTCCTGGCGGGTGTGTTTCAGGGAGAACTTGGATTTGGTCCCCTGTCTACTCTGCGCACGGTCTGAGTCTTCTGCAGGTCACTATGCCCACGTCTCTTGGGGGATCTGATACCGTTGACTAGGAAGGCTGGGTTAGTATGGAGTCCTACGTCTGGGAACAGAATCCCGGAGTTGAAGCTCTGGTTCTGAGTGACGTTGGACCAGTTCCTTGCAATCGCCGAGCCTCAGTTTCCCCGTGAAACTAAGTAGGGGTACAGATGTCCGGTTTTTTCTCGCTCGCATTGCGTTTTGGACAACGAAGAGAGACGGTGTAATAGTAGTTTAAGGCCATGTATCCATTGGGGTGTGAGAAACCAGGCTGCAGTGGATTTAGATTTCTGTTCATAAATGAGTCTAAAATCTAACTTCCCAGCCAGTTGAGTATGTGTTTATGAAAGCCAGTTTTAAGGGAAGGTTATAAAAAAAGACTTGGCTTGTAGATATCTTCATCTCCATACAAGATGCTTTCATCTTTCCAGTAAGGTAGGCAGTTGCTCTCTGGCCTATCTGTTAATTCTTATTTTGTTTGAGGGGACTACAGCCAGAATTTTTTTTTTTTTTTTAAATGCAGAAACTATTTGGCAAAGTGTTTGCATTTGACTTTAAACTCTTCAAATCAAAGACGTGGATACCTACCAAAACTTATTTTTGAAAAGTGCTTTGCTCTCAGTTTAGTCTTGGAATAATGTCAGTTTGTGGTGAATCTAGATTTGCTCAGATTTGACAGCTCTGTTACCCAGAACCTTTTGATTTTGGATGTTTTGTTTCAGATACCTAAGTAATGCAGTAACTAAGTGCTTTTTCAATGATTTTATTTTCCTCTTGGGATAGAGGACTTAAAAAAGACAACAGGATATACGAAGGGTTTTTAGAGGGTCTCAGGTTTGCATTATATGAGGTTCATTTATGAAGCTGACTTCAGTTCTTGAGAACCAGTGACAGATTTGGAATAACTTCACATTATGTAATGATTTGGGGTGTATGAGTATCTGTCTGGATGAATGAGAAAAGTACATAAGATCATGTGGAAGTTGGAAGATACTGTCTGAAAATGATCGCTACAGACTTTATTTAATTTCTTTTTAAGAAAACGAAGAAGTGTTCAAAGTGAAGAAATCAAGTTACAGCAAAAAGATAGTAAAATTACTTAAGAAAGAATACAAAGAAGATCTTGAAAAATCAAAGATTAAAACAGAACTCAACTCCTCAGCCGACAGTAAGTACCAAACTGATAGTACTGGATTCTTTTGAAACAACAAAGCGAAAACTTTCTCACGGGGATTGAGTGGACTTGCTGTATACATCGTGAACTTGTTCAGTTGACTCTGTTGTCAAGGGTCCAAAGTGGATATCGATACAGTTCTGTTATTTAATTCTAACAACAGTTGCACTGTCAATGCATATTTTAAAAAGACCCAATCATTGCCACTGGAATGTTTCAGCTACAGTGCCTAAATTCTCCCCCAATTTTTCTGCTGGTGTTCAGACTGTGGTTGACCAGAGAAAGGAAATTTCCCATATAAACCCGAGGCACAGGTTTATTCCCGTTTGAGGTATTACTGCGCACATTCCTGTGTTCTCGTTTTATAGAAACAGGTGCTCATTTTCTTTGGTGACGTTTCCACTGTTGGTTTAATTCTTGGAGAACTCTTAGGAATGCCTTCATTGCAATGTTGGTAATACTTTCTCATGTAGCAACTTTATCAGATACATGGATGAAGACTTCTCACTGCGAGGCCCCTGCCTACACCGTATAGGCAGCTCTCACATCCTTTTACAATGGAAGCTCGAAATTTTTAAGCAGTTAATTTGTCTTGGGGAAAGTAGATCCATTATCGTTTGCTGCAGTCTGACTTATTCTGATGCAAAGCCTTAGGGAAATCTTTTTATTCTGTGGAATTAAAGATAGAATTATTAGTTCACGGGTTTTCAGCCACAGGCTTAATGTGAAGAAGTACGTCATTATATGTAAAATGTACGGTCTGATTTTGGAGACAGCATCACTTAAATGTATAGTTGGACCCAACGTTTAGCAGAATGTTCAATGAATGGTTTAAAGGGTAACTGCACTTTCTTTTTAGAGGCAGGGGAAGGAATGCTTCATGGGTACAGTGGAATATGAAGCTGGGTTTTTTGTTTTTTGTTTTTTTTTTTTTTAATAATTTAAATTCCAAAAGACGGGAGAAAGAAAATGTGGGTCTGTTATCAAAGGTTAAAGTGAGTTAAGGCAAGGGCAAGTACAACTGTCAGGAGATGATTTTGTAGAGGAAGTAGAGGTTTAGGGGGAAAGGTGCATTGTTGACAGATTGTGAAGGATGTTTACTGTCCAGTAAGGGGTTTAGAGTTGCTGGGTTTGGTGCCTTGCCAAGATGGTGACATGATAAATATTTTTTGAAACCTCAGCCTGGTATTAGCATGCAGAATGGATCAGCACAAGGAGAGATTGGAGGCCTGAAGCAGTTTAACCTCAAGGGCCAGCTTTGATCCATTAATAGTGGGTTTAAAAAGGTCTCAGTTGAGCGAGACTGAGGCTTTTCCTGACTCAGTGGAAAAATGTGGATGAGTTAAAAATGTTTGCTGTGGGTGTGGGAGAAGAAATGGAAAGAAAGGATTATTTCAGAAATGTTCCAAGGGAAGACTTGGTAGCCTTGATTTTTGCTTTACATATCGGATTTAAAAGAAATAGTTAAGTTCGAGCTTTTATGCCGTGGTGGCTGAGAGAACAGTTCCTTATTCTATACGGGAAAGGGAAGGCAGGTGGGAGGAGGATATTTTTAGGGGAACCAATTATTTTGGAGTCTAGGAAACTCTTTTTTCCCCAAATCTCTTGAGAACCAACCGTGTGCAGTGAAATAGTGCAAGTAAGGTCAGGAGAAGAAAGAAAGGACCATTTACCATTGGATTTAGTAATTGAAGCAAGTCTGAGATTTATGAGGCCATCTCCCGTGACCTGTCTTCCACTTTTACATAACTGATACACTTGCCAGATAACTTCATTAATGTCCTCCCTTAAGGTAGAGCCTGTGTGTTATAGGTGGTCATCATTACCCTTGAACTAATGGTGTTATGGAGCTCTTTCAGAATCAGCTCACAATCCTGAACTCTTCCTAGTGCAACTCTCCTTAGACAGCCAGAGAGGTACGTTAATCTCCAAATCAAGGTCCTATCAACAAAATACCTACCACAAAAATGGGTATTCCTAGAATAGTGAGTTTGCCTTTAAACTTGACTTTGAGCGAAAATAGCCAGTGAACAGTGGGACATAATAGGTTTAGGCCTGGTGCTTCTTGAGGTGTTTATTAAAACCAAAAGTAAATGGAACTGATGAGGGAGCAGCAAAAAGGAAACATTTCTGGGGACCGAAGACTTCTATCTGTAATAAGTGTACACACAGACAAGAGGATTTACCAAAGAGAATCATAAAGGTCAAAGGAGAAGGGACAGGAAAATTTCCAGATGAAGATGCTCAGTTGTATGAAATAGTGCCAGAAAGGTCAGGAAAAGAAAGGACCAAGGAGTGGCCATTGACAGGGTTGTTGTTTTCTGGAGGAGGGTATCTGGCAGAAGGGGCAAGTCCATTAGCCAAGCTTTGTGTCTGTTCGGCTGAAGAGACATCTTTGCTAACTTGCTCAACAATATTGTATGAATTAGCTGTAGCTGCAGCCTTTGGATAGCTGGTACGGGAGCTGGGAACGAGAGAAGGTAAAGGCCGTTCGCCTAGGCTGATGCACCCAAGTTGGTGACGAAGTAGGAGGCAGCAGGTCCACACTGCTTTGGGAAAGCTTGGCAGAGAAAGAAGTAGAGGACAGTAGCTGTAGAGACCGTTGTGATGAAGGGAAAGTTCTTTTGATAGCAAGAAACCTGTGTCTAGGTAGAAGAAAGGAGAGAGGGAGCCTCGCCAAGTTCAAGGTAAAGAGAATGTTTGTGAGAGCAAGTTTCCTGATGGTAGTAGGAGAAATTGAGAGTACAAGAGGAGCCTAGAAGGTTATTTGGTGTCTCTTTTTACAAAGACATCTGGAAGGATAATGTGCGACCACTAAACAATCCCACTGTCACCATGTTTTGCGCTTGTATGTGTCCAGTCATAATTTGTGTTTGCTCTGTCTTTTAGAATCTGCAGAAATCATTCTGAATGTATCTGATCTAGTAGACCTTTTGGTTCTATTAAAAGCCACTGATTTAGTGTGGGTTTAGAGTAGAACGAAATTTGGGTAGCGTTTGACTCCCGTGTAACCATATCCATCTGATAGAGTGGACTTTTCACCTCGAGCATCAGAATGCACTTCAGAAGGAAGGCTGTGGCTAATGAGGCAGGATGGTAAATGAAACAACTAAAGAGCCTTAAACAATGACCTAAATTTTAGTCAAAAGTGTGTGTGTGGAGGAGTGGTATTCCTGAGATTCTTATTTAGGGGAGTAGGATATGGCTTGAGAAGAATAGAATTTTTGAAACAGTTTTTAGGAGGGGACCATGCTAGGGAAACAATACAAACATTTAGAATATTTAGAATAAATATTTAGGATAAACTTTTACTATTTCATTATAGTCACTGTGCCTCTTGTGTGCCAGGTTCAGTGTTTTAAGGTAAAGATTAACACTCTGATTTCTGTGATTTTTGCCTGGGACTGATGGTACAGTGGGGCTATTGAGTTAAAAGCAAAGTAAACCTCTGTAAAGATAAGCGTGGTGAGTGGTGCCTCCTGGAACGCGGTCGCAGGAAGCAGTCTTGCAAGTGGTCTTACGAACGGCCTGAGCTTTAGCACCGAATTAGAGTTCTCTCCTCTGTCCATACGGCAGAATATGGCCACTCTGCCGCTCCCTTACTGGTTTAGGTTGTTTTTAGTGCTACCCAGTCTCTGACTTGTCTCTCTGTCTCAGTTCCAGATTCCCAGAAAGACAATAAGGTTGTCTCTGCCTCGGTCACAGATCCAATCTTGAACATTCAGTCATGGCAATGGGATCACAGTTACATTGTGTAAATAGGACTTTTGGGTCTCACCCCGTCAGGTGATGGGTGACAAATGGTTATGAACTAAGAAGATGATCCTAAAGTATTCATTACAGAGAGGTTTACTTGGTCCCTAAGCATTTGTTCTTCATAGAAAGCTGCCTCAGATGGGCTTAGGGTTTAATGAAATGATGTTTTAAAGAGGTATGAGCAGTGACCAATGGGAGGTTAGAGGAAGAAACAGTTAATTTTGCTAAGTTAGTAAAATTTTGATGAGATTAACTCAAGATAGAATTGAGTAGGGCCTCCGATGCGTCCTTGTGACCCCTATATTATTTTTATTTCACAGTTAATGCCTGTTGTTGGATATTTCATTTTCATACAATCAGTGGGTTTTTTAATAAACAATTAAAACCGTTCAAAGTGAGCCTATAAACGAATAAAAAGTGCCTTCTCAATTTACGCATTTTATTTAAAATTTTAATTACTTTTCTCAAAAATGTAGGTGAACCACCCTTGGACAAAACAGGACACATTAAGGACACCAGTCAAGAAGACGGAGTTATCATCAGTGAACACGGTGAAGATGAAATGGACATGGAAAGTGAGAAGGAGGAAGAAAAGCCAAAAGCTGGTGGAGCTTTTTCAAATGCTTTATCTTCTTTGAATGTTCTCCGCCCAGGTGTGTGCTTGCAGATACTTCTCAGAAATGAAGGAGGCCCTCAAGAATGGGCCATGTGTAAAGATGGTTAAGGAAGGAGTTAGCTACGTGGTGTTTCTTGTGACATCCCTGTTTGCAGCCAAGGTGTTTCCTTTTGCAAATAAAGTGAGAGAAGTAGAAACTTGCCAGTTTTTCCAAGCTCATTGTCAGGCACTTTTGTTATCCAAAGCCAGTGCGGGACTTCAAGTAAATGGATAAATGGTACTAAAGTTTTGTTTTAAAGTATTTCAGATTAAGACACTAACTTTTTTAGAAGTGTTGCTAAAAGCAAAACTCATTGCAATTAGTTTTATGCCCACACTTTCTTCCTTTTTACTTTTTTGTAGGAAATAGTTGGCAAATCTGTTTCCTGGGCAATAGGCTTTTGAGTAAAAAAGTGCTTAGAAAAAATGTCTGGCAGGAGAGGAACAGCTTAGTAAGTTACGGTACATTTGCATGATGGGATGTTACATAGCTATTAAAATAACATTAGACAGGTGGCAAGGCGTTAATTTTTACTGGAGGTGAAAGGTCAGGTAGTAGATTATGCTTTATCTGTTTAGTGAATATTGTTAAGCTGTTAAAAATTATGCTTTGCCAAACAACAACATGGAAAAAAACTTAGTGTGTTTTAATATGAAAAAAAACTTAAGTACAGAATTATGTATTCAGTATGCTTACAGGTGACCTGGAAACTATATGCAAGAGAAATATACTATAAATCTAATAGTTTTTTAAGGTGAGCTTGTGGGCAACTTTTTAAACTTATCTGCTTTCTATTTTAGTAATAGGGTTTGATTACTTTTGCCTATTTCTTAAAAATGAAAAAAAATTACAGTTAAAGCAAAGCTGTGGTGGTGGATCTTCCCCCCATGCATATTGCCAGTATATGATTTACATACATATGTATATTTAGTGACTTTAGGTTTCCGTTTAAGCTAAATTAAAAAGAAAGCAGTTGGGTTACAGGCACAGTTGGGGAAAGGGGTACCAGCAACTAACGTTAGAACATCACTATGGGGGCGCCTGGGTGGCGCAGTCGGTTAAGCGTCCGACTTCAGCCAGGTCACGATCTCGCGGTCCGTGAGTTCGAGCCCCGCGTCAGGCTCTGGGCTGATGATGGCTCGGAGCCTGGAGCCTGTTTCCGATTCTGTGTCTCCCTCTCTCTCTGCCCCTCCCCCGTTCATGCTCTGTCTCTCTCTGTCCCAAAAATAAATAAACGTTGAAAAAAAAAATTTTTTTTTAAAAAAAAAGAACATCACTATGACATGGCTCTCTTGGTGAGGTTATTTTACCCTGCATATTTTCTTTTTATTTTTTTAATTTTTTTTTTAATGCTTATTTATTTTTGAGAGAGACAGAGCATGAGTGGTGGAGGGGGAGAGAGAGAAAGAGAGAGGGAGACACAGAATCAGAAGCTAGCTCCAGGTTCCGAGCTGTCAGCACAGAGCCCTGTGCGGGGCTTGAACTCACAAACTGTGAGATCATGACCTGAGCTGAAGTCAGCGCCTAACTGACAGAGCCATCCAGGTGCCCCATACCCTTTATATTTTCACAAAAATAGAAACTTCATACCCTAATACTGGCATATTTTACAATTCTTACCACTTGTTTCCAGGAGAAATTCCAGATGCAGCTTTTATACATGCTGCAAGGAAAAAGCGTCAAATGGCCCGAGAATTAGGAGATTTCACTCCTCATGACAGCGAGCCTGGGAAAGGCCGCCTTGTTAGAGAAGATGAGAATGATGCCAGTGATGATGAAGATGATGATGAGAAACGTCGCATAGTTTTTTCTGTGAAAGAAAAGTCACAGAGACAAAAAATTGCCGAGGAAATAGGTAACTTGATTTAAATAGTATAGTAAGCCTGTTGCATTGTATTAAATATTCGATACTGTATTCAGATTAAAAGTACCCACATTTCCTCAGCAATATCTAGTGTTTGAGGACCCTTTCTGCTTGGGTACCAGTGTCTTATTGGAATTTTTTGAAAACTGTAGCATGACTCTGATGGCTCATGTTTATTGAGCACGTCCTGTGTGGCCAGTATCGTGTTAAGCACTTTACATGCATACATTTATATAATCAGCCTCGCATTCTTTAGAGGCCTTTACGTTCTGCTCTTCCCTTTGTTGATTTGACGTCAAGCTCACAGAGATTAGGAAACCTTCCTTGGGTGTAACTACTGCGTAATGCCTTCTGCTTCAAGGAATGCTGTGTCTAAGACAAGCAAGGGGTATCAAAGGAGAAGAGATCGTAATCAACATTTTAGTAAAACTGAGTTAATACCGATTGTCTTGCTTAATTTTTGTGAAGTATCAGGATAGCATCTCTTCCCTCCCTGCTTTTCTGGTATTTAATTTTCCCCACTGCTGTGGCTGCAGGCATTGAGGGGAGTGATGATGATGCTCTAGTAACTGGAGAACAAGATGAAGAACTCAGCCGATGGGAGCAGGAGCAGATAAGAAAAGGAATCAATATCCCTCAGGTAAGAACTAAAAGGTTAAACTTCAAAAATAGAAAGTACACAAGAAACCTTTTGTGCCTGTTTTGTGAAATCACAAAGATACTGAATTGAATCTTTGTCGTTCATCCAACTAACACAATGAAGAAAATTACGTGCGGGTACATATATTCGATAAGCTTTTAGAAGAAAGAAACTGTTGTTATCCTTTGCAACTTAACAGAGTGATGGTTTCTTAGACCAGTGTTTCTCCGAGTGATCCTTCAACCAGCAGCATCAGCATCAGCTGGGGGCTTGTTAGAAATGGCACATGTTCACCCTCTTGAGACCTAGTGAATGAGAAACTGGGTTGGGGGCCCAGCCACCACGCTCGGGTCATCCTGGCGCACGCTTTGAGAACCACTGTTTAGATAAAATCTTTCTTTCCTGTATAGCTTATCGCTTCTGAGTTTAAAAATTATTTTGTGGAAGATGGATTTCTCTTCTTGTAATGTGAAAACTTAATTCAAAAACTTTGATGAAAAATCTCTTCGTCAGTAGTTAAAACAAGTTTTATTAAGTAGTACAGTGGAAGTGATCCATAAATGTAAACTGTTTTTGTTGCCAGTGTTTTGCATGCGTTTGGGTTATGTTAGGAAAATAGGGTACTTAGATGGCAGTTTCTAGTCTCTGCTTGTCTTTATTTTCTCACTGTAGCAAGTCATTTATTCTCTTCCACTGATAACGTGATGGCTTTGGATTATTTTTTTATGTCCCTTCCTACCCAAACTTGTATGATATTCTGTTTTCCCAAAAATTATTAGAGATGAATTCAGTAGTCCCATACGAGTTAGAATGTTCATCCTGCCCTACTTTTACTTGATTTTGAAGAACTTTGCAGTTACTTATTTCAATTAACATACTGTTTGGAAAATGGTGTATATTTTTGCAGTTTGTGCTTTTTAATCTCAAAGTCATGATTAACTGCTGGTTTTCATATATATCCCATTTCTTTTCTAGGTTCAAGCAAGCCAGCCCACTGAAGTGAATATGTACTACCAGAACACTTACCAGACGATACCTTATGGTTCATCCTATGGCATTCCTTATAGTTACACTGCCTATGGATCATCTGATGCCAAATCTCAAAAAACAGATAATACAGTCCCTTTCAAAACTCCCAGTAATGAGATGACTCCCGTTACTATTGATTTGGTAAAGAAACAGCTTAAAGACAGGTAGGGCAGATCAACTTCTTAAAGACCTGTCCTAGCTTTCAGTTCCCTCAGGCAACATGTAGTCTGGGGTAGCAGATGCAGAATGTCGGCAAAGAAGATTCACTGGCCCATCTTCAAAAGCTAAACAGAAGATGACTTCATACTTTGTTCTGCTCCCTTCTCGGATTACTTCTGTGGAAGCCTCGAAAAGTTATAAAAATGCCACTCCATGATCTTGTTGAAGACAGTTCTGAGTTTGTACCTCTTGGACTCTGAAAAAGTGTAGTCAAGATATGGGGGGAAAAGCGAAACAGATTTTGGTTAGCCCACCAAATAACTTGATGTGAAGTCTGTAAACTGCCTTTTTGTTTTTGCTTTTTTGAGAAAAAAGCCGTGCAGATGAAAAGATGCCACTCCAAGCATTTTTGTGTCTTAATAGTGGAACTAAATGCATTATTATAATATTGCAAGAGTCCTGACGGCGTAGACTTTTGGATGTAAATGTGTTATATTTATCCTTTTGTGTTCTTAAGGTTGGACTCCGTGAAAGAACTGCACAAAACGAATCGACAGCAGCATGAGAAACACCTGCAAAGCCGAGTGGACGCCACCAGGGCTATTGAGAGATTAGAAGGGTCTTCTGGGGGTGTTGGTGAACGGTATAAGTTTTTGCAAGAAATGCGAGGGTATGTCCAAGACTTGCTTGAGTGTTTCAGTGAAAAGGTAAGAATGCAAAAATATTAATCTCTTTGACTAAGGCAAAATTAGGGAGGTCTAGACGGCCTTGTGTAGATCATTTCTTGTATTTCTCAGAAAGTATCCACTGAGTTCAACTCTAGAAGTGATGAAAAGCCATGCTTCATTTTCCTCACTTCATTAGCGGCATTCTGTCTTGGGGGCGGCATAATGGCTTTGTTGAAAACAACAACAAAAAAGATAAAGCATATTTAAATAAGGCTTTGGCAAGTCCTCTTTAACACAGTGGTATATTATTGGCCTGCCCTGAATTATTAGAATATAAGGGACTCATCTGATGGAATTTTCTTTGGTATGGTTCCGGTCTACTTTTAACTTTAACTACCTTTTAACTTTTAACTACCTTTAAACTGTTTCCACAAGTAATTCAAAATGTGTATAAAGTTACAAAATTTTATTAGTTTTTTTTTTTTTAACTCTAAAAGTTGGTCACCATGGCTGCTGATACTTTTCATCTAAATAAGCCTATGCTTCATCGATTTCAGAAACCATTCATTGGTCATAATTTCTTTGAAGATCTCATTTCTTCCAAGTTCTTTTTTTTTTTTTTTTTTTTTTTTTTTTTTTTTTTTTTTAGTATGCCAGTCACTTGGCATAGTTTTTTGCATTTTAGTATACCATTTATTTGCATTTTTAAAATTCACTGCACACAGGATCCCCTTCTCAAACGAACTCTTAGTTGACTTTTCTTTTTTTAAGATAAATATACGTGATGCATTGGTTTATAAGTATTTGTAGACTTTGTGACTTTATCTTTGAAAAAATAAAATACAGTCTTTGAATATCCTGTGTCTCAGCTTTCAAGTGATGCAGGATTAGAGGGCACACTTTTCCCTTTTTCTTAGCTGTGTGGTTTAGCATAGAATCCGTAAGCATAGTACGTTTAAAGGAGTATCTTAAGTTTTTATTGTCTCTGTTGATGACCTCAATCTATGAAAGCCAAAGGTCACCAGAGAACGGCTCTAGACTGTCTTCCTAATGGATCTTAAGGGTTGTAGCCAGTCTGTGGTCAGATGCAGCCCAAGAGCCTTCACCAAGCCTTGTCTGTAGGATTTGTCATGTTCTTGTCTTGCCACCTGATTTCTGAAGAAGCAGCTATAGTCTTAGCTATGATATCCCTTGTGGCAGGTCACTGGCTTAGGGCGACAAGTACGAGGGTGGGAAAGAAACCGGTTTGACGCTGCAGGGGGCTAGAGTCAAGGCAGGAAGTGGACTCAGCTGTCAGCTGGCGGTTGTGTCCTTCCCACCGATAAACGCCTTTTGAGCCCAGCGGGCATAATGGAAGCTGCTGTCATAACCCTCTGTGACTAGAAGAAGGGTCATTGTCTTTGTAAGTGACGCTTACGCACCATACTTTGTAAGTGACGCTTGTCCCTGTGGAGTTTTTTCTTGAAGTATTGGAACCTTTGCCGTAGAATTTAATTTACTTCAGTAAACTTACATACTTGTAACTGTAGGCTTAACTCCGAAAAGTTGACGGTAATGTGGTAAACTAGATGATCCCATTTTTGCATTAGAGACTACTAGGACGTCTAGTTCATACAGTTTTCAGTCGCTTACTATTTTAAAAATGGTTAGCAGGAGACTTTATTGATTGATTTCAATCACTATGTTCCTAGAGAAGTCGACTTCAGAGTGTGCTTGTATGGTGTCACAGAGTCACTTAGATCAATGTTTTTGGAGAAGATCTTAAGTCTTGTATGTTACTTAAGTCTTGTATGAGCGGGAGAGGGACAGAAAGAGAGGGAGACACGGAATCCAAAGCAGGCTCCAGGCTCCGAGCTGTCAGCCCAGAGCCTGCTGCAGGGCTCGAACCCATGAACTGTGAGATCATGACCTGAGCTGAAGTCGGACACTTTACCGACTGAGACACCCAGGTGCCCCTGTAGTGACTACATTTTCATTAAAACAGAGGCAGATGATCCTTTCTTTGAAGGATGAGTATTTTATTTCATTTTGACATTTTCATATGCGTGGAGTTTTATTAAGAGGTTGCTGCTGAGTTAATGTCATAAATTGTCACCTTGGAAATGTTTAGGAATAAGTAGACACATTTGAATTTCATTTTAGTTATACTATAAAAGTTTGTTTCAGGGTAAAGCCATAGAAAGATAAACATCGGTTTGGTTTTTTTCTGTTTCGTTCTAAAAGTTTAAGTAGTTTGAACTTAGGTTTTTTTAATTATTTGAAAATCATTTTAACTTTCCATCGTTTTGTTTCCCTATAGTCCCCTTCCTTGTGTTCTTCGCCTTAAATTTGGTCTTGAAATCATAATAGTCAAGAACAGTTTTGAGTTTGGAGAGGGTAAAGAAATTGTCATGGTGCATACTCTTGAGACAAATCGATATCGTTAAGAAACCTGAAAGAGCTGAAAACGCGTCTTGAAGTTTTTATTCTCAGAATTTTCTCGGCTTTGTTGAAAAGCACTCTAATGACCTAAACAGAAAAATTGCATTATCGGAATTTTAACTATAAATTGAATAATTAAATGCTGTCAGATGCCACCTGGGGTGTGTCGCTGTCACGCTACGGGAGTGGCGACAGTCTCCGGGACACAAAGCGCACACCTTAGGTGCACAGGCACCTGTGTCTTCCGTCCTGTGTGGGGTGAAGACATAAGGGGGTGGGAAGTGTAAGTCACAGGAATGCAGCACTGACTGCCTTAAAAAAATTACTCGTAAATTTTAAAGATCGAGTCCGCGGGCTCAGTTGTCTAAGATAATCGGTGCAGATCTGGGGACCTTGTTGTCCATGGTGTGGCCTATTTGAGATTAAAATAACTCCATCGGTTTGATCTTTATGGGAGCATTTGCTGCTTTTGCAATGGAATCATGCCAGTGTATAAAAGTGCTTTTATTACAGACATCTTTGAATTCCACCTGCCTTTTTTTTTTATTTTCCATTTGCAGTCTGTTCAGTTCAGGAAGCTGCTGTCACACTTGGTGCCAGTGTTCCCAAACCCTAAATAATGTGTTTTCCATTTGCACTAACCATCAGGAAACTAGAATTTCTGGTTTCCTCAGGTATGTGTAGTGGTCATTAGTGTTTTGTGAAAGTTTCATAGCATTTGGTTATAATGTAAGATATTGATAAAGAGAAAGTTTTGTTTGTTCTTTTTAAGTTAGGTTTCATCCCATAAGTTTTTTGTACTGTGTGTGAACCAAGTGAATGCTTAGCTGTGGATATGAACCTGGAAAAATTCATGGACTTTGTAAACTGATAATTCATGTGAGGAATTTTATTATTTTATGACAAAGTATGGGCAAATACATTTAATAGGAAGAGCTTTCTGACTTTGAGATACTGACTTTAGGTTAGTGAAGGCTAGAAGTTTTATTTGCCTTACTAACGTAAATGGATGCAGTTCGCATTTAAGAACGTGTCGTCAGGCTGCGATGTGTCGTGACATTACCGTAAGGTACTTGGCGCACGTGAGTGGCGGAGCAGTTTAAGCGTCCAGAATTGGGCAGTGCGCAGACCCCCGCTCTTACCTGCTCGTGGAGCCCTGGCGTTTTTTCAGTATTGCATAGCGATAATGGTTTATTTTAAGCTACAAAACTTCTGAGGTAGATGATGCTGCTGAAAATCAAAAATGGACTTTAAAAGACTTGCAAGCACTTTATTCTGAAAGAAAAGCACTACGATTTTGACATTTCTTTACTTGCTCTCTTTACTAATACTGCAGCGTTAAGTTTCCTAACCAAACTTTTACTCCAATAACTAGGCACCGGACATTGTAGCCCTATGTATGGATTAAAAGAAGAGATGGTTCCTAAACTTCGTAATACTGAATTGCTATTTGTGTCCCATTGGGAGTTCATGATTATTCTGTCCATAGAGGGTACTTTTTCAGAAATCCGGAAATAGAATGGAACCCTCAGATAAGTAAGCAACTGAAGAGTTTGGTGTTACGGAGTGTGTTGTATTTTTACAGGTGCCACTGATTAATGAACTTGAATCAGCAATACATCAGCTGTACAAACAGCGAGCTTCCCGCCTTGTCCAAAGACGACAAGATGATATTAAAGATGAATCTTCGGAGTTTTCAAGCCATTCAAGTCAGTCCATCTTGAAGGTTTTTATTATTCATTAAACAACCTTGTTTACCTAGTGCAGCCTAATTGAAAATTAGAGAGCTTATTAGCTTTTTTTTTTTTTAAACAAACACATTTCCTTACTCTTGTGTCAGGTAGTTCTAAAACTTAAGAGCATGTACTTGGATTGTGTTTAAGAAAATACAGCTTCACAAAGGAGCTCAAAACATGCACTGATATTCTATCAATCTTACTCTTCTTTGAACCTATTTTTTCATTCTTTAGAGTATAGAGAAGACATCAGTATTTTATCTTAAAACAACTATCATTTGGCTCCAATTGATCTTTCCCCCCATTTCATCCTGGTCACAACACTGATACAAATGCTGTTGGAAAGATTCTGGGTTCAGGGACTGGGAGATTCTGAAGAGGGGAGAAGGGGTTCTAATTACATAACGGATAATACCACTCCAAGATTAGGGGATTTTTGTACTTCATGCCTCAGAGAAAAGCAAAATTTTTTATTCTCTAGCTTGCCTTTTATAGTGGGTTTTTTAGTAAGTCATTTGATGGCTACAGTTTTTGAAATTTTAATGTAAAAGTTTAGAAATTCAGTTTATATTCTTTTCATTATAATATGTGTTATGAAAAACCAAAATTAATCAGAAAGCTCTTATTAAATAGCTTAGCTGAGGTTCTTTAACCAGATGTGTTAAAGCTTTTAATTCCATATTTCCATTGTGCTCCATATTCTTGGGTACTCTAAGAGGAATTGTCCTAGCGTGGATTTCTTGTAGCTTCTTTTTATCATCTCTTTGTTCCCTACGCCAGCAGTTCTGAACGGAAGTGTGAACCAGAATTACCCGGGGTATTAATTTAGAATGCAGGTTTCTTGGTCCTATCCCCAGAAGTTTTTGCTAGGTCTTGGATGGTGACCGTATCCTCATGTTGAACAACCACTCCAGGTGATGCAAGTGCGAAGGGCCCTAGTGTCGTTCTTTCTGAAAACAATACCTCGTCATACAGGGGGTCCTCTAAATTAGATGTTGGATCCCTGAGAAAACATCTTGTGTGCGGAATGGGTTTTAGAGCATTGGAGAGAGGTGGTGTTACGGCCCTCAGAGCTTTGACCTTTCTATTTTTGCCACACAAACTTAAATTGGATTATTGCCATATCGGGCACCTAGATGACTAATGCAGCCCTTCCAGATCACTTTTGATCCAGACAGAACCAGATTTCTGGGGCAGATTACAGGTAACCATTAGACCTATGAAGGGAAGTAATTCCTTTTTTAAGTTAAATGGTTCGTATGAGCTGTGCATTTTATCGGATACCTTTTCCTCCCTATAATCTGTTCTTTGTAACTTGGAGCTATTTACTTACATAGAATGAGAAGTAAAGCTTAAATGATGTATGTTGATTAGATTGAGAGTCGAAAAGAAATTGAAAAGTAATGAGAAAGCGAAAAATACTACCTTCGAGGCAAGTATTCATTAATTGTCAAAGGTTTGAGGAAAATTACATAGGACGCTAAAACAAAAATCCCTGCAATTCATCTGTTGAGATTTGCGGACACTTAACCATAGTCACGGCATATAGTTCTTAGAGAAGTGAAGGAGGCTATCACTTGAGTCATCTACTCTCATATCTCCTTTAGTGTCCTATACGATCTACAAATGTAGAGACATTTTAAATATTTGTTACAGTGGTGAATATTCTTGACGGTATTTCTTTAATGAAGGAGACCTCTTGAAGAGAGACGGGAATCATTTCTGTAGTTTGGGACTTTAGCTATTCCCCTTTGGTGTGTGAATTCACGATTGAGGTAGAACAGGGGCATCTCTTCTTGTTTATCGTGTTCATCTTTCTTAACAATTGCTGAACTCTGGACCATACTTCCTAATATCAGAGCTGTTTTGAAATATGAATGAGTAACCCAGAAAGTCAACTTTTAAAAAGAGTAGGGTCTAAGATAGGATACACTGAAGCAGAGGGCTAACTTGGGGGTTTGTGTTTTCTTTTGCTGCTGTTGGCGGCACATCTCCGATATCAGGGGAAAACAAATTCAAAAGCCTTAAATTGAGGTCTTTTATTCGATGTATGACTTTCCCCGCATCTTATCCCTTAGCTTGTCTGCTTCTGTTACCATCCGTGTTTTACAGAGTATCTTCGTAAAACAAACGTAGAATTGAGGGAACTATTGCAGATAGATGTTTCCCCCACTCCTTCTACCCCAGGCAGAAGATTAGAGGACTGTTCACTGGAGTAAGAGAATGGGTCCAGAGAAAGAGACACTTAACATCTGGGAGCTCCAACAAGAAAGTTGACTTTCTCCCCAGTGTTCAGATGGAGATGCCTCTGTGAGGTACCTCCCACCTTTGTCCACAGAACTTCCAGTCTCCTTTCACATCAGGTAGTTAAGGATCAACAGAGAGAGTAACACAAGCAATAGAACCAAAGGGACCGAGGAAACAAAAACAATGCAATGCAGGTATCAGAAGAAAATTTAAAATATAATGGATATCCTTCGAGAGATAGTAGGAAGTGCCCTAGAGATGGGAATATTGTAAGAACCATCTCTTAGGAATTAAAAATATGGTAACTGAAATCAATAAATTTAAATTGGAAGGGTGGAAGCTAAACTAGAATATTGCCCTAGAAAGTTAAAAAAAGAGACAGAAAATAGGCAAAAAAAGGAATAATTCTGCTTTGAAAGAGTGTTCGAGAAAGTATGTTAGTCTTGTTCCGATGCGGTTTTCAGTCTACCATGTTGATCCTGCCCTTGTTCTAAAAATTGTAGTAGAGAATGTCTACACAGCAGAATTAGAATAAATAGAATAAATTCTCAAACTCCTGAAACAAAGCTGTTTTCTCATCCTTCCTACCCAGGATTTCTTTTCTGTCATATCATTAGACATGTGATGCTTAATTCCTTCCTTAAAAAAGTAATCTATAATTTTCTCTTTGCACAGGTAATTTTGGTTTTTAATTTATTTGGTCATCATGATAGCGTCAACTAGTTCTGTTACTTAGATACAAAAATAGTGATTAAACCCAGTCGTATTTACATAGGGTTGTTGAACTCTCTGTTTATTTTTTCTACTCCTTTTCATGGGAACACAGAATAATACTGAGATTTGCTCTAAACTAGAAAACTGTCTGGTTTACCAGTTACTGCGGAAGCCTGCTGTTGAGATTAGCAAACAGTCTATCATTATGGCTTATTCTGTGCAAACTCTTTCCTCAAGATTGCTGAAGGAAGGCTTTTAATTTTCACTGTTGTTGTTTTACAGATAAAGCTCTGATGGCACCAAATCTCGATTCGTTCGGGCGAGATCGGGCACTGTATCAAGAGCATGCGAAACGTAGGATTGCAGAACGGGAGGCCAGGAGGTAATTCTCAGAATGCTTGCTGTTGGTTCGTTTGCAAAGGGAGGAGTCTCTTGTATGTGGTTTGGGAACTTGCTGTTTGTTATTTAGGACTCGTCGTAGACAAGCCAGAGAGCAGACCGGTAAGATGGCAGATCACCTCGAAGGCCTTTCCAGTGATGACGAAGAAACTTCCACAGATATTACAAACTTCAATCTGGAAAAAGGTTAGACATTTATTTGGAAATGACGTTTTATTGCCAGTTTGGTTTCTACTTAGGTGTGGTTTTTACCACGAGATGATTTGAAGTTTTGTGGCCTCTGCGTTAGAATCAGCCGCTTTTTTCTTAATTGTAAAAACAGACACCCGTTTTTATTAACTGAATATCGTGATGAATTCTCAAAACTCGTGGTGACACCTTGTCTTGGAGTTTATTTAGTACTTGCATAATAAAACGATATTACTCTCCAGAATTGTAGAATTTTAAGTGACCAAAAAAAAAACAAAAAAAAGTCAGATTCTAGGATAGCCCTAACGCAGCCTGTCCTGGAGAGGCAGAGCTGGGCAGTAGGACACTCAGCCCTGAAAGAAACTCCTGATTTGGGGAGTCCCGAATAATTTCAACCCAAGGGGAGTGGTTAGTACTGTTATGTGCCAGGCATTTCTAGAAGAATCTTCCTTTCCTGCTATTGGTTGTGGTTATTTGGAATTATGTTGGCTGCAGGCCATTTGGAATTTAGTTAGAGAAGCTTCTTTTTCTCCCACCTTTTTATAGTGAATATGTTTAAACATAGAGAAACTGGAAAGAATAGCACAGTGATCCCATGTGCATATCACCCGGATTCAACAATTCTTACCAAACCAAGTTTGCCTTAATTCTTTGGGGGTGTGTGTGTGTGTGTGTGTGTGTGTGTATTGCTGAACCATTTGAAAATAGCCTACACATCATGATACTTCCCTTTCAACACTTTAGCATGTTTAACTGAAAATTCTTAATATTGTGTTTATTTAGCAACAGCTCCCCCGAAATAAAACTCTTGGGACTGGTTTTGTGGGTGGTTGTGTCTTTTCCAAACTGGGATCCACACGAGATTTCATGCCCTGCATTTGGTTGTTCCATTTTTTTCCCTAGGATTAATGAATGTCCATGAGTACTTTACACATATACACTCCCCTGTTATTTGTTTGTTTAAGACATTAAGTTTTTGAAGAGACCAGGTCACTTACCTTGCAGAATTTCCGACATTTTGTTTCCTCACGGATTTATTTGTTTTTCGATTCACCGAATTTCTATGTAAACTGGCACTTAGGTCTGAAGACTTGATTAGATTCAGGTTAAGCTTTTGTTTTGGCAAGAATACTTCATACAGGATGCTGCTGCGTATTGCAGAATATGAGATGACAGATGTTAGATTGTCCGGCTATTAGTGATGTTAAGATCCATCTTGAGAATTAGGTTGTCACAGTTCGGTCTCACCATTAAAAGATTCCCCTTTCCCAAGTCTTCAGCAGCATCAAATCACTTTCCACCTAAAGATCTAGCATCCATTTTGATACTTGTCCACGTCCGTTCTCACAGTCACCCACAGACCTTGAAAGAAGTGAAAATGATCGTTCACTGATTGTGATGCACTTCTGATATTTATACGGTGATTGTGGACTGAAGAGCTTGGAGCAAAGTTTGCACTTCACGCAGTTACTCACGGTTAATCTACTGTAGTAACTGAAATGGGGACTGACTTGTTGGGGGACTGGTGGTATTTAACTAAACTCTAGGAACAGGAAATGGTACATCTGGGAACCGCGAAGCTAAGACTGCCTGCACTCTGGTTTGCAGAACAGACATTTGAAAACCTAAACTTGCGTTCCTCCCTTCTGTTAAATTGCAATTAATAATGATTCCTCTGTTAATGAGCCTGACAGATACTCAGGCTACAAAGAAAATGTGGAAAATACTGAACTCTGAGTTTCCTACCACATTGTAAGTTATGGCTCTCTCTGGTGTTTTTGTTTGTTGTTATTGTTGTCTTTAGATCGCATTTCGAAAGAGTCCAGCAAGGTTTTTGAAGACGTACTTGAAAGTTTCTATTCAATCGACTGCATTAAATCCCAATTTGAAGCATGGCGTTCAAAATACTATCTGTCCTATAAGGATGCTTATATCGGCCTTTGTTTGCCAAAGCTGTTCAACCCCCTCATACGGCTGCAGCTTCTCACTTGGACTCCTCTTGAGGTGAGTGGCTTGTGTCACTGTTAGAAAACAATATAACACCATGCCTGGGTAATTTTAATCTCAAAGATCGAGATGTAAGTTGGAGCAAAATACTTTTCAGGGGAGATAGGGCACAGGGCTATAATACAAATTCAGCTGGGTGTAGAGTCATGGTTTTTTATCTCTATTCCTTCTCAAGAGAGCTGTTTATTACTTTCAAGTTATATACAGTGCTTTTCTTGGTCAACTAAAGTTGCATGTAGTGATACTGGGATGTGAACGTGAATGAACACTAAGAATTTGGTCCTTTGATCCTAGAAAAACTTAGAACCTCATGGGAAAGATTAGTGAGGAGGGTGTGAAATGACCTGAACTAAGTTGGGTGGTAATGGAAAATTGGGAGGATAAGACAAACCGATACGTTTAGGAGGTGGAATCAGTAGGACCCGTTGGCCTGGGATGTACATAAGGGAGGAGACGAGAAGTGCCTATATGTGTTCAGTGGTCCTGTTTAATAAAGAGTTTTGGAAGTTCCCAGCATGGGGACGGAGGCATGGCATGAATGAGATTGGCTGGGTTGAATGTGTCAACTGTAGGGAAAAGAGGGCTGAGGTTGACACCCTGGAAACTGAAAAAACTGTGAGCTCTGGGAACCAACCATTCAGCTGCCAGCTCCTGGTCGCTCTTCGCCGGACCTTGTGGAGTTTCACCCTGTGCACGTGTCCCTTGGTATACAGCAAAGGCTCAAGGGGACTTGTGTGCGCTCTGGAGTTCTTTTTTGGGTAGCTCCCTCCTCCACCCCATAGCTTCTGGCCACCTCCGCCTCCCTGAACTCTCGTTCTTGCCTCCGCAACTGAGCAAGACTGCTCTGCACCCCCCCACCAGGGGCTCACTCATTTGATTCTGTTTTCAGGGGTCATGGTCCTGTACTGCCTCTGGTCCAGTGTCTGAAAATAGATGTTTCATAGATTTTGTTCAGTTTTTAGTTGTTGACGACTGAAGCTTAAATCCCGTTCCTCTTGTTCTTATCATGGCTAGAAGCAGAAAGAGCAACTATTTTAAGTGTTTAGCTTTTTAAATATTGTTTTTTTCTAGGCAAAATGTCGTGACTTTGAAAACATGCTGTGGTTTGAATCTTTGCTGTTTTATGGTTGTGAAGAACGAGAGCAAGAGAAAGATGATGTAGATGTTGCACTGTTGCCTACAATTGTGGAAAAGGTGATTCTTCCTAAACTAACAGGTAGGGATATCTCAATTGAACATTTAGACACATTGGGTTTTCAAATCTGTTTTGAAGAATTTTAACCAGAGTGTGTTTCCTCATAGAAGTAATAATTACAAATAATTACAAATGATAAACAATTACAAATAATTACAACCACCTGGCCCAGAGAAGGCTAAAGGGTGGATGTCTCTTAACCGAGTAGTTGAAGACCCCTTTGGGGTAGGCCTGGCATTGGAGGCAGTAATGGATTCATGGATGAATTTTAGAGAAGCAAAATGAAGCAAACCTGAATACATAGTTTGAGGGCAGGGAATGGGTATGCATTTTCCTGGGAGCAACTTCATTACTTCTATCAATTTCTCAAAAAAAGATTAGGAATCATTGGTATGGGAACCTATTTAAAATACTAAAAATAAGATTCAAGTTTGGTTAGGAATTCTTGATGCCGGGACATCTAGGATTTAGAAGTCCTCCCCTTTATTATTACCGAGCAGCAGAAAATAGAATGAATCTATGCCCTCCCCACATGTGCCTAATCTTCAGGGTTCCCACAGTTAAGAGGACAAAGAAGACGGGCTTACTATACTCTAGAGAGAGAAAAAATAAATCAGGGTTGGCGTTTATAAGTTGAAGACTGCTTGACAGCCGATGTAAGTCGGCTGCAATCTACTTCTGTATCTCAACACCTTACTTTTCTCTTAATAGTAATAGCTGAAAATATGTGGGACCCTTTTTCTACAACACAGACTTCAAGAATGGTTGGGATTACATTAAAATTAATAAACGGATATCCTTCAGTAGTGAATGCAGAAAACAAAAATACACAGGTAATTTAATTCTTTATTATCAGTGGAAGGTTTTTTTCTCCCCTCTCCTTTCCAAAATGGGCAAGAGCTGAGGGAGTGAGTGGTTATGTTCTAAGCCTTGCCAGAAAATCTGATTCCCTCAGGCCATCTGGTCCTTTATGGCCTGAAATGTACAAAATTTGAGATCACAGTTTGTAGCTTTTAAATCCCTCTGGCAAGGTGATGTCATTAGTCCAGGTAGCTTCCCACCTGTGCTCTTCTCTGCTGCTCCTCACTGCCCCACCCCCCACTAATCAAAAAAACTGCATTTTTATGGAAAAAGAAAAATGTAAAACTATTAGGGTGGGTAACAGTTGATGATTAAAATGCTAAAACATAGAGCAGCGTATAAAACCACAAGGTTTTATAGTAGTTTATATAACTAGTTTCCGAACTTCAGATTGCTGCCATCCCTCTGGACATTCTTAGGTGCTGTTTAGACACAGAAGAGGTGCTCTTTATCTTGTTTTCACTGACTTCATTTTGAGAAGAACCAGATTACGTGTCTGATCTTAAATCTTAGTAATATGGTAGACTTGAAGGGTTTGTAGATTTCTAAGTGGCGTCGTTGCTTGGTAGTTGAGGGATAAATGAGGAGTAGGGAGTATTAAAGACCTTAACGCTTGCAGTGAGAAGGGAGAAAACTGGAGAAGACGGTTTACTCGAAATTGAATACTTGATCATATGATTTAGAATATGGCTTGTTTTTATTTCTTAAAATTTAACTTTTATCGTAACCCTTCTTAAAATGTGTGATCTGCTTTTAATTCTTTAGGTGTACCTAAAAGCACTTTTACTAAGAATGAGGAGAACTTTAGATGATGATGTATTCATGCCCTTATATCCCAAAAAGTAAGTAACTCTTAACATTAAGGGTGATGATAATATTGGGGGTGCCTGGCTGGCTAGTGACTAGAGTGTGTGACTCTTAATCTCAGGGTCCTCAGTTTAAACCCCACGTTGGGCAGGGAGCCTACTTTAAAAACAAAAAAGTTTTAAAAAGATGATCTTCTCCATTATCTTCAGAGAAGGTTTCTTAAATTCTAGAAAAACTAAAGGTAGCTTGAAATATAAACTTTACCTATTTGGTGTAAGCCTGTAGCCCAAAGACACTAGCTCAGTGGAGAAATTGTTCCCTTAAGCGGAATAAAGCAAGTAATGCTTTTTGTTCTCCCTTTCTGCCTAAAATATATTTCCATTTTCTTTTAAACCTATCTTCTGGAATAGTTAGTTGGAAATTTGAAAAGTTAATTCTTTTGTTCACCTATTTTACTTGTAGAAATCTTTTCTAGGAATCAGCACTTACAATGTGTTTGCTCATGTTTCTTTTTTCATAGTGTCTTGGAAAATAAAAATTCTGGGCCTTATTTGTTTTTTCAACGACAGTTTTGGTCTTCAGTTAAGGTATGTGCCTCTAGGCTCTCCAGAAGACTTCAGATTTTGTTTGACTCCTATACTTTGAAAAGTAATTTGGTATTTGATTAAGTAACTCTATGGACTTAGATCGATGTCTATATCCAAACTCCATTTTAAATTAGTTTCGTTCCAAAAGTTTATTCGGGTTTCATGTTTACACACGAGAAGATGCATTCTGAGTTCGAAAGCAAGGTCCAAGCCAGCCAGCAAACTGCCTTGCTAAACCACAGTTAATTGATTCAGCAAGGAGAACACCAGTTACTTTCTGAGTTGGGAAAAATAGCACCGAATGTGCTAGAAGTGGAGGCTCGTGGAGCTTTTGTAATCTAGCACAGTTGGTGGTAAATAAGCATTATTTCAGGTGTGATGAATCGTGAAAGGAGAAATTCAAGGAAGTAAGGGAGCATATGACAAGAGGCACAGAAACCTTGACTAGTGAGTCACAGAAGATCCTCCACCACCACTCTGAGGAAGTGGTATTTAGGTTATAGGAGTTGGCACTGAGATGAGAGACAGCAGCACACACTGGGAAAACTGAGAAAAGTCCAAGAGGGCTGGACTTGGGGAGGAGATGAGCTGTCCGGATGATACAGGCACTGTCATTTACGTATAGACATGTATTCACCACCCAGATCAAGATGCATAACCCTCCTACCATCGCCCCAAATCTCCCATGCCCCTTTGTAGTTAACACCATCCCTGCACCATGGCGACCCCTTCCTTTTTCTTGTCCTCTGGTTGTCTTTGTAAGGGTGTCTTATGAATAGAATCTTTATGGAATACTTTTGAGTCTGGCTTCATTCACTTAACAGTGCATTTGAAATTTCTCAGTGTTGTCATGTGTTATTGGCAGAGTCTTTCTTTTTTTTTGCCAAGTAGTACTCCTTTGTAAGGTGAATATGCCACAAGTTGCTGTATTTTTTTAACTTTATTAATCTGTTTTGAGAGAGAGAGAGAGTGTGTGTGTGGGAGGGGCAGAGAGGGGGAGAGAGAGAGAGGCCTAAGCAGGCTCTGTACCGTCAGCGCAGAGCCCGATGTAGGGTTCGAACCCACAAACTGTGCAATCGTGACCTGAACCAAAACCCAAGAATTGGATGCTTAACTGACTGAATCACTCAGGAGCCCACTGTATTTTTTTAAATCCATTCCCCAGTTGAGGGATACTGGATTATTTCTGGTTTGGAGTGATGATGAATAAAGCCGTAAGCATTTGCATACAGGTTTTTTCTGGATACGTAAGTTTATGTTTCACTTGGGTAAATACCTAGGCAAAGCAGTTTTTTCAGATCAGCGATACGTTAACGTTATGCAGTTACCCCTCCCTCTCGCCACAGACCATGTCAGTTTTGGGTGGTTTTTCTTTGAAGTCATTCTACAAGATGTGTAGTGGTGTCCTTTTAATAGTTTTAATTTGTATTTCTCTAATGCCTGATGGTGTTGAGCAGATTTTCATGTGTTTATTTGCCATTTGTGTATGTTCTCTGGTGAAGCCTCTGTTCAAATCTTTCGCTCATTTTTAAAAGAATGTCTTACTCAGCTTTGAGTTCTGTATTCTGGATACAAATTTTTTATCGGGTGCATGATTTGCAAAGAGTTTTTCTTTCCTAGCGTGTGGCTTGTCTTCATTCTCTTAGCAGTTTTTCAAAGTACAGAAATTCTGTTTTGATTAAGTCCGGGTTATGACCGTTTCCTGATTGGGTTGTGCTTTGGGTGTCACATCTAAGAAGTGTTCACCTAACACAGGACTACAAAGTTTTTCTCCTATTCTTTTCATCTAGATTGTTCTTAGTTGCGGGGTTTACATTTAAGCCTCCGATCCATCTTGAGTTATAGGATGTGGGGCCTGGATTGAAGTTTGTTTGTTCTAGAACTGTTGGTTTGAAAAGGCTTTTCAAAGGCTTTTTCTTTTTTAAATTAAAAAAAATTATTTTAATTCCAGTATAATTAAATACAGCATTATATTGGTTTCAGGTGTGCAATATAGTGGTTCAGCAATTCTGTATGTTCCTCAGTGCTCACCATGATACATGCACTCCTTAATCCCCACCCTTCCACCTCCCCTCCGGTAGCCAGCACTCTGTTCTCTGTAGTTGAGTCTGTTTCTTGGTTTGTCTCTGTCTCTCAGTTGTTTTGTTTTGTTTTGTTTTTCCCTTTGCTTGTTTCTTAAATTGCATTTATGAGTGAAATCATAGGTATTTGCCTTTCTCAGACTGATTTCTTTCGCTTAGCATCATATTCTCTAGCTCCATCCGTGTTGTTGCAAATGGCAAGATTTCATCCTTTTTTATGGCTGGATAATGCTCCATCGTGTATACACACATCTTCTTTATCCGCTCATCCATCGGTGGACACTTGGGCTGCTTCCATAATTCGGCTATTATAAATAATGCTAAGGTTGTCCATTCTTTATTGAATTGCTTGTGTACCTTTGTTGAAAATTAGTGTGGGTCATGGAAGGGTTTTTAGCAGGGAAGTGACATGGACAGATTGCCATTTTCAAGTTGCTTTGGCTGTTGTGTGGCTAATGGTCAAAGCTGGGAAGAATAGTACTAATGAAAGTTTATTGTGAATGTACCACGTACGGAGCACTGCTACGTCCTGTATCGTTTATCTTGTCGATTCCTCACAACAGCCTGTGAACTATTGTTTCCACTCCACTGATGGGACAGTTAGGCCCAGCATAACCTGCCCAGGATCATTCCTTTGTTCACTGTAGAAATGGGGTCTAACTCAGGCTAGTCTGACTGATGAGCAGCTCTTCTCAACCGGGTTCTATGAAACAATCACTAAAACCCTGAGTCCTCCATTGTGCATAATGAATTCTCTTTTCCATGATTCTAGAATGGGATGTACCATCCTTGGGAAAATTAAGTAAGGGGTCACTCAAATCATTTTCTGTAGGTTTTAGTTCTCTCACAGAACCCTGCTTGAGAAAGACTACTCCAGAGCATATGCTCATAATCACTTGAGTAACTGCAGGGTCCAGAAAGAGACTATGGCAGCTTAGATTGGGGGGTCGCAACAGGAATTGAGAGAAATGGGCAGAATGGATGGAGGTGAGGTCAGACAACTTGAGGGAGAGGGGAATAATGACATCCAAGCTCCTGGCCTGATCAGGTGGTTGGATAATGTTAACATTTACAGAGATGAGAAATATTGAGAAACTTGGAAATTTTTATGGTGGGATGGGCTGGGGACTCCCATTTTATAATAATGCATTCTGTCCTTTTTGAGGATGGTTGTGGGACTCACTTAAGCATGATTTTGAATGGAGGACATTTACTAAGAGTCGGTACTTGCCCAGTAGTACTTTCTGTTATGATGGAAGACGTTCTGTTCTTGCACCGTCCTGTCCAGTAGCCACTAGCTCCATGTGGCTATTTACATTAGAATTCGTTAATTTTAATTAAAGCTTAAAATTCAGATCTTCGGTCATTCGGGGCAATATTTGGACCCTTTAAAACTGTTTATTAGTACGTTGGCAAGACACGATCCACTGTATTTCATAAGGTGTGTTTTACTCTAGTTTCTTTGACTTAATGTAGTTGCTTAACTCCTCTCAATAGTTTCTCTTCTTGTAAAAAAAAAAAAAAGATCCAGACTTACAGAAACAGAGATATGATTTGTGATGGCCGAAGTGAGGAGTCCAGGTTGGGGGGATTAGGTGAAAGGGGTCAAAAAGTACAGACTGCCAATTATAAGATAAAATAATTCTGTGTATGTAATGTACAACATGGTGACTGCAGTTAATAATGTGTTTATATTTGAAAGTTGCTATGGGAGTAAATCTTAAAACTTCTCATCACATGGGTGGGGTGCCTGGGTGGCTCAGTCAGTTGAGCATCTGACTTCAGCTCAGGTCATGATCTCGCAGTTGATGAGTTCGAGCCCTGTGTCGGGCTCTGTGCTGACAGCTCGGAGCCTGGAGTCTGTTTCTGATTCTGTGTCTCCCTCTCTCTCTGCCTCTCCCCTGTTCAGGCTCTGTCTCAAAAATAAAGATACACATTTAAAAAAAATTTTTTTTTAAGTTCTCATCACATGGGAAAAAATTTACAATTAGGTGAAAGATACTACTGTGGTAATCATTTTACAATACGGTATATATACTTCTGTGAAATCATTATGTTGTACACCTTATGCAATGTTACGTGTCAGTTATATTTCGATCTGGAGGAAAATAATTTTTTTTCTCTCTCTCTTTCTAGCTATTAGGGAATTTTCTTCAGTGGTACGGCATTTTCTCAAATAAAACTCTTCAGGAGTTATCAATAGATGGTTTATTAAATAGATACATTCTCATGGCTTTTCAGAATTCAGAATATGGAGATGACAGCATCAAAAAAGCCCAAAATGTGAGTTAAATGACACACATTGTAGTTTTTAAAGCATATAAATGAGAATGAGTTAAGTTTCCTTTGTGTGAAGAGAGATTTTAGAATTTTAAGAAAACCCCTTTGATTATTGAACTTGGTGTAATGTTGACAGTCAGTTTGCCTCCCAGTAGTTCTGAACCCCCTTAACATTTTTTACATAAAAATGTGTATAGTTATGTTTGTATTTATTCTTCTTTCCATCTATTATGTCATTTTTGTAGGTGTTAATGAAAGTTGTAATTTCAGGGTAATTTTTAACGGTTGGGTGAATGTTGTTTTGAATGTTATTAAAGAAACGGGCTCTCTGGTTTAAGAAATCATTTTAGGGGCGCCTGGGTGGCGCAGTCGGTTAGGCGTCCGACTTCAGCCAGGTCACGATCTCGCGGTCCGAGAGTTCGAGCCCCGCGTCGGGCTCTGGGCTGATGGCTTAGAGCCTGGAGCCTGTTTCCGACTCTGTGTCTCCCTCTCTCTCTGCCCCTCCCCCGTTCATGCTCTGTCTCTCTCTGTCCCAAAAATAAATAAACATTGAAAAAAAAAAATTAAAAAAAAAAAAAAAAAAGAAATCATTTTAATATTTTTTCTACTTTATATGTGGGGGTTACACAATTTCATTTATTTATTTTTTCAAGATTTTTTTAAATGTTTTTATTTTTGAGGGAGAGAGCACCAGTGGGGGAGGGGGACAGAGGATCCAAAGGGAGCTCCCTTCACACTGACAGCAGTGAGCCTGACGCGGGGCTCCAGCTTACAAATCCTGAGGTCAACACCTGAGCCGAAGTCGGACGCTCAACTGACTGAGCCACCCACATGCCCCTAAAGATTTTATTTTTTTAAGTAATCTCTACACCCAGCGAATGTGGGGCTCAGACTTAACCACCCCAAGATCAAGAGTTGCATGCTCTATTGACTGAGCCAGCCAGGTACCTCCAATGGGATCTTTTTAAAGAACATTTTTTGAAACAATTCAAAAGTTAAAATTGAAAGTGCAATACAAAGTTTTTTCCCTCAACTACGTCACAGTCAGTTTGTGACATGATAGCCCCCTGTCCCAAATATTTTTATGTCCGTTTCCTATAGACAGGGATGTTCTTATACATAATTACAGTGTCACTGTCAACATCTTTTATCTGTTACTGCCACCTAATCTTTGAGACCCTTCAGGTTTGTCAGTTATGTCCGAAGTATCACATCACCGGCAAAAGAAATTCCCAGATCATCCTTGGCATTTAATTATCGTGTCTTCCTTAGTCTCCTTTAATCTGGAAGAGTTTTTGTTTTTCCTTGGCCTTTATAAAACCTCGACACTTTTAAAGATGATGTGCCAGTTATTTTGCAGAGTGACCCTCAGTTTGGCTTTGTTTGATATTCTCTGATGATTGGATTCAAACTCTGCATTTTTGGCAGAAGCTTTCCCAGACTTCATTAGAGCCCCTTGTTGACTTCTGTGACCTTATAGCATGTCGTCTCATTTTGAGGGAGCATTTTCTTGCTTTCTGGCACTTTCTGTTCCAGGCTCATCTTCTCCTTGCTTAGTGCCAGCTCTGGAATCACTCATTCTTCCAAGCATCCCTGGGTTCCTTAGTGGGGAACCTTCTCTACCCACTTGGACTGAATTCTGCTAGTACACTACCCTCTCCCCTATGGGGATCAGCCTCACCTTGCTCGAGTTTAGTACTGACACTGCCCTGTTCACCTTGCTTAGGCTCTTGCCCTAAGCTGCCCCCGCCCCCCAGCCTCTGGTACGATGCAGTCTGGACCCCACTCTGGGCCAGCATGGACGCCTGCTCACCGAGTCGTTCCGGATGGGGAGGCTTCGATATGATGTTTATGCCACACATGTTATATCAAAAGCTGCTGATAAAAGGACAGTTCAGTTCATTTAGAGATTCCTGGAAGACAGGAAGGTGAAGCAATTGTGTTGTCAATATTATGTCCCTAATTAAATCCTGGAGGTTATTTATCTTTTTTGAATACCAATCTGTTGAAGCTAAAAATACAGATATATTCAGGTGTATTTGGATAGCTAATGTGGGAAGTCAGGTTTAAGAGATATCCCCTGTCAAGTGATTAGCTGTATGTAGTGCAACAGCCTGCCTGCGACTTGCGTACATTATACCCGTTGTCTGGGATCAGCTTTTAGACACTTGATTTTGTTCTGTTTCATTTTACATCTTTCTTCTTCTTAGGTAATCAATTGTTTCCCCAAGCAGTGGTTCATGAATCTGAAAGGAGAAAGAACTATCTCTCAGTTAGAAAACTTCTGTCGATACCTTGTGCACTTAGCAGACACAATCTACAGAAACAGTATCGGATGTTCTGATGTGGAAAAAAGAAATGCAAGGTAATTTTCTGCGATTGTTGAATGAAACGGTGACCTAGAGTCTTTAGTTTTTGTCACATTTATTATTAAAATGTCTTAGAGTCACGTTTGTATTTTGCTTTAAATTGTGTACACTGATGTTGTATTGGCAAACCTACCAAAAACACATCATTTTTCATTTTTGTGTTTCACCTAAGCTTTTTTCAGTATGTTATTTATGAAGGTGTTAAGAAAGACTTCATTAAGTAGCTAGCATCCCTAAGGAGATTTTCTCTGCCTCTTCCCTTGAAGAATTGGGGAGATTTCAGGCTGTTGGAATGTCCTGGATCTTAATCTCTGGGGGTTCGTTATACAGATGTAAACCCTCAAAAAGCCAGTCACTGAAACTTAAAGTGTACTAAGGATGATATGCCAATCTGGGGACATTTGTGTTCTGTGTTGAGTTTTTTGGTATCCATATCATAGACTGAAGGTCATCCCTCATGATTTTGGGGGAGCAGCTTGTACATATTTTTTGCCAGGGGTTGCAAAGAAGGAGTGAATAAAGGAACCATTGTACCTTTCTGGGGGCCTTGTCTTGGATGTTCGTGTAATTTTGGGACAAATCTCTAGCATAAAAAGTAAGAATAGCAGGGCGCCTGGGTGGCGCAGTCGGTTAAGCGTCCGACTTCAGCCAGGTCACGATCTCGCGGTCCGTGAGTTCAAGCCCCGCGTCGGGCTCTGGGCTGATGGCTCAGAGCCTGGAGCCTGTTTCCGATTCTGTGTCTTCCTCTCTCTCTGCCCCTCCCCCGTTCATGCTCTGTCTCTCTCTGTCCCAAAAATAAATAAACGTTGAAAAAAAAAAAAAAAAAGTAAGAATAGCAAGTAAATTTGAAAGAATTTTTTTTTAAGTTTCATAAATTCTTCCAAATGTCACAGTTTTCATTTTCAGAATACATACCATTAGTCATACCCCTGTAACAAAACGTTTTTTCTCTTCCTTCATTTCCCTTCCATGGAAAGGAACCTTATTTTCTTAAAAGAAAATTTGCTATCTCTTACAATAAGATTAAAAAACCAAGTAGGCAGTAAAGGTTTTAGTGGTAAACTTCTTTCAGCAGGTGATTTTGATTTATATTTTAATTTCATCTTTGGTGTTGTTATTTCTTGGCACTAATATTTCTTCCCAGTGTTTTTTTGCTAGATGAGTCCTATTCACTTTTTAAACTTTGATGTGTGTATACTTAACAGTGTTTTGGGGCGCCTGGGTGGTTGGCTCAGTCAGTTAAGCGTCTGACTGTTGATCTTGGCTCAGGTCGTGATCTCAGGGTTCCTAAGATTGAGCCCTGCATGGGCTCTCCCTCTCTCTCTCTCTGCCCCTCCCCTGAGCACACGTGCATTCTCTCTCCCTCTCTCTCTCAAAATAAAGAAAAACATTTTTAAAAAATAGTCTTTTTTGTTAGGAAGTTAAATGTCAACAAACGGTGTTTATTTTTCTACAGAAAAGAACTTCAACAGCTATTGTAAGCACTTGCTGTGTGCCACACACCGTAAAATAAGTTCCATGTGGGTTACAAAGTTTTACAAATTAGAATCCTTCCCTAAAGAGTGCTTGCTACAATTTGCAGAGGAAAAGAGACAGCTAATGTCCCATTGTGTGCTGTTTCTCTCACTTGGTTCAAATAAGTGGTCATTCTGAAAGTGGTTCCTGAATCGCAGCATCAGCCTCACCTGGGAGCTTTGTTAGAAATGCGAATTCTCAGGCCCCACCCCAGACCTACTGAATCAGAATTCTGGGTAGGGGGCCTGGGGATCTGGGTTTCGGCAACCCTCTAGGTAACTTAGATGTATGCTAAAATTTGAGGGCTACACAGAATGACTGCTGGCCGGGGTGATAGAGGAAGCCAGTTTACTGCTTTCTTAGTGAATTTTTTTTTTTTAACGTTTATTTATTTTTGGGACAGAGAGAGACAGAGCATGAACGGGGGAGGGGCAGAGAGAGGGGGAGACACAGAATCGGAAACAGGCTCCAGGCTCTGAGCCATCAGCCCAGAGCCTGACGCGGGGCTCGAACTCACGGACCGCGAGATCGTGACCTGAGCTGAAGTCGGACGCTTAACCGACTGCGCCACCCAGGCGCCCCTCTTAGTGAATTTTGGTAGAGTGGAGATTATGCTGGGTTGGTGGATGGATTGGGGATGAAGACACAAATATGATTTGTGTTGCAGATATGATCTGAAAGAGCTCGGACCCTGGTTTGGGTGGGAAAGGGCAGGGCTCTGAAAGTAGTTTGGCAGCAGATCGCTTTCTTTCCTTTCTAGCTGTGAATGATAGAATTGATCTGAGTGAAATTTGGGGGTGTTTTTGTTTTAGAAAGTGGATCCTTGATCTCTGGGCTAGTCCTTTAAACTATACAAGCTTTGCTTTTATGTGGACAATTTTTTTTATATGCCGTAGTTTGCTTATTTCTGTCTTCTTTAAAAATGTGTGCTTGAAAAAATGGATTGCAAACCTCAAAAATGGTCATAAAGTAAAAAAAAAATTCTCCTTCGAAGGCTTTTGTACTAATTAATGAAATGTTGCTGCATTTTTTTTTTCTTTTTTAGGGAAAACATAAAACAGATAGTAAAACTCCTTGCAAGTGTTCGCGCTCTGGATCATGCTATGTCTGTTGCAAGTGACCACAATGTGAAAGAATTTAAGTCTTTGATTGAAGGAAAATAGATCTGTGAGACTAAAAAAGCCTGTTTGCTTTAATACCATTCCCAGTGTATAAATGTTGTATATATGTAAAGTTTCTTAAACTGTAAAATATTGATTCTCGTTTTAATACAAAGAACATTATTAATATTCAAGACTGTGTCCTTAAATGCAGTTTCTTTGGAATGGAAGGAATTCACATTATTTCTAGGAAGCCTGTTAATGTTTCCTTACTGCCTGTCATACTTTGTTTACAGAAATATTTTATATGGTTATTCAAATTAACCTCAGTTAATTGTTCTCTGTAAACGATGTGTGCAGTGTAAATTGTGTAATTATGCATATATATATTTATACCATCGTGGAGTTACTTTCACACTGGAAATTTGTGGTGTTTTTCTACAGAGTAAGCCTTTTAACAGCAGATTATTACTCAGTAGCAAGTTGTCTTAGGGAATTACTACCCTGTTGCAACAAAAGGGCTGGCAAGTGACTAAGTGTTTGTCACCTTTTGGTTAGCAGTTGCTATCACTGTAGCTTTGCTGCCTTAAAATTGAGAGTGGAGTGTGGACTTAGTCATTGGGTGAATGGAAACTTTCTTCCTTGAATCAGCATTACAGTCTAATGAGGGTTTAATATGAACTCTGAATAATATATGCAACATAGGTTTTTGAAAAGAACACACAGAAGTTTAACTTTGGGAAATAACAGCCCCACAAACCTAACTGCGTGGTTTTGGGCTGAGTGTCCTGTCTCATTCATGAGTCTACCCCCCTGACCAGCTTACAAAAATACATGCATTTGAATTTTCGTAGTCTGTCATTTTATTTAAAATCCCACATATGTGAGTTATATATGCAATAAAGAATACGCCTTGCTGATGAGCTACACCCAGGCAATTTAAGATCCTTGGTCTTCTATAATGTTTATACCACATTGTAAATATTCAGAGAACTTGTTTTAAAGTTTATGCTTTCTGATTCTGTGATTTTCAAGAGGAACTTTTTGGAAATTAAGGACTATTGTTTGATAACTATATATGTAATTAAGCTTTAGCCAAGCATTAAATTAATTTTTAAATAGATCCTTTGTTGTATTTTGCTGGTGACTAATTTTAGTTAGAACATTTCATAGGACTCTGATACGGTGAGACTCTTAGCATGTGTGCTCTTGGTCAGGTCAAATAATTAGAATAGAAAACATGCACTTCAGTTTTATCTTTTTTTTTTTTTTTTTAACTTTTTTAGAGCTGATTTATTGTTGAGAGAAAGAGAGCGTGAGTGGGAGAGGGGCAGAGAAAGAGGGAGACACAGAATCGGAAGCAGGCTCCAGGCTCTGAGCTGTCAGCCCAGAGCCCAATGCGGCACTCAAACTCACGAGCTGGGAGATCATGACCTGAGCCAAAGTCGACGCCCAACAGACTGAGCCACCCAGGCGCCCCTGTCAGTTTTATCTTTATTGTAGGAACATTACTTATCCCTGCATACTCATTCTGTTCCACAATAGTGGCCTTCTAAACAGAATTGAAATGAGAAAACATTAATTCTAAGTAGAATTGAAATGAGAACTTCAATGGAATCAAACATACAAACATGTACACACATGACCTGCACATCATTAGTGCCTTAAATTTGTGTTTCCAAACCCATTCGACTGATGGCTTTTCCTGTGTCTACTTGTAAGGACTCCTGCAGTCAGCTTTGAGACTTGTTATCCTCTGCAGCCGAGCAGGCTGTTTCGGTTTCAGGAATGGGCTTGATTACCACACTGGGACCTTGACAGAAGGTGACCTTAACATAGACGTGTGCGTAAGGCAAGTGGCTCCCCTGTCTCAACCAGGAAAAAATTCTCCTGAAATGTCTAAAGGACATCCTTTCTTATGAAGGGAACTGGCAAAAGGTGAGTAGAGGGTGACATTTTAATAAAGCTAAGGGTTTGCTTTTTCAGTTTTTCCTTTTGGAGGAGTCTTCTGAATCAACTCTAGAATGCGTGAGAAAGGTTTTCCTGAAGGAAAGTTATTTTTATTGAGACCATATAAACCCTAGTCATAAAGACTGATTGCTGCGTTACACCAGTGCTGTTGGCCCCAACCCCCCATCCTGCTGTTGATGCTTGGATTCCTGCACACACCTGCACCTCTGCCCGAGGGCTTTCTCTGGGCCTGTGTGGCGGGCTGGAGTGTCCAGCAGCTGATGTCCCAGGGAACAGCCCTCGGGCAAAGAAGGGGGTGGAAAGAGAAATACCCAGTAGTTGGGGGCCTCTGGGGAGCAATTGCCGAGCTAGCAGTAGACGTACAAGAGATTATTGAGGGGGAGTGACAATAAGGGGGAAAGAAGGGGCTGGAGGAGGCCAGGGGAGCCTGAGAACGGAGATCATGGCCTCTCGAGCAGAAATGGAAGGAATTAAAGTCTCAGATACAAGGCTGACCGGGCCTCCTCAACCCAGAGTCTCAGCTCTAAGGAGTTTCAGGTCTCCGGGAGCTGCCCTTCGTCTCTCTGCCACTCTGGCTCACTGATGCCCAGGATCTCCTTGCGGGACATGGGAGGGGCATGATTTCATGGCTACCAGGCCAACTTCTAATCTCTCAGGTATGTTCCATGTCATCCCCCAGAGGGCTTCAGTTGACCTGAGCGTTGCCTGCGGTAATAATCTTATCACCCAGAACTGGTCCCAAACTACACAAGCCTCAGTGAGCACCTTTTCCTCATGAGACTAGACTAAAATGTAAAGCTCCCGAATTTCTTTAAAGCCGGCTTTATTGACGTATGATTTTCTAAACAGTAAAGTCTACCCCCTTAAATTTAAGTGTATACAGTGCAGTGAGTTTTGATAAGTGCCTAATTTTGTTTTAAATGCTAATTTCTCTTGAAGTCATGAAATCCTAAAAAATGGCCAAATGTTGTAGAGCTCCAAAGTGCATTATGTAAGATGCTACTTCTGTCTGGTTACCAGAACTCCTCTCTGACATGGTGATATCCACATAGTAAAGGGACTTTTGCTATAGCCACACGGTAACTGTAATCACTGACCGTAACCACAATTTTGGTTTGTTGTGTCAAGTAAATGAAAATGAGAACAATAACTTCTACTTGTAGTAAGAATGAAGTATGACTGAATGTTTGGGAGACCTTCTGCTTTGGTAAGGCTGTCATTGTCCAAAATGCTTTGGAGACTGCCCTCCAAAATGGAAACTGTATGGATACCCGATTCAGTTGTTGAGAGTGGTTTCAGACTGCCTGGCAAAGGCAGACGGCCTAAAAATTGTTACCTGGAATTGGTTTTGATGTGCAATGTTGACTGGCCCCTGGCCTGCTTCTGGACCTTCAGGCCGCAGTAATTTATATTGGCTTTCTTCTAGGGCTGGGGCTTGGATGTTAACGATCATGCAGGTCACTGAGAATGCCCATATACAGTGGTCCTTAGTTTTGGGGCTCTTATTTAAAAAGATCTTCAGGTAAATACATTCTATATCCTGTGCTTGATGATCCAAAACACATAGTGAAGGGTGAAAGGTCTGACAAATTCTGTGGAAGCCATCTTAAGCCACTCTACAAAACCACCTTGCCCATGAAAGCTTACCTTTGCATGTAACCTTAGGTGTTGAAATTCCAGAGACACCTGTTTAGGGACCAAGATCCAGGTTGACAGGCGACACCCTCTAGCTCCCATCTCAGTGAGGCCGGGCCTTGCTGTACTGCTCAGGTCCTTTGATTTCCATGAGAATCTTGCGTGTCGTGAAAACAAACCCCTTCACTTGAGCTCCTTGGAGTCGGTCTGTTGTTTGGAAACGAAAACTTTTTGTCACACAAGTTTCTTGATGTGTGCATGAGCAGTTTTTCAGTCTTTGCAGTTTCTGTTTGATTTTATTTTCACAATGATTCTGCTCTCCAGCTGACTATATTTTCTACTTACAGCGTTTCTGTTTTGCCAAGTTAAAGTCTCATTCTTCACTGATTGCCGTAAGTTCATGCACAGGAAACAGCTAATGCTATTTGGAACCTACTCTTGTGTTGCCCCTCAGGACCACTAGTTTCTCTTCAACAAGAAGCCACCCCTTTCTATATACTAATAGCTCTCTGCAGATCCTGATATAAAAGCTAGCTCTGGTGTATGTAACCTGAACAAGAGCCTGTTAAAGAGAACTGAATGAGGCCGTTCGTATTCCCCAAGTTTGCCAGTTGTTTTCTAGCATTTTGATAAAATTCAGGCTGTACGGAAAAGTAGGCCCTACTACTAATTCGTGTTAAGACATCTGTCAACACTTGTAGTCTTGTAACGTGGTACAGTTTTTAAAAATGGCATTGGGGCTGTTTGGCTGACCTCAGGTTCTCTCCTGATGGAAAGTCACTTAAGTCTTACATTAATTGTCTGTGGCTGTTGTAACAAGTGATCACAAACTGGGTAGTTTAAAACAATAGGGCTTTTCTCACAGTGCTGGAACCCGGAAGTACAAAATCAAGGTGGTGGCAGTGCATGTTCCAAAGGCTCTAGGGAAGAATCCTTCCTGCTCTCTCCCAGCTTCTGGGGGCTGCTGACATTCTTTGGCTAGTGGCCCCCTCGCTCCCGTCTCTACTTCTGTCTTCATATTGCCTCTGTGTGTGTCTAGTTTCTCTCTGCCACCCTATAAGAACAGCTGTGATTGCATTTAGGGCCTGCCCAGAGAAAGCAAAATAATCTCAAGATCCTTAACTCAATCACAGCAGCAAAGACTTGTTTTCCCTATAAATTAATATTCACATGTCCCAGGGATTAGGATGTGCTATTTTTGAGCCTACCCACAGGCCTCATTGCTCATTTTGAAGGGTCAAGAAAGTGTCAGCACATCTCTGTGGGCCCTTAAGACCTCAGTAAGAAGTTTGTGTGTGCCACGTAACTTGTATTTTAAGTCAGTGCTCTCCCCTCCCAACCCCCACCGACGCTCTTCAAACCTGGTGAAAATTTGGCTATTTCCATGTGCTGTAACAAGCGTAAGTAGTAAAGAGGGACAAGAAAAAGAAGGAATTACATTCTATAGAAGTCACTAGTAAAATGGCCTTTGAGTTTTCAAACGCTGGCCATACTTATTCATGACTAAAAGATCCATTTTGAAAGGATTTGGAAAGGTTGTGGCCTTCTGACAGCTCTAGGAATGAGTCCTGCTTATCTCTCCTGCCTCCGCCCAGTTTATTTTGAAGAAAGAAATAGCAGTTCACACCCAGAACCAAGAAACTTTGACCTTACTCTCCTTAGTCCCAAATCAAAAGAAATCAGAAGTAGGCAGAACACCTGCTTCTAAAAGAGCCCGGTACCCACAATTCCCACTCTGAGAAGGAGGGGTGGGGGCGTGGGGGACTCTTCATTGCAGCCTCCCAGACAGGCATGATGGAAGTGAGCTTAGGTTTGGGGTGGCCAAGTTTGGTTTCCGGTCCCAACTCTACTTGAAACAGTAATTTTTTAACAACTTCTCTTTTCTGGATCTCAGCTGTCATAAAAAACAACTCCCAAGCAAAGTATTCAATAACATCAACATCTCTCCTGGAGCAAAATATCCGTCCATATGTTTTTCTGGTGCATACATCTGCCATGCCTTCAGGGCTAGAGAGGCATTATAACTGAATAGGCAAATAAAATTTCCATTCTCACCCACTCCCATCTACTTTTTTTCCATCAAATGCAATCTCTAATTGAGATGGATTCTTCTGGAAAAAAAAAAAAGCAACCACAGTCTAGCAGTTTAAATTAGGTTTAATTCTGAGGCTGTTGTCAGTAACCACTACTAACGTCAAAAACACCTTTTTCTAAGTAAATAGTACTAAATGAGAAATCCCCTCCAGTTCTCAGAACTAAATGTGTCTTTGCATCTCTCCTTCTAGAAAAGAAATGGCTTCTTTTTCTAACGAATTAGAGCTACTTTAGTATCCTGAAACCAGGGTGGGTCCAGCTTCTCTAAAATGGATGAAGAAATGTTAAATCAAGTCACATGACAGGGCCTGGAGGGGGAAATGACTTTGTGCAAGATAACAAGTTTAAATTCTGCTTTTGCTCCCAAAATAAAGGCAAGAAGGGGAAGAGGTAAAGAAAAAACAAAGGCAAGCAGAAACAGTTTCTCAGAGTTCTGGGTTCTTCAGGATTTCAATTCCTTTTGGCCCCGTTGGCTTTGACTTCATTTCCATATTCAGGTCTACTGAGTGGAAAGAGAATGAAACGTCCGTGGGACACATTGATATTAGCCATATAGCGTGATTTGTTAAAAAATCAAAAAACGAAAGGGTTAGGACGCCTTCCGTTATTAAACTGCGTGGTTGACGAAAGCTTTTCGCCATTCAGTGACAAACATAGTTGCCTGAGTACAGCCATGTTTCAACTCAGTCTTGAGGTCCTGGTTTGTGACATCCGAGTCTCCACCGTTTGCACAACTGGGCACTCTCCTACAGTGTTCCTGAGAGCTCTGGAACACGCCAGAAGAAAAGGCAGCCGACAGAGTTGTTCCAAAGCAGGCATTAGTTTTTCTTCTGCTTATCCAGACGCTCAGATGGGAACAGAGCGCTGTTGGCGTGGAGACACCATGGACAGCTCTTCAGGCGCCGTCCGGTTGGCCCGCCTGCAGACAGTCCCGAGCCTACCCCCCCCCCCCGCCCCCGGCCGTCAGGCCGGTGGGGGCGACAGGGGGTGGTCCTGACACCCATCTTGGGTACATCAATACCCGGTCCCCAAAGCTTTTCCCCCGAGTCCCTCCCTGGTGCTCACGGGGAGGGTTGGTAAGTTCTGAAAAGCCCCCGCGAGGGGGCTAGGGAGGCCGATCCTCCTCGTCCCCATATCCCCAGTGACTTGCAGCCGCGGCCCCGGCGGCAGGCCGCCTGAGGTGAAGGTCGCAGCGCGTGGAGGAAGCAGGCGGCCCACCGTTTCGGACTCCCAGGGAGGTCCGGAGTGGGCGGAGCCTCCCTTCTGACGCCCCGCCTTTCCCCCGAGGGGCGGGCCTTCCGCCCCCGGCCGCGGCGCAATGCGGAAGAGAGGCCTGCTGGAGCGGAAGTGACGCTTCCGGCGGCTGTGGCGGCGGCGGCTGCGGGAGAAGGAGGAGGAGGAGCCGGAGAAAGAGGTGAGCGAGCCGGCGGGGGGCGGGGAGCGGCCGCGGCCAGACCCACCGGCAGCCGGGCGTGCGGGCGGACGCTTCCTGGTCAGCCTCCCCCGCCGCAGCCCGGGCGGGAACGGTGAGGGGCGACCGCGGGCAGCCCAGGCTCGGGAGGGCGGGCGAGGTTGTGAGCAGACTACAGGTTGTGCGGGGCGCTGCGTCGGGCCGGGGGCTGTGGTGACAGCGGCTGTCAGCCTGCCCGCGGGAGAGGAACCAAGTCGGTCTGGGCGCCGGGTCGTCTCTGCTGGCGCATAAAGGGATCGGGCGGCTGGGCGGCTTCGCCCCCCTGGGACGGAGCTGCTTTCCCGGGCGGTCGTCTGCCCGGGATCCCCGAGGATCCCCGGTCGGGTCCGTGTCCCGAGTCGTGACTCTTCCCGGGTGGCCATTCATATTTACGGGCTTCCGCCTGCTGTCTCCCCAGCCGGCGGTGGCCTGCGGCCGGGCGGGAGGTGGCGGTAACCTGTGCCGCTTCCCTTGCCCTTCGCTGCCGCCCCCGGGAGAGCCAGTCGTGTCGTGTCGGATAATCCTTTCCCTCCTCCTGCCCCCTAAGGAGCTTTGAACCGGCCTCGTTAACCTTCCCTCCCACCTCCTCTCCTTCCCCCGCAAAGGGACGGCTTGAAGTTTCCGAATCGGTTCCCTTTCAACGTAGTGACAAATCCTGAAGCAGGAAGCTGATAAACAACTCCGAACGAAATACGCTCAAAATCTTTCCTTTTGGTAAACACAAAGTAAACGGAAACTCATCTTAACCAAACCGTTCGTGGACTTGGAGTGTAATTAAGCCTTGTGTTGTTGCCTTGCCGTGAGAATTGGTAGCTTTTCCTCTGGCTTTTTGGTAAAATTAAGTGACGGCTTATCTTTTGGAATAAACCATTCGCTCCCTTGAGCTCCGTTTGTTTTGTTTTGTTTTGTTTTGTTTTTCCACCCCACCCCCCCATCAAAACCTGGCAGGGAGGGACTTCTGGATGCCTTGCAGTCCTTGCTGCAGAAGGAAACGTTAGCTTCATTTGCTTTGCTTGGTTTTCACAGGGCTGCCTCTGAAGAAAGGAGAATGGCGTTCAGCAAAGGATTTCGGATCTATCACAAACTGGATCCTCCACCTTTCAGTCTCATCGTGGAAACCAGGCATAAGGAAGAATGTCTCATGTTCGAGTCTGGGGCCGTAGCTGTGCTTTGTAAGTCATCTGTTATTAGCCCAGCTGATCAGTATGCCTCTGTTTTGATTTGAAATTGTTCAGATTCAACCATTTTTTTAGAGATGACCCTGACAGCCCCTTCGCTGTATTTGGTGGAGCGGAGTATGCCATTGTTTTCTTTTCGTTAAACCTTATTTTAAACGTTCATTTTCTTTTTTTTCCGCCCCCCCCCGCCCCCCCTCGCCCACCCTTGCAGGTTTCTATTGGGGGTCGGGGGCAAAGTGCAAGTTTGGGCACAGGTTTTTGCTTCCTTGGATTCTTTGCCTCCTCCTAAAAGTAAATCTTTCTTTCCAAAGAAATATTGTCACAGTTCGTATCACATCACATCACCCTGTATAGGCTTGCTTGATATTTTTACTGTAATGAACAGGATTTCTTTTTTTTTGGGGGGGGGGGGGAAGGGAGGGGCAGAGGATCCAAAGCAGGCTCTGCGCTGACAGGCTGACAGCAGTGAGCCCTATGGGGGGCTTGAACTCAGGGACCACAAGATCGTGACTTGAGCTGAAGTCCCACACTTAACCCACTGAGCCACCCAGGTGCCCCTGTAATGAACAGGATTTCTTGTATATCAGTTATAGTAATGAATTCCAAGAGTATTTATCTAATGTTTTTGGAGTATCTTTGGTGAGGCCCTTACGTTTTTATTGAGAGAATTGTAAACTTCTAGAATTTCATGTGAGATAATGTGATTGATTTCATGTTGTTTTAAAAAATTATTTTGATAAAGAAAAGGACTACTGCCCCACAAGAAAAATAGTAGATTAGTGTGGTCTGGGTTATTTTCTGGGCAAATGGATGAAATTAAAAATAAAAAGACTAATTTGAATATTAATTTTTTTCTTAATCTGAGATTTTGGCAGAGAACTCCAGGTTGGGGTTACTAGAAATGTGATTCTGTTTTTAAAGTTCTTCTAGTGGTAACTACTTGTTTCTTTGTCATATTTTTGCTTTGTTGGCATTAGTTTAGCTACTGGTCATATTTTTATAAATTAAAAATAGCGTTTGAAAGTCATGCTTAAAAAAAAGTCCCTAAATATTTGAAACTTTGAAACTTTCTTCAGATTCAGTAAGTGAGCAGCATACATAAGACCCTGCATTTTGCATACAGAGTATTAACCTGTTAAAATGTTAACCTGATCTTAAAACTCTAAAGTAGTAAATTTTATCTTGATTGGAAGAAAGGGTAGTAACATAAAGAAAAGGCTGAGTGGGGCGCCTGGGTGGCTCAGTCGGTTAAGCATTCCACTTCAACTCAGGTCACGATCTCGCGGTCCGGTCCGGGAGTTCAAGCCCCGCGTTGGGCTCTGGGCTGATGGCTCGGAGCCTGGATCCTGCTTCCGATTCTGTGTCTCCCTCTCTCTCTGCCCCTCCCCCGTTCATGCTCTGTCTCTCTCTGTCTCAAAAATAAATAAACATTAAAAAAAAAAAAAAAAGAAAAGTCTTAGCAAAGTATAATGTATGAGAGGTGTATATATTTTTGGTACATATAGTAACATGGTTTGAGTGAGCAGGATAGAGCTATTTGTGTTGTAATAAAACAAGTCTTATGATGGGTTATACTTAGTATGGACTTAATTCCTTCTAACTGTTTTTTATATTTAAATAAACTGATATATAACTTGCTATAGTATTAATTGGCATAGCCTTTTTTTTCAGACGACAAATATAGTTCTTTATACTGATGAATTCTTAATTTAAAATATCTGGGGGAAAATGGTTTGGTTTCGTCTTGAACTATTTCTCAACTGTTTGTATGTGTTGGGTTTTTTTGGTGATGTCACCTGATTTTCTAATTTGTCTAAATTTACTTATTTTTTATTTTTTAAAAATGTTTATTTATGGGGCACCAGGGTGGCTCAGTCGGGTAAGCGTCCGACTTTGGCTCAGGTCATGATCTCAGGGTTCGTGAGTTCGAGCCCCGCCTCAGGCTCTGTGCTGACAGCTTGGAACCTGGAGCCTGTTTCGGATTCTGTGTCTCCCTCTCTCTGCCCCTTCCCTGCTCACGCTCTATCTCTCTCTCTCTCAAAACTAAATAAACATTAAAAAAATGTATGTTTGGGGCGCCTGGGTGGCGCAGTCGGTTAAACGTCCGACTTCAGCCAGGTCACGATCTCGCGGTCCGTGAGTTCGAGCCCCGCATCGGGCTCTGGGCTGATGGCTCGGAGCCTGGAGCCTGTTTCCGATTCTGTGTCTCCCTCTCTCTCTGCCCCTCACCTGTTCATGCTCTGTCTCTCTCTGTCCCAAAAATAAATAAAAACGTTGAAAAAAAAATTTAAAAAAAATGTATGTTTATTTAGTTTTGAGAGATAGAGCGTGAGCAGGGGAGGGGTGGGGTGAGAGAGAGAGACAGAGAGAGAGAGAGAGAGAGAGAGGGAGGGAGAAAGAGAATTCTAAGGAGGCTCCCTGTCAGCACAGCCTCACATGGGGCTCGAACTCACAAACTGTGAGATCATGACCTGAGCCAAAATCAACAGTCAGGTATTAACCAACTGAGCCACTTAGGTGCCCCTAATTTGTCTAAAATTTAAATGTTTCTTCAGTTGTGGTTACTGGTGATAATAGGGAGTTGAGTTTTCAGCTACACAGGATGCACTACCCATAGTTACTAGGATTATTGCTTTTATTCTCAGGTAGGAAACCAAAGGATAATCATTCATCCAAATCTCCAGCAGCTTTTATGCCAAGTAATGGTTAAGAAAAAGCAAACTTCCTAAACCGTGCATTTTGGCATTAACATTTTAAGGAAAAGAATATTAAGAATATTGTCTTAACTTTTATTGATTGTGTTTCTTTTCATTAGATTTAGACTATATAAGCAATTCTTTTAGAGGGAAAATGAGTTTGAATGTTGCCTTTCCTGATAAAAGTAGCATAAATGATATATAATTTATTAGATCTGTTATTAGCTTTCCTACAGTAGACTTTAGAGTAATAGCTTGAAATATTTAATGTTAAGAGCTGACAGACCTTTTAGTATATCCTTTGACTTGTAAAATTAATTTGACATTCAGTTTGGAGCAATACCAAGGTGCATGTTGTGCTGTAGAGTGCTCGTTTTTAAAATCTCACATTTCTGCAATGCCTGATGTATCCAGGGAACTGCATTTGGAAGATACGGAGTTGTTCTTTTTCTCTTCAGCAGTCCCAGCCCCTTGAATCTCAGCGCAGTCTGCTTATTAATCTGCAAGAAGAATCTTCCAAAATCACGTTCGGTATTAAACCAAAGTGTAACCCCATTTTTCAAGAAGATTAGGTTTGAGTCCTCAACCTGTCCTTCAAGGCCTTCCATAACTTGCCCCCCCCCCGTGTGTCCAGCATGGGTGTGGATCTCCTTTCAGGGGAGACTCTTCTGTTTCCACTGTGCTTTCCCAAAGTACTGTGCTTGTTCTACCCTTCCTCATGCTGTTCCTGCTACACCCTCTTCCCTGGAATGCTTCTCTCTACCTTTGCACTCGAAGCCTGTCATTCTCGCTCCAATCTTCCTTCCTGAGAATCTGCGCCACCCGCCCACTCCATCTCGTTCTTGTCTCTTCCTTTTCGTCATTTCTCTAGAACTCAGTCCGTATCACAGGATAAACCCTTTTTATGCGCTGGTTTGTGGTTCTCCACGTGCTTGTATGCAGGTGCTCTTTCTAAAAGCAGGTGGTAAAAGTGACCCTTGCGGGCCTCCGTCATGTAGCAAAAGTTTATGATTTCTACAGGCTCTAGTTGTCCTGGCTTTAAAGAGCAAAGCTTAAAAATTTAGACATCTTAGGCAGTACATATCATTGAGGATTGACAATCACTTCGTTGTCTTGGCTTATGCCAGAAATGCCATGAGATACCCAACATGAAACCTTCCATTTCATATTATTAGCGCAGATCAAAAAATAAGGTGCCAGTGAAAACACAGTAAAAACAGTTTCAGATCATGGATCTTTGTAGGGCCTGAGTGTCCACTAATCCAGCCCCAGGACTCTGTCTTTATGTTGCTAGGCTTTAAAACTGAAATCAGTCATGATGCTATGACTTAATCAGTGAACCAGTGGTTTTCAGCCCTGTTTGCGTATTGTAATCACCTGGCGAGGGGTCATAAATACTGGTTCCCTGGGCTCCAGTCCCCTAGAGATTCTGACGTGATCAGATTGGGATGATTATTCTGAGCATAGTTTACGTAGGCTTTAGAGTCATAGTTTATATTTCTGTGCTAGATTATGGGATAACTTTTTAGCTTGCACATTTTATCCGAAGTAACCAGGTGGCCAGAATGTTAATGCTATTATTTCCTATTGATATCAATATTATAATAACTAGTTGTATAATATAAATTTACTTATATATATTAAGAAGTAGTTTTCTTGAAACGTTCAGCCTGAACCGTAGTGCTAATGCTCCCATAGCCCTTTTAATGTAGTGCTTTAAGATTATGTGGAACTTCCGTGTCTGGATGCTCTACTCTGTAAGGGAAAAACCCATGTCTTGGTAATCTTTGTATCCCTACTGCTTGGTACAGTGTTTCACTCACAGTTACAGAATAAGTGGCTAAAGTAGTGCCGTGGGGGGTGGGCCGGGGTGAGGAGGAGATTAACCTAAGCTAGCTTGCAAAGTTCACAGAAGTTTGAAAGTATGGTACCTTTTTTCTGTAAAATTGATTTTTCTTTTAATCTTTTAAAGAATTGGTGTTTGAACTGCTGATAGAAAAGACATATAGAAGTTATCAGTCCAGAAAGCTGCTTAATTAAACTAAAATTTGATGTCTGAGGGGCAGTGGTTGAGTGTAGGAAGTAGATTCTCCGTGACTAGTATTCTGTGTCTGGACCAGTGTAAGCAGCAAGTGTGATGGTCAGCAAGTCATAACACGTGTTTCCTCGGGAATTAATTCAACAAGAGATTAAAGAGGGATATCTACCAGTTTCGTGTCAGGTTCCGTTTCCCTCTTCTGTCTAGTTACACAGCAGGACTGCCGCAGGTCGCCGGTCTGACTGCTAACATGCTCTGCTCTGAATTCACGAACTATCTCGTTGTTTTTCAACCCATCTCGTGCTTCAGCAGAGGTAAATACTTTACGGTCATAATTGAGTCCTAAGAAAGAAATGCAGAGGAGGTCAGCACACGGGAAATGAAGGATGATTTCTAGAAACAGAAGTTCTGGATCACCTGTTGAGAAGATGGGATGTAAGGTAGTGAGATAAATTCCTGACTCTTAATAGTAGAGCTTTTGCTCTTTCAGTAAATGCCAGGATAGAAGTAAGGATTCATTGCTTTTATCTGCCTGCTGGTAAGATGATTTTCAGGCTTTCCAAGTCCTTTTGAATCCTGATGGACTCAAATCACGTGCTTCCTAGACATCAAGGCTGTATCCCTATATGCTGGACCTGGTTTTACCCCAGCTTGTCCATCTGAGTTTCTTCATTTACCTACTTTTTTTTCTTTTATCATGGAACTATGAACCATAAAACTATAGGACAATATTCTGGAAATCTTTGTCACTGAATGTGGATTACGCTGCCTTTTCTGCAAAACTGCACGCTCTAAAGGAGCGATTATAATGAGATAATAGTTGCCATTTATTGGAAGCTTCCTCTCCCAGTCACAACATCAAGCCAGAGGTTCCTACACTTTATTGTGTTGTGGTGTCTCATTAAGTTTTTCACAGCACCCCTAGGCCACAGTTCTGTTTATTAAATAATTAGGTCCAAATGTTAAATAGTTCTGTCCTGAGAACTCTGGTACCTATTTGAAAAATAACGCAAGTAAATTGGAAATAATTTCTTTCCCTCCTAAATAACCGGTTATTTACTAATGGGATATGTATGTGCTGTTGAGCATTGAACAGCTTTTCACATCTCAGACTCAGATTGGGCAGCTCCACCCCCTTTTCCGTTCTGCTTCTGCCGTCTTGCTTTTTATCGGCAGCAACTACCGAAAACCCAGCCTTACAGAGATAGGACCTTGTCAAAGGAAGTTCGAACTCCACTGTTAATACTCTGAACTACCTCAAGCTAATAGTTTGGGCAGTGCAGCAGCTGTTGAGGATCTCTGTGTTTCTTTCAATTTAAAATATCCTGCAGCTCTTAACGCGAGTTTGTTGAAGCATCCTAGAGCATGTCAGCATACAGTTTAGGAGATGTGGTGTTAGACAGCCTTTATTTCATTTAATTCCGTGGCTTGTGCTTTTATCTCCCATTTCACGGATGTGGAAACTGAGGCTTGGAGAGGTAAAATAACTGGTCCAACGACACAATCTTACCATTTGATTTTTTCACTTTAATTGTTATTTGCGTTGTTGCGAGGGTGGTGGGTAGTATTTTGGGGGTTGGGGGGTGAGGGGCAAAAACAAGGGAGTGCCAGTAGAAGACTTTAAAGTTAAGTGAAATTGATAGCATTATCTAATGAGGGAAGTGTTAAACTTGCTGGACTTTTGCCCACAAACTATTGATGTATTAGAGAGGAAACTTGATTTAGAGTTAGGTCATTAAAAATATAAAGTTGCTTGCGGCGCCTGGGTGGCGCAGTCGGTTAAGCGTCCGACTTCAGCCAGGTCACGATCTCGGGGTCCGGGAGTTCGAGCCCCGCGTCGGGCTCTGGGCTGATGGCTCAGAGCCTGGAGCCAGTTTCCGATTCTGTGTCTCCCTCTCTCTCTGCCCCTCCGCCGTTCATGCTCTGTCTCTCTCTGTCCCAAAAATAAATAAACGTTGAAACAATATATATATAAAGTTGCTTTGCTGAGCCAAGTTAAATGTTAGGCTTTAAAATTTTGGACGACGAGTGTAGTAGGTGGTGATGACAGGCGGCCTGCATAGTTGTTGTTTTGTTTTTGTTTTGTTCTTTATAATTGCCAAAGGCTGGCTGTCAGCATGATTGCCCTTTAGATAAGTTGCAGTATCTTACCTCTTTTTAAGAAAAATTTAAGTTGAGGGAAGAAGTGGCTTTTTATAGTTGACTTCTTCTGCCCAGAATGGTGAAATTTAGATTTGTTATGTATCACTTTGTGTCAGGGTTGCAAAAATTTATTTTCTTTTTGTAAGTAATTTTGGGAATGTTCCTATTTGGTAGAAGAGAAAGTAAATAGCAACTTAAATATCTATGCTTAAAAGAAACAAACAAACAAACAAACAAACAAACAAAACCTCACTTTAACCTAACTTTTCCATCCTGGGCCAGATAATAGGATTACTTGTTAATGTTGGGCCAAACCAGTAGTTACTAAGTGCTTTCCTTTCTCTACCACTTAACTTTGCTGAGAGAAAATAAAAGGCAAAGCACAGTGTCTCCCTCGTTGAACAGTAAAACTCCATTATGTGATTTTATTATATAATTTCAGGCCCACCAGGTATTCTGACTTGTCTCATAAAATACAATTAGCCCAAGACTATATCAGGCTTTTCGCCTCTGACCATGATGGTGTAACAGGAGCTGGATTTACCCTCTCACCTTAGGTAACAACAACAAAACGAATAAAAGAAAGAAAGAATTTTCAGACATTGAACAATAGGCGGCATGAGACCCTGGTACTTGAGGGCAGGGAAACAAAGAAGGTGAGCCTGACGATCGCTCTAACTGATCACTCTAGCTTACTGCCTTGAGTGCTTCTGGGCTACAGTAGCAGGGAGATGCACCCCAAGAAAGCCTGGCAGTCTCCCTGATTTGAGGAGACAGAGTAGGGAATTTGTGCAAGCCAAGGCAGTGGGAATGCTCAGGACTGAGTACCAAACAGGAGGTAGCTACGCAGAGTTTCAGAGATGTGCACAGGGTTCCACTTGAGATTTCGGCTGATTTGCAGCGCCGGCGTGTGAGGAAGCTACCCAGGGCAGGGAAAGAACTACCAAAAAGGAGCAGGAAGAAAAGTTCCTGGACCTCACACAGGGCTGGGAAGAGTTCGGTTGTGAACAGCCAGAACGGGGAAATATCGTAGTACTCTGGGAATTGGGTTGAATACTCAGAAGGGTATATTGCTTCAGTAGTGGGGCCAAGTAGCCCTAGACTAAAGGCCTCTGTGGTCCTATCCGACAAAGCTCAAAACCAAGACCCAAAGGGATCAGATTGTTTCCTATTTAAATAACTTAATTTCCAAAACCCTTCCCTGTATCCTAGAACAGAACAAAGTTTAAGAATACAGGAATTCAAAATATATACCCAGGATTCAACTCTGTAAAATTTACAATGTCTAGCATTCAATTAAAAATTGCCGTACATGCAGGGACACCCAGGTGGCTCAGTCAGTTGAGCATCCGACTGGTAGTCCGTGAGTTAGAGTCTTTCGTCGGGCTCTGTGATGACAGCTCAGAGCCTGGAGCCTGCTTCGGTTTCTGTGACTCCCTCGCTCTCTGCCCCTCCCCCTGCTCTCACTCTTGCTCCGTCTCTCAAAAATAAACATTAAAAAAAATTTTTTAACTGAAAAAATGACCATATATACAAAGAACTAGGAAAACATCCTCATAATGAGGAGAAAAGTCAATCTGTAGAAACAGTTGTTAAAATCAATAAACAAGGACATTATAACAGCTATTATAAATATACTCCATATGTCCAAGAAGCAAAGAATAAACATGTTAAGGAGAGACATGAGCAATGTGAAAGGCCCAAATTAAATTTATAGAAATGAAAATAGCGTTATCTGAAATGAAAAAAAAAAATACACTGATGGGGATTAATAGATTAGACACTGCATAATAAATGATTGCTGAATTTGAAGACCAAATAATAGAAACTACTTAATATGAAACACAGAAAAGACTAGACTACAGAGCCATCAGTAGGTTGGGGAACAAATTCATATGGGCAATGTATGTGTATAATTGGAAACCTAGAAAGAAGGGGCTGAAGCAGAAAAATATATGAAGAAATAACAGCTGATCATTTTCCAAATTTGTTGAAAAATATCAATCCACAGATCCAAGAAGCTAAATGAGCCCCGAGGGGAAGAAGCATGAAGCCGACTACACCCAAGTATATAAACAAATTGCTTAAAACCGGTGGTTATAATACAGCTTTTCTTTGCAATCGGTGCCAACATTTTCAACCATTCTGAGGTGGTAAAGTCTGAATTAGTGAAATTGTATCACTTATGTTCAAACTGTAATTTTGAAAGAAACAAGGAGTAGGGTTGATTAGTGCATTTGGGGTTAGCCTTGTAATTAGAGCGCCAAGAAGTACAGCTTTAAAGATTGCATATCATACTTATATTGGTAACGGTTTATATCTGCTTGAGTGTTTAATATTTGTAAATAAGAATTTGGGTGTTATCTTTTTCTACTAAAATGGATTGTGCAAGGGTAAGCCATTGTAGTTCCTCCTGTTATGTCACATAATGTAAGCAATGTGTTCACATTGGAGTACATTTCACAGGCACTAAACTAGTCACATTGTGAGTAAATTTGGCATTTGGGGAGAGGGATTAACTCTTCTTGTCAGTTGGACACTCTTAGTTTAGGTTGAAAGAAATGCCCTTTAAATTCCTGAATGATTTTGAGATAACTCAATCAGTAAAGAAGAGAGAAAACAAAATACTCTTCTTTTTCTTTTTTTCTTTTTTTTTAAATAATTTATTTTTTAATTTACATCCAGGTTAGTCAGCATATAGTACAGCCATGATTTCAGGAGTAGATATTCCTTAATGCCGCTTCCCCATTTAGCCCATCCCCCTCCCACAACTCCTCCAACAACCCTCTGTTTGTTCTCTATATTAGTCTCTTCTGTTTTGTCCCCCTCCCTGTTTTTATATTATTTTTGCTTCCCTTCCTTATGTTCATCTGTTTTGTCTCTTAAAGTCCTCATATGAGTGAAGTCATATATTTGCCTTTCTCTGACTAATTTCGCTTAGCATAATACCCCCTAGTTCCATCTTTGTAGTTGCAAATGGCAAGATTTCATTCTTTTTGATTGCCGAGTAATACCCCATTGTGTGTATATATATATATATATATATATATATACCACATCTTCTTTATATATATACCACATCTTCATCCATCCATCGATGGACATTTGGGCGCTTTCCATACTTGGGCTATTGTTGACAGTGCTGCTATGAATATTGGGGTGCATGTGCCCGTTCGAAACAGCACACCTGTATCCCTTGGATAAATACCTAGTAGTGCAATTGCTGGGCCATAGAGTAGTTCTATTTTTAATTTTTTGAGGAACCTCCATTTTTCCAGAGTGGCTGCACCAGTTGGCATTCCTACCGGCAGTGTAAAAGAGATCCTCTTTTTCTGCATCCTCGCCAACATGTGTTGTTGCCTGAGTTGTTAATGTTAGTCATTCTGACAGGTGTGAGATGATAGCCCATTGTGGTTTTGATTTGTCTTCCCCTGATGATGAGTGATGTCGAGCATTTTTTCATGTGTCGGTTGGCCATCTGGATGTCTTCTTTGGAGAAGTGTCTATTCATGTCTCTTGCCCATTTCTTCCCTGGATTATTTGTGTTTTTGGGTTTTGAGTTTGATAAATTCTTTATAGATTTTGGATACTAACCCTGTATCTGATGTGTCATTTGCAAATATCTCTTCCTATTCTGTCGGTTGCCTTTTTAGTTTTGCTGATTGTTTCCTTCACTATGTAGAAACTTTTTAGCTTGATGAGGTCCCAATAGCTCATTTTTGCTTTTGTTTCCCTTGCCTCCAGAGATGTGTTATGTAAGAAGTTGCTGTGTCCAAAGTCAAAAAGGTTGTTGCCTGCTTTCTCCTCGAGGATTTTGATGGCTTCCTGTCTTACGTTTAGGTCTTTCATCCATTTTGAGTTTACTTTTGTGTATGGTGTAAGAAAGTGGTCCAGGTTCATTCTTCTGCATCTCACTGTCCAGTTTTTCCGACACCATTTGCTGAAAGACTGTGTTTTTTTCCACTAGATATTCTTATCTGCTTTGTCAAAGATAAGTTGGCCATACATTTGTGGGTCCATTTCTGGGTTCCCTATTCTGTTCCATTGATCTGAGTGTCTGTTTTTATGCCAGTACCATACTGTCTTGATGATTACAGCTTTGTAACACAGCTTGAAGGCTGGGATTGTGATGCCTCCTGCTTTGGTTTTCTTTTTCAAGATTGCTTTGGCTATTCAGGGTCTTTTCTGGTTCTCTGCAAATTTTAGGATTGTTTGTTCTAGCTCTGTGAAAAATGCTGGTGTTATTTTGATAGGTTGCTCAATATTTATTTTAAAAACTAAATTTATTCATGCATGTAGAAAAATACATAAATCATAAATGTACGACTTGATGAATTGTTACAGAGTAAACATATCTATGTTAACACTACCAGGTTGAACAATCAACATTACTAGCTCTCCAGAAGATTCCCTCACATTCTTCCCCATTCTTATCTCTACTGTGATTTGCAAAGATAATCACTACCTGACTTCTTACATCATAGATTCACTTTATCTGGTTTTTAACCTAACATAAATGGAATCACTCAATATGTATTCTGTTGGGTCCGACTTCTTTCAATGTTCTGTACAGGAGATCATCCCTGTTGTAGCCTGCGGCAGTTGTCACTACTCGGTAGTATTCCCTGGTGTGAATATCCCAGTATTCTGTTGACATTTACTTCTAGTTTTTTCTGTTATGAATGACAGCGGGATGAACATCCTTATCCATGTCTTTTGGTGCACATATGTACACATCTCTGTTGGATGTATTTTTATGAATGGAATTGCTGGGTCACAGAGTATGTTGCTTGGAGCATTTTTACCTCCACTCCTTCTGCAGGCGAGCCTATCGTAACCGCCGCTCTCCCCCCAACAATTTTCAGTTAGGTCCTCCCGTTGTAGTCTGTCAGAATTCCATGACAGTATTCAGTGTCATTTATGAGTTTGCATTTGTATGATCACATAATGGCTGTCTTCCTCATAGAAGGTGTTAGGGCACTGACTTTTTTTCCTGTGGAACTTTGCCAGGGTCCTGGTACATAGTCAGCATTCAGGAAATACTTGTTATGTGAATTAGCGAAAGGTTGTTATCGTCTTGAGATGTTGCCAAGATGGGGATTTGTAGTGTAGACACAACATTAATTTGGATAGTTTAATGTTTTTCAGCTGGAGTTTTAATATTTTAATTATACAAAGAGAACCTTTTCCTTTTAAAATAACTTCTTTTTACTTATGTCTTATAAAATGGAAAGTGGCTTTTCTGCCAGGTAGTTCTGTGACCTTGGATGAATCAACTAAACTCGAGCTTTTTTCTTCTGAAAATGAGTAGCTTGGTTTGCGCGATCTCCAGGATCCTCTGACTAGAGAGAGGCCCTCTGGTTCTCCACCAGAGTGCTACCTGTATGCAAATGAGCTGACCACAAAGTGCAGTGCGTGCAACCACAAGCAAATTGTGATTCTAGAAAGAGCGGACTAACTTGTAATCTTGTTTTCACATTCTTAATGACTTTCCTTATTTTGGTCTTCTGTATCAGCTGAAGAAAGACCGTCTGTTGCCCATCTGAAAGGTTTGAGCCACAGCGGAATGTTAACATTGGGTAGCAGGCCCTTCATTAGGTAGCTTATTTATTTGGTTTGTAGTATTGTCATTATCAGAAGTTAGAGAAATTTACATTTAAATTTAATCCCCAGAGTACCATTTCAGTTTAAAACAAATGACTGTGAAATTATCTGGTGATCTTAGGTAATAAGTTAATTTTGTTTTTCTGTTGAGCTGGAGAAATGATCACCGCGTGACAATTATTCTCTGTTGAAGAAGCCTCTGTTTCAAAAAGTTGCAACTCATGAAAATCAAGATACAGGTGTATGATTGTGTCTTAATCTGACTTTCGATAGTCTGATCCAGTGCTTCATTATGTGCCTGAAATCCTAATGCGAGAAGGGAGGGCGTAATACGAATAATGCTGAATAATGCCAGTTACAACATATGATACAGTGCTACGAGAGTAAGTCACCGTGGCAAAAGAGGGTGCCAAGTAATGTGAGAGAGGACAGTTGGTGTGTTAAATTTTGATAGGGAACAATTGATGGATTTACACCCTTGAGTGTTTTCTGTAGTCTATAAATAGATCATCTCTACAGCTTCTATTTTCATTACTTTCCTGTGGCTTCAGTAGGGAACGTAGGTTAGGCTGCTTTCAGTCCGGAAGGCGTTCAGTGGAAAGAACTTTGAAAGCGTGCTGCGAGGCAAAATAACGAATGAGTTAAGGTGTCTGAGTGGCGTTGTTGCGTATCACTACCTCGTGGCTTAATGTAGGTTTAAATAGTTCTTAACCTCTTCTGTGATGAGCAAAGGCAAGCTTATTATTTTCCAAGGCCGTTTTCAACAGAGTAGGATATTAAAGCTAAGTTATCTAGGATGAACGTAAGGTCAACATTTATGACGGGGTACAGCAATACTTATACCCTTCCCGGGGTCTCCATTCTGGAATTGTCAAGTCTTCTTTTCCAATTTGTTGTATATTTGTCATTTGATGATCTTATGATGGCCTTAGAGTGGACTGTGGGGCCATTCTAAAGACAGTAGGATTTACTGCCTCCTTTCAAGTTATAAAAGTCTAAATGCCCATTGAACTTTTGACTGATCTACCTCTGGTCTAGGGTAGTTGGAGAAAGTACCTCTCAAATTACTTAGAATTCCAGTAGCCTCCACTGTCACTGACAGCCCAGAGTTATCTTGTTTTCTCTTCTTTCTGAACTTATCCAGTATGCCAAAGAATGTTGTCAGGATAAACTTTTTTTTTATCATTTTATTTTGGGAAGTATCAACTGTACATCTAAGAAGGGAGAATGGTGTCATTGACTCTCATGTATTTGTCACCCAGCCTCAATGATTATGTCATGGCCGCTTGTGTTTATCTATATCCCTATCCACTATTTCCCCCTCCCCATTTATTTTGAAGTAAATCCTGGATATCATGTCATTTCATCCTTAAATATTTTCATGAGAATACATGTTTATGGTATGTATTTTATTTTGCTTTAAATTCTATTCTGTGACCTTATTCATATTCACATATTCACTAGGATTAGAATCAGAGAAGGGTGCCTGGGTGGCTCAGTCGGCTAAGCATCCGACTCCTGGTTTTGGCTCAAGTCATGATCTCATGGTTCGTGAGTTCAAGCCCCTTTTCCGCCTCTGCACTGACAGTGCAGAGCCTGCTTGGGATTCTCTCTCTCCCTCTCTCTAAACCCCTCTCCCGCCTTCTCTCTCTCTCTCTCTCTGAAAATAAATAAACATTAAAAAAATTAAAAAATAGGGGCACCTGGGTGTCTCAGTCTGTTAAGCATCAGACTTCAGCTCAGGTCATGATCTCGTGGTTTGTAAGTTCCAGCCCCACATTGGGCTCGACTGACATATGGATATGTTTAAAAATATAATTATAGATTTATGCCTAAGATAGCTCTGTGTTCCCAGAAAATGATGTTCACATTAGATGGAAAATTAAGAAAAAATTGAAGGCACAAGCGAAAAGTAGTGTCAAATGTGACAGGGAAGAAGAGTTTTTCTCTTTAAAATAAGCTGTTGAGGGAGTTAGGTACTATCGACCCGAGGTGTGAATAGCAGTTAACTTCCGGAGTCAGGCTTTGCCTTACTTTGCACGTTTGACAGATGAGCTACTGGGGTGCAGGCCTCCTTACCTGAGCTGAACTTGCTAAAGGCCTTGATGGGTGGCTAAAAATCGGTAACTTGTAAAAAGAAAGGTTCGTTTTCCTAGCATCTTGTGTGCTTAACAACATCAACATGAACAGGAGAGAGAAAAGAAAACCACAGAGCAGTCTGTTCCTCTCATTGAAAGCACAGTGGATACGTTGAAAGACAGCACCAGCAAGGAGTAACCTGGACTCCTGTTATCAACGTCTCCCCTGAACTTTCATTTCCTCTCATTCTTTCACTCTGTTTTCCTCGGGGCTCTCCATGCATCCTTAAGAAACTCCACTAGGTTAAACCGTGTTTAGAAATCGTAGGGCGTCTGGGTGGCTCAGTCAGTTGGGCGTCCAACTTCAGCTCAGGTTGTGATCTCACTGTTTGTGAGTTCGAGCCTCACGTCAGGCTCTGTGCTGACAGCTCAGAGCCTGGAGCTCCTTCGGGATACTGTGTCTCCCCTTCTCTCTGCCCCTCCCCCGCTTGCACTCTGTCTCTTTCTCTCAAAAATAAATAAACTCAAAAAAATATTGGAAAAATACACCCTGGCTAGAAATCACGGGGCGCCTTGGTGGCTCAGTCGGTTAAGCATCTATGACTCTTGATTTCGGCTCAGGCCATGGTCTCACAGTCTTGAGATAGAGCCCCACGTTGGGCTCTGCACTGACAGCACAGGACCTGCCTGGGATTCTCTCCCTCCTTGTCTGTGTGTGTCTCTCTCTCACTCTCAAAATAAAATCAATAAACTTAAAAAGAAAAAGAAATCAGTTAATGATGCCTGTCTTCCCCCCCTCCCCACTCCCACCCTCATGCCACCATAAACGTCCAGAGCATTCAGATGCTACTGATGGTAAGGTTAAATGTCTGTCTTTTTATGTATAATTTTAAAACTAACAGAACATTCCCTTTTGTGCTGCAACCTGTCAATTTGTTTTTGTCTATGAGACGCATACTTAACAGTTGCAGCGTTCGGCATCTCTGGTTAGGTTGGTAATTTGTTGAGATGAAAAGAAATGAGACCATTTCTGTGGCTGTGAGTACACAAGTGAATGCACTATGAAATAATGAGAAGAAAGATTTACTTCCAGCACGATCGGGGAAAGCTTTAGGAAGGAAGAGGCATTTTAGTTAGGTATTGACGGATGGGCAATGTTTGGAAATGCAAAGATGACTCAGGGGTGTTCCAGATGGAAAGAACACTGTGAACAAAGGGGAAGAGGGAAAAGAGTGTGGAGCATACAAGGAGTCACCCATTATTCATTTTTTATTCGTTTTGACTGCGGTGTGGGCTGCAAGGGGAGAGCGTTAGGGAAAAGGAAAGACGGGGATGAATGAGTAAACTATTTGTAAATTCCGTGTTTTATCTAAAGATCATACGCATTATTTGAAAGTAGTACGGCTTTTTTATTTTAAATAATCCCTTCTAGTGGAAGATTCTCAAATTGTTTTCTAGAATTAAAAATTAGCAGAGAAATAAGATAATAATTTAAGTCTCTCCCTCTTACCTCATGTATTTCTCTATATTTCATGGGGCTTCATAAAATGAGGGAAAATTTTCCCTGTTAAAAAGTGTATGGTCAGGGGATAACATGGTGCTATAAGAGTTTATCTTTGTGCTGTGTAGAGAGAAAAGCCTCTTAATTTAGGAATATGCATGTGTATTTTATAAGTTTATTTTTAATGGTTACATTTATTTTTTTTAATCTTGAAACAATATCAGAAACACAGAAAAGCTGAAGTTCAGTATAAAGAACTTTCTCTTAGTTATCGGGAATAAGTTGTTGACATGACATCCCATCACCCACAAATACCATTACTTATTTCCTAGAATAGCTAAGACTTGCTCCTTCGTAACTACAATATAACAAAAAAAAAGTTAACATCGTACTTCTTTCTAATTCTCAGACTCCGTTCAAGTTCACCAGTTGTCCCAACAACGACTCTTATAGCAAAAGGATCCAGTTCAGATCTGTCATTTTATTGGTTGTCATGCCTCTTCAGTCTCTTTAAATCTGGGAAAGTTCCTCAGTCTTTGATGTGTCTGACCTTAAAACTTCTGAAGACGAAGGCCGGCTGTTGTGCGGACTGGGCCTCACTTTGGGTTTGTCTGATGGTTCCTCTTGCTCAGATTCAGGTCATGTATGTTGGCAGGAATGTTACGCATGTGCTGCTGTGTTCTTTTCACCGTACCCTGTCAAGGTGCACACAGTTTTGACTTGTCCCAGTACTGCTGGTGAGCACGCTGCTTATTTGTTTAAGGTGCTCTCTGGCAGACTCCTTTTTCTTGTTAACAAGCGTTCCGAGATAAGGTGCTTTGTGAGTATGTAAACATCGCCATTACTCATCACACTTTAACTTTAATCTGTTACTCTTGTCATTTGTTTCAGTGCTCAAGTTGTTCCAGATTTCTCTAGTAGAGGTCCCTTGGAGCTGGCTTTGCATTTTTGTGCCATGTCTCCATTAGTCTTTGAGTACTCCCTTTCTGCACAGAATGTGTTCCAGGCTCATCTTGTCCCTGCCCTTGCCCCGGAATCAGCCATTTCTCTAAGGAGGCCTTACAGTGGAAAATGGTATTAGAAAGCAAGATCTCGGTGCTAGGTATGGCCATTGCTGTTGGGGTACTGCTGATCTCAGGCCCTGTTTGGATGGAGCTAAGGGGAATATGCAGTTAACTATGTGTGGGTATTGATGGTTGTATAACACCCATTTATATCCATGTCTGTCTGTCTAGAAAACTATGAGTTCACAGTGGTAACTTCAATTGCAGTCAGCGCTGCCGTGCCCATTCCGGTTTTCTGTCTTCCCATATTGGCACTCTCGTTCTCTGACAGTGAGGACCCTGGCTCCCATTATCCTGACCATCAGCCACTGTCCTGTTGCCGCTGCAGCCTCCGCCACCACGCGGGTGGCCTCCTCAGCCCACAGGGGCTCCAACACCCTGCCCCTGGGTTCCCTCAGGGCACCCTGCCCTCCCCACCCTGCTCAAGCTCATCCTACCATACCAGGCCACTCCCAACACCTCTGGGTGGACAGCACCCTCCTCGCCCCACCCAGACTTATCTTATCACAGGCTGTCCTTCCCCTCAAGTGGATGCCCTCTCTCCCTGCCTCTGGCTTCATATCCATGCACAGCGCCGTTGTTCATAGTCAGCCTGGGCTCTGACAGCCTACAAAAGACCTCCTTCCATTCTGCCCCAGTCCTCGAAGTATATGTGGAAGAAGAGGAAAACATCTACAGTACCTTACATAAAGGAAGAAAACACTGTTTTCTCTTAGCAAATTGGAAATGTCTGGACTTAAAAACACATATGACTTTAAAATTTCATCCACAGATTCATTGAGCATAAAATCTTTGAACTCCTGAGTGCCAGGCACTGAGCTAGGCTGCTGGGGTTTAGTGTAGTGAACTGAACCAAATCCCTCCCCTCATGAAGCTGCGTTCTGTGACTCTGGCTATTTAAGCTTAGACAAGTTAGTAACAAATTGATAACCTCTCTAAGCCTGTTTCCTCATATGTCAAATGGAAATAGTAGTAATTTTGCTCACGGGGCGTTGTGAAAATTGAATAATGCATGCAAAATACCTCTCCCAGTGTTAGATGTCATAGTCATGACAGACAGTATACAGATACCTCAGCTGAAACATCATTCATCACTCTTAAAATTATTTTAAAATTTCATTTACTATTGAGGAGAAAACAAGAAATTCCTGGGCAGGAAAGTGATACCTACTCTTTCAATTAGCTTTCCTTTCCTTTAGCATACTTTTATCTAATAGGCACTTTAGACTAAATTGTATGCGTGTGTGTGTGTGTCTGTCCTGTTTCCTGAGTCTTAGAATATAATATAAAAGTGTAAATAAGCAGCCTGACGTTTGTTGGAATGTTTGAATGAGATGACAGTTTAATAGTTGGGTCTTCATGGAGCCTGAGTGACATGATATATTCATATATTTGGAGTATAGTTCATGATAAGATAATTATTCTGCATTATTAGAAGAGGGAACATTTTTTTAAGTTCATTTATTTTTTGAGATAGAGAGAAAGAATGCACATGCATGTAGGGGAGGAGCAGTAAGAGAGGGAGAGAGAGAGAAAATCTCAAGCAGGCTCTGCACTGTCAGTGTGGAGCCCAGTGCAGGGCTCGAACCCACAAACTGCAAGATCGTGACCTGAGCCAAAGTCAGATGCTTAACCGACTGAGCCACTCATCCCTAGAAGAGAAACATTTTGTTGCATGGGAATGTAGTACATTACAAAATGACTTTTTTTGTTTGTTTTTAAGGGAAGGCAATGACTTAATGTTAAAAATACATTTTCTTTTTTTTCCCTGCCGAGTTTTTAAAAAATTTAAATCCAAGTTAGTTAACATATAGTGTAATAATGATTTAAGGAATAGACTTCAGTGATTCATCACTTACATATAATACCCAGTGCTCATCCAACAAGTGCCCTCCTTAATGCCAATAGCCCATGTAGCCCATCCCCCACCCACCCATCCTACAAACAGCCCTCAGTTTGTTCTCTGTATTTAAGAATCTCTTATGGTTTGTTTCCCTCTCTCTTTTTATCTTACCTTTGCTTCCCTTCCCCTGTGTTCATCTGTCTTGTTTCTTAAATTCCACATATGAGTGAAATCATATGCCTTTCTCTGACTGACTGACTTCGCTTAGCATAATCCCCTTTAGTTCCATATACATTGTTGCAAATGGTAAGGTTTCATTCTTTTTGATCACTGAGTAATATTCTATTGTATATATGTATATGTATATATGTATACATATATGTATATATGTATATGTACGTATGTATATGTGTATATACATATACACACGTATATATATATACACACATATATACGTGTGTGTGTGTGTGTGTATATATGTATATATATATATACATACCACATCTTCTTTATCCATTCATCAGTTGATAGACATTTGGGCTCTTTCCATACTTTGGCTAGTGTTGATAGTAGTAAAGAACCTCCATACTATTTTCTAGAGTGGCTGCACCAGTTTGCGTTCCCACTGGCAGTGCAAAAGGGTTCCTCCTTCTCTGCATTCTCTCTGATGCAGCTGAGTTTTTAATTTCAGCCATTGTGACAGGCGTGAGGTGGTATCTCATTGTGATCTTGATTTGTATTTCCCTGATGATGAGTGATGTTGAGCATCTTTTCAAGTGTTGGTTGGCCATCTGTAAGTCTTCTTTGAAAAAGTGTCTATTCATGTCTCTTGCCCATTTCTTCACTAGATTATTTGTTTTTTGGGTGGTGAGTCTGATAAGTTCTTTATAAGTTTTGAATACTAATCCTTTATCTGATACGTCATTTGCAAATATCTCTTCCCATTCCATCAGTTGCCTTTTAGTTTTGCTGGTTGTTTCCTTCCCCGTGCAGAAGCTTTTTATCTTGATGAGGTCCCAATAGCTCATTTTTGCTTTTGTTTCCCTTACCTCTGGAGACGTGTTGAGTAAGAAGTTGCTGCAGCCAAGGTCAAAGAGGTTGTTGCTTGCTTTCTCCTTCAGGATTTTGATGGCTTCCTGTCTTAATGTTCCTGTATTTCATCCATGTTGAGTTTATTTTTGTGTATGGTATAAGAAAGTGGTCCAGGTTCTTTTTTCTGCATGTCGCTGTCCAGTTTTTCCAACACCATTTGCTGAAGAGACTTGTGTTTTTTCCCACTGGATATTCTTACCTGCTTTGCCAAAAATTAGTTGGCCATATGTTTGTGAGTCCATTTCTGGGTTCTCTGTTCTGTTCCATTGACCTATTTGTCCGTTTTTGTGCCACTACCATACTATCTTGATGATTTATAGCTTTCTTTCTAATCTTACTGGTTGCTGGTGTTTGCACCCAAATGGTGATTGCTGCTGAGACTGATACGTCTAGTAATATCTGTATTACTATATTAGTGATGGTATTTAAGTATCTAGAGCATTAACCTCTAAATCTCTAATATTTGTCCAGGAAGCCATGCCTTCTGTCATCAGAGATATAACAAGCCTCTCCAGCGTTTGCTTTAATGTACATGTGGTGCTCTTAATGAGGCAGTATTGAGGGGCAGGCAATCTTGATTTACTTTACAAAATAAAATTAAAATTAATGCTCTGACATTTTGTATTTGTGTGGCTTGTCATTTAATGTTAGGAGTAACTGTTATTTAAACCTGTGGTATAATAGTAAGAAGAAGAACTCTAGGAATGCTGAAATGCAAACCCCTGTAACTACTATTAATGGCTTGGTGAAATTTTACCCACTCCCTAATTTCATACGGGGTACTTTGATAAAGGTAAAGGCCCACACTTAACAATGAGCATATTAGAAAACTGTGACAGGATCAGCTAATTGAGTGATTGAGCAGTTAATTTAGCCTGTGTGGCCAGCTAGCAGAAGACAACTCATTCAGAGGCAGAAGTGGGTTAACTGGAAGAAGGCCTATGAGTAGATGGTAAAGAGGTAAAGCGGGCAGGGAAGAGGAGATAGTCTGTAGAGCCCTAGAGGAGAGCTCAGGGCAGAAGAGAAGCTCTTGAATACAAAGCACTAGGAGTATTAGGCAAGGCAGTAGGCTGAGAAGACAGCCCTTTCGTTGGCAGTGAAGGTTGAGGGGAAATGGGAAGGCCATAGGATGTAATAACGTGCTTTTCTAATGTGGAACACATGCTATTGCCAAAATGTTCTATAATTCTACATCGAAGACGAATGAGGAAAGGAAAAAGGGGATAGATAGGGGCAACAGACACAGGTAAATAAGGAGGGAACTGGTCAGCCAAGAGGTAAATTGAGGGTGTGGAGTAGAAAGTGGAAAGGGAGAGCAGTAGAGAAGGAAAGAAATAGAAGAGAAAGGACAGGATGAAAAAGAGAATCGTACCTTTCTAGATTTGTAGACTTTAGAATTATTTGGAATTGTCCATTTGAGATACTAGCTGTGATTTATATTTCTTTGGGGTTTTTTTGGTCAGATTTTTAATAAGTATATTTGCTGAGAACTAGGAAGAGTTTTCCTTTAAAGTTTCATGATTTGTTTTTGTTTTTCAGCAGAGGAACCACAGCAGCCTGACCTAGGGATATTATTCTGTGGGTTATATTCGTTAGCAAGAGAACATTAGCTTTATAGCAGAAGAAATGAATCAAGACAAAGGCCAAACTGAAGATTTCCGTTCCTTTGCTAAACTCTGTCGTCAAGTGTGGCCATTAGCTTTTATCATTTAAACATTTGTCATCTTCTGTGTTTTAAGCACTAATCTAAATGTCAGAGATAAAAGGAGGCATAGGACATTGTTCCTGCCTTCAAGGACCAGGCTGGTTAATGGGAAAGACAAGTGATGGGTACATATAAAGTGTTTTGGCAGCATGGAGAGGGAGCTCTGCGAAAGAATTGTGCCTGTAGAGGTAAAGAGGGGTTTCCAGAAAGTGATCTTGTGCCCCTGTTTGTGAATGTGAAGATTAGGTGGAGCCTTGCTGGCAGAAGGCTAGATTGCACGCATTTGGACACTAGGGGACCCTTTAATGTAGTGAGACCATAAAATGCAGGGGCAGGAGGGGGATGAAAAATGAAGCTGAAAGAGGATGTTGAGGCCAGATTCTGAAAGATTGCTGGTGAAGGAGTTGGATGTTTTCCCTTGGGGTGTGATAACACAGGATAGTGCTGGTGGTACATAGGTGGGCAAACAAATCAGTGAGACGGAGAAGGTGATTCAGAAACAACCTCCAGAACATATCACTATCGTTAAAGGTAGTCCTTTAGGTCATCGGGAGAGACCGCAGTGGTGCTGGAACAAGTTGAGAAGGACAGTTTAGTTTGAGAATCTTTGAGAAGGACAGTTCAGTTACTTGTTTGAGAAAATAACTTATGCGAGCATTTATGTTAAGAATCTCAGATTTAAGGGGCACCTGGTGGCTCAGTCAGTTAAGAGTCCAACTGTTGATTTCGGCTCAGGTCATGATCTCCTGGTTTGTAAGTTGGATCCCTGCGTCAGGCTCCGCGCACTGACTGACAGTGCTGAGCCTGCTTGGGATTTCTCTCCCTCTCTCTCTGCCCCTCCCCCACTTGTGCTTGCCGTGTGTGTGTGTGTGTGTGTGTGTGTGTGTGTGTGTGTGTGTGTGTGTCTCTCTCTCTCTCTCTCAAAATAAATAGACTTAGAAAAAATATTTAAAAAAATAAAGAATACCAGATAAGAAAAAAAGAATATCAGGGGCACCTGGGTGGCTCAGTTGGTTAGGCGACCGACTTTGGCTCAGGTCATGATCTCACAGTTCGTGAGTTCGGCCCCGCGTCAGTCTCCGTGCTAACAGCTCAGAGCCTGGAGCCTCCTTTGGATTCTGTGTCTACCCCTCTCTCTACCCCTCCCCTGCTCACGCTCTGTATCTCTCTGTCTCTCAATAATAAATGAACGTTAAAAACATTTTTTAAAAAATAGAATATCAGATTTAGAGAAACTCTGGCTTCATAACAAAATAGAATCTGATGTTTCAGGCCATTTTTCTTACCCTGAAACTTTTTTTTTGTAGCATCTGCAGAAAAAGAGGCAATCAAGGGTACATACTCCAAAGTGCTTGATGCTTATGGACTCTTAGGTGTTTTACGATTAAATCTTGGTAAGTTTATTTTTCAATATAATTAATCTTTTTCATTTCTTTGTTTTAATTTTAAGGATTTGAGGGAGACTGTTGATCATTTCAGACTCCATATGTGAGCTGAAAGTGTGGTAACATCTTTTAAATCCTAATTATGCTAATCTTGGGGAAATGTTTGTTGACTGAAAGGTATGCTACATACTCAAGCTCTCGTGATTTTAAGTTCCAGAGACATTATTCTGTGTGAACATTTGAAGGATTGGTATCAGTGGTCAAAAGAGAAAATCAGGGCATCGCCCTTTTTCTTTGTTTCAGTGCTTTCGGAAACGATGTTTTAGTGAGAACTGCACTGATTACCCTGGTTTATACTGGAAAGGACATCTGCTTTGTAGTTAAAAGGTCTCAGCTTGAATCTGTCTCTGCCACTTAATGTCACCGTGGGCTGCAGAGTAACCTTTGGGATTGCCCGTTTGTCTGTAACCGTATGGCTGGAAGTGTGGCCCAAGACCCGGTGCCAGTCCGTGAGCCATTTCGCTATTGGTCTGTGATGAGATAAGGAAGCTTGTAACATCATGCAGATCAACACATGGCTTCCTTCGTTGATAAAGTCCTACTATGAGAAAAAAGGTCCGCTAAACTAAACAGTGACTTTGGCGAGGTAATTGATTTTCATTTCACAAGCGTCTTCTCTCACTGTGACAGGTTATGGGCCATACTCTGAAGCGTACTGGGCTATAAAGTGGAGGTTTGTCACTTGTTATGCATCTATCACACGTAAAGCCCTGTGCCAGGTGCCTAACTAATACTGTCTTAGGTACTCCTCACAGTCCAGTGAGATTCATTTTAGTGCTGGTTTATAAGGGAGCAGATCTCAGGTCGGGTTATGTTCACACCCTGAAGTTGGGTTGGATTATAAGTAGCGGAGCCAGGATGCAGGGCCACCTCTGCCTCGTCACAGCCCACGCTCAAGGTACACCGCTGCTGAATTTCGCCTTCATACTCATCTCAAAGGATTTTGTCAACATTAGCGAAAAGTCTCTATGAAAGTTTTTGTAAACCAAATTGCTTTGTAAACTGTTACCAGGGGCTTTCTGCCCACATAGCAGCAGCAGCAGCTCCTGTTTATATAGCCCTTTTTTTTTTTTTCCAGCTGTGCTGTTTATTTACAAAGACCTCTCACATTTATATTCTTATCTGGATTTCCTCACAGTCATAAAGGAAAGATGGGGAGCATAACACATATATTTTTTTATTTGACAAATTTTGTATATCCTCAGATTAAGTAGGGGAACATTTCATGAATGTGAGATTATTCTGTTAATGTTTAAATACACACTTAAATATACAAAATATAAATATAAATTTATAAAAGATATAATTTATATATGTGTAAATATAATAGCTTCATTATATTAAATGTGCTCAAGCAAGGATTTTTTTTCAAGTCTTGCCAAAATGCAGTTGTAAACATAAACATGCCCGTGTCAATTTAAAATAACCGTGCTGTTGGATTTAAAAAGTTAGAAACGTGACAAGAAAGTTGGAAGAAACTTTGAATAGCTTGAGAAATACTGAGACTTTTCATCCAACTAATTCTTTGGTTTTTGCAGGTGATACTATGTTACATTATCTGGTCCTAGTCACTGGATGTATGTCTGTTGGAAAAATTCAAGAATCGGAGGTTTTCCGAGTTACTTCCACCGAATTTATATCACTACGAATTGATTCTTCAGATGAGGATCGCATTTCAGAAGTGCGAAAAGTTTTGAATTCGGGAAACTTTTATTTTGCGTGGTCTGCATCTGGAGTCAGTTTAGATCTGAGTCTTAACGCACATCGTAGCATGCAAGAACACACGACCGATAATAGATTTTTCTGGTGAGTTCGTGTTACATTTTTCCCCTCTGTAATCACGCGCTTGCTGTGCAGGAGTTTGGTGGTTTGGGTTATAGTGTGTTCAGCAGTAATTTCCAGAGATAGCAGGGATGGGCATTGCTGATGGGGCACACCTCCCTTTCCTGCTCCAGAATCCTCAGCCGAGCAGCACAGGCATCCAGTGTCGTTTTGTCGAAGCTCTCATGTGACACGAGACCCATTTGCTCTCCCTGATCCAGACTGACCTTTCATTTCCAAAATATATTCAAGATGTTTATTTTAAGATTAAGAATGAATTAGTTGTAGTAGAAGTGTGTTGCTAATACTTAACCGCTGTTAGTTTTGAGATCTTTCCTCTGGCAGGACTGTTTTCCTAAGACAGCATCCCATTATTTTTAATTGAAAGATTATAGGTAGATAATCTTGGTTCAAGAGCAAGCGACTATGAAGAAGTGGTATACTAGGATAACACTGAGTACTATAATAAAATAAGACTTAAGTAGGTAACTATTTCATGTTTATGCATTAATGTGCTTTGTTCGAAGTGTGCACAAAGGGGGTGAGCACACGTGACTATAATCAGTACTGCTTTATTGGAGGAGGCCACATTTCTAGTGTAGAGGTTCCCTTGTCCACAGCCAGCATGGATGTTGACTTTTTTCCTTAACATCATGTACCAATTATATTTCATTATGAATACAGATGTTATAAGGCCAAAGTCCATGACTCTGTGCTCTTGGGTCTCCCTTGGTAGTTCAGATTCAAGGTGTTCCTCCTGTATATTTTCTCTCCTCCCCCCACCCCACCCCCCATTTCCACCATTTACCTGTATGGTCCTTGAGTAGCGTGTTCAAGTCTGACCCATCTGCCCTGGCTGGCAGAAGGCTCAAAGCCAACAACAACCTTAGGATAGGAAACTAACTTTAGAACAAATTTTGTAGCTAACATGGAAGTTTTTTGGCCCAGCATAGTAGCGTGGAGGAGAAGCAGGGCAGAATGAAAAAAGACTCTAGTGCACTGTAGTCAGAGACTTGGAGCCTCACAAAGGAGGAGATGGTGGAGGGGTGGGGAAAGAAGGGTTAATAGGGCAGATGAGTGGCACAGAGTCCCTATCAGCCCTATACTTTTTCTGATGGAAGAGACATTGAAGTTCCTAACGATGATAGCAGCTGGGCTGGGCAGCTGTCCTTACTTTTTTACCCCCCACCCTGCTCATTCTTAACCCCAAAATCCTTAGATTAAGAGATAAAAGTTTTCCTGCTATAATTAGAAGTTTAAGCAGGTGCAGATGTATTGGTTCAATGATCAGCAATTAAGCACATTTGCTAAGTTTAGCCAGTGGGAATAATTTATTTGCCATTTCGTTCAATTAAGGTTGAAGGTGGGGACAAGTTTAGATAACAGATTGAGGGAGTTTGTCTAGTGGAAGTCAGGTTGAACAAAGGGGAGACTAAAACACCAAAGATGAGTTTTGGTCACTTAACGCTTTCTACATTTTGCTAAGGACTGGGATTCTTTTTTTTTTTTTTTTTATCGTTTATTATTTTTGAGAGAGAGTGTGTGTGTCTGAGAGCAAGCAGGAAAGGGGCAGAGAGAGAGGGAGACACAGAATCGGAAGCAGGCTCCAGGCTCTGAGTGCTCAGGACAGAGCCCAACGCGGGGCTCGAACTCACAGACTGCGAGATCATGACCTGAGCTGTAGTCGGCCGCCCAACCAACTGAGCCACCCAGGCGCCCCAGGACTGGGATTCTTGAGCTTCCCTTCAAACAGAAATATGAAAGTTTTATGCATTTATTATGCATACTCTTGTAGCTTAGTAGAAATATTTTCCAGGATACAGCCAAGTAAGTTTTTGTTGTCAGAGTCACAAATGCCTATTATGAAAACCCAAGTTGTTTTACTCCATTGGAGATTTGAAGCTGATGCCAGTTGAGAGTTGTTTATAAATTTCAATAGAATTAAAGCAGCAACACATTGGCAACAAAGGAAAATGAAAACTGATGGCAGACAGAGAAACTCGTATCTGAACAAACGCACAGGCTCCCGCTTCCATTTAAATGGGGACAAGTAAGTTTCGTATACCTCTGCCATGACATGGGACTCGCTATGGCATCTGGACATACTGGGTCACGGTCAGTTTGAATTTCGCCTCAGATGAGCGTAGGTAATAGTGAAAGTTTGGAAGCTTAATTCAGTGTTCGTCCAATAGTGATCTCACCACTCATTCACATTCCAGTACACTTTCTTGAATGGATGGTTTACCAGAACTGCACGTGACCACCAACGTCTGTTTTATCTCTACCACAGCCACACCCTGGGGGGGAAGAGGGCTGGGCTACTACTGGTCTAGTAGTATTGCTGTGTATTTATGATTAAGGCAGCAAGATACTGCAGAGCACTAAAGAAGAAAAATCTCTACTTAAAACAGAAGAGTTTTAAAACTCAGAGAACCAGACTTCAATATTTTTTTAAATGTAATCTTAAAATTTTATTTACTTTTTAAATTTTTTTTTATTTTAGAGTGAGATCACACCAGTGGGGGAGAGGGGCAGAGGAAGAGGGAGAAAGGAAATAGACAACCTCCAGCAGGCTCCATGCTCAGCACAGAGCACCTGGGGCTCGATCCCATGACCCTGGGTTCATGACCCGAGCCAAAGTCAAGAGTCAGACATTCAACCGACTGAGCCACCCAGGCGCCCTGAACCAGGCTTCAGTATTAGAGAAAATTCACTTTTATAAGACACCTTGTTATCTGAAAAGACCCAAGTTTTTCTGTACAACATTATACTTTCCTTGGTCAGAGGTTGGTTGGGAGATTCCGTATGCATTCTTTGGAGAAGTAAGGCTCCAGTAGAGAACCCAGATGAGGCAGTCTGTGGGATGAGAAGGTGGCCAGCCGGGCAGGATTGCAGCCCGTATCCCTGATTTAGCCATAGCAACTCTGCTTTGCTGTTTCCTAATCATTTGGCTTCTGTGTAAGTACACAGAATAAAACTTTTTGCCCTGAAAAAAATTGAAAACCAGGCCCCCTCTGTTCCATAGAATGCTAAACTCCTTGGAGTAATGGAAAACTCTAGACATGTATTAATATGGTAGCTACTAGTTCAGTTGGCTATTTAAATTAAAATTAATTAAAATAGAGCCTTATTAAAGTTGAGCCTTAAGAGTAAAGCTTTATAAAGTGGGATGGGGATATGTGTATGAAATCCTTTTTTTGGAAAAGTTAGGTTATATATACATTATGTAAAAAGACAGCAGAATAGGGCACAGCTACTAAAAACATAAAAGATCTGCTTCTTTTCTACGTACCATAGATCACATACCAGAGGATCGCATTTATTGCCTCATCTGATTCCTAGCACGGTAAATGTAAACGAACTGGTTTATTTGTAGGGCCTCTTAATTGAATAGCATTACATCAATGCTTCAGGAGCACTGCTTTATTGAAGCTTATACCGTGTTAGCTGGCACTCAGTGAGCTAATGAGTTCTTCCTTTCCTGTTAGGAATCAGTCTTTGCATTTACACCTCAAGCACTATGGCGTGAATTGCGATGACTGGCTATTACGCCTCATGTGTGGGGGAGTAGAAATCAGAACAATCTATGCTGCTCATAAGCAGGCCAAGGCTTGCCTCATTTCCAGACTCAGCTGTGAACGAGCTGGGACCAGGTTCAATGTTCGGGGAACAAACGATGACGGCCACGTTGCTAATTTTGTAGAAACAGAACAGGTACGTAGTGTTTTATATTGCTTCGTGCATGTATTAGATGCGAGGGCCAGAAACTAATAGAACCACAGTTTTTGATCTGATTCAGAACTCATTTTCACATCTGTAATGCCATTTCGGGGTGGTTCTTGGCTCCCTTCTGGCCTGAAAAAAGGCTTCCCTGAAACAGACTTATTTATAAACAAACTTAGGTGTGGCTCTTCAAATGAGTAACGAGGGGTTTACTAACTAGCATGACATTGTCGGTGCGGTACAGTTTGGTATTAAATTTTAAAAATCCTCAATGGTAGAGCTAGACAACTTAATAGAAGTGGTTTGTGTGTGTGTATGAAATGAAATCAAACCCAGCTCTTTTAAAGGTAGATATGGATATCATCTAACATGAAAACTTATGACATTTTCAGCTAGAAAGACAAATACCATCTGATTTCACTCATGGGGAATTTAAACAAAACGAACAAAAGAAACACACCAAAAAAAGACTCTTAAAGACAGAGAACAAACTGGTGGTTGCCAGTGGGGAGGTGAAGGAAGGGGTGGATGAAATAGATAAATGAGGTTAAGGGCTTCTCTTGAAGAGCACTGAGAAATCATCATTGAATCACTATATTGTATGCCTGAAACTAATACGACACTGTGTGCTAACTATACTTGAATTTAAAACAAGTTAAAAAAGAATTATGACACTTTTGGCTCAAAACTGTATAATTGTAAATTCAGGCCACACCCCCCAGCCCAACTCAGTTCTTCAAATTAGTTTTTGAAAAATACTGACAACTAAAGAAAAAAAATTAAATATAAAGGTATGTGTGTAAAATATTGAGATTTAGAAGGAATTCCTTTTTAAGACTTGTGCTTCTTGTGCTTATGTTTTTACTATTTTTTTGGTTAATATACAGAAAAACTATCACTCAATAGAAGAAAGCCAAACTTCCTTAGTAGCCTCTCCCGGATATTTTGTTAGGACAGTTGTGCGGGAGAGATTGGTCGTAAGATATAACTCGCACGCGACAGATAGTAGTAAATTTGTCTTTGTGATGTAGAGGTAATACCTTTGTGGAAATGTTTCATCTGTTATTTTTCTCTGTAGGTTGTGTACTTAGATGACTCTGTTTCTTCTTTCATCCAAATCCGGGGGTCTGTTCCATTGTTCTGGGAGCAACCAGGGTTGCAGGTATCTGTTTAACATTGTTTTGTTTTTTTCTCTTGAATATTTTCCATATTTTCTAAGCTCTCAGGATAGTTCATTAGTTCCTTGGATAGTTCTGTTATTCAGTCTAGTAATATTAGCTAGATTCACAAATTAGGGTCTAAATGCACGAGTTCCTGGAATTGTCTTAGATGCTTTTCCTTTAATGTTCTTTCAAATGTCCATAGAAATTCAACTGCTGTATTTAATATTACAATTTTAATGTTTCCATAACACACTGATATTCATGGTGTTTCATATTTACTATCTCAGTATCCTTAATATATAGCAGTTTAGTCTCTTTAGGTAGAAGAATGTAGCAGTTAAAAAAAAGCTTCTGAAACCAGACTTCTCCATTTGCATCCTTACTCTGCCACTACTAGCTGTGTGATCTTGGACAAGTGGTTTAACTCCTCTGTGTCTCAGTTTGCTTATCTATAAAATGGGAATAATAATAGTAGTAGTTCCTATTCATAGGGTTGTAAGGATAAAATGAAAAGTACTAAGACAATGCCTAGCACCCATGGGCAGCACTGTGTACGGGTTAGCCACTGTTATCAATAATACATCTGCTACTGAAATTTTACTTTGTAATTTATAGGGACCTGTCATCTTTAATACGTTCTCTGGTTTGCTTTCTGATTTTTTTTTAAAACTTTGTTGATACAGGGATGCCTGGGTTTAAGCATCCGACTTTCGCTCAGGTCGTGATCTCATGGTTCCTGGGTTCAAGGCTCAGTCAGTTAAGCATCTGTCTTCAGCTTGGGTCACGATCTCACGGTTCATGGGTTCGAGCCTCACATCTGGCTCTGCACTGACTATGTGGGGCCTGCTTCAGATTCTCTGTCTCCCTCTCTCTCTGCCCCTCCCCCCACTCAAAAATAAATAAACATTAAAAAAATTTAAAAAATAAACTTTGTTGACATAAATATCTAATACTTAAAATATAAGATTCTTTCATGTAAGTTCATAATTTTAGATTACCCATAATAATGTGATTTTGCATTTTATTTTTATTCAGAAATCTTTAGTCCTTAAAGTATAAGTTATTTTCATTTTAGGCTTCTAGTATGTATTATCTACTAAGTTAAAAAACAGTTTTTTAATTTTTAATTTTTTTTTTTTTTTTTTTTTTTTTTGAGAGAAAGACAGAGACAGAATGTGAGCAGGGGAGGGCAGAGAGAGAGAGGGAGACACAGAATCCGAAGCAGACTCCAGGCTCTGAGCTGTTAGCACAGAGCCCAACACGGGGCCGGGCCGGAACTCACAAACCATGAGATCATGACCTGATTTGAGGTCGGCTGCTTAACTGACTGAGCCACCCAGGCGCCCCTTTAGCCTATAGTATTTAGAAAATGGACAGAAAAAAAATCTTGCCTCCTTTTAGCTCACAGCTGGATCTCTTACATTTTAGGCTGGCTGTGGTAGAGAAAGACTGCAGACCATTTCAACCTTTGCGGTACCTCACTTTATGTAAGACAGGCCAAGAATTAACAAGGGTTAAAAGCGGTTACAATTCTTGAGTTCTTGTCAAGAATTTTTGGTTCTGCGGGTTTTCTCTTTGGCATGTAGGGATAACTTAAGTAGATCTGTCTCTCTCCAAGTCTCTTTTGGGAAAGAACACCAACCCTACTCCACTTCTCCTAAGCCTGTGTGATCAGAGAAGGGTGTTTGGAATATTTGCTTGAAGAACATTCTGAAAGTGTTGTTTTGATGCAAGTTGAATGCTTTTGCTTTAGAGATAGGCTACTGTAAGAAATGGTAATAATCTCTGTTATGCTGCTTTCTGTGATATTTTATTAGAAGCTCAGGATTACAGTATTTGATTATTCAATATGGTTGGATCTTGAGTAGTTAACATTGAGGGGTCCTCCTTGGGTGAGATTACCCTCCTCCCTCCTTCTGTGTTCTGTGGCTGGCCCAAACTGTCTGGCCAATGTCCTATTGTTTATGGGCTGAAAACTACAGATTTTTAAATCATGCATTTCTTGATAGTAATTTTTAAGACATGGAGATAGTCCAACAGCTTTGCTAAATTGTCACGGAGCTGGCCTATTGTTGTCTTGGGTGAGGATCGACCAACTGGTTCTCAATTATTTAGCTTAGTAGTTTTTAAAATCAGCCTTTCTTTGAACAGAAATGGATTAGTTTCGTAAGTATCCTTTACAGAAAAACATTTTCCCTATCATTCTAAGAGTAGGTAATATAGGAATGAAAATATTGAATTGATTAAAAAACTGAAAAATAGATATTTATTTTTAAAAATAAAAATATGAAGTCCCCAAATTTATTTTCCTTTAGAAGACAAACAAGGACTTTTGACACAGTAGTTGGAAGTGCTTATTAGGTATCCTGTGTATTCTCAGGACTGGAATTAATTTTAAGCTTTTTTTTTTTTTTTTTAAAGTTCATTGAGAGAGAAAGAGAGAGAGAGAGAGAGAGAGAGAGAGAGAGAGAGAGAGAGCGCATGCACACGCGCAAGTGGTAGAGGGAGAGGGAGAGAGAGAATCCCAGGCAGGCTCCACGCTGTCAGCACAGAGCCCAGCACAAGGCTCGATCTCAGGAACTGTGAGATCATGACCTGAGCCAAAACCAAGAGTTGGAGACTTAACTGACCGAGCCCCCAGGCACCCAGGACTGGAATTAATTTTAGGGTTCCTTGATGTTAGTGTTGCCTCGTGAGATGTCTCACTTCAGAAGGCCTGGACAGAGAGGATGCCTAGGCACTTGTCCCTTGGCTTGTTTCTTATCCTCCACAGTTAATTCCTCTGAGGTTTTTTTAATTATAAGATTTTAAGGAATCATCTGAGGTTATTTTAAAATACAGATTCATGGCCTCAACTTCACATCAGCTGAAATAGAATCTCTTGGAATGGGGCCAGAAATCTGTATTTGTAACCAAGTTCCTTACCATTCAAATTTGAGAACTTCTGTGTACCTGATCCTATTCTGTTGACCTTGAAGCATCTTCAACCCCATGTGCTCCAACAGCCAGTCCTGAACCAGCGAAGGTAACCCTTCACACTTAGCCCCAGCATTCACCTAGGTACTGGGGCTCTCCCTTTCTTTCTGTTTCCACTCTTACCATCCATCCCAGTTAGGGTCCTCCGGATTTCTTCCTGCCTGGAAGATTCTCACAGCTTTCTAACTGGTCTTTCTAACTGGTAGTTTTTCCCACTTTTGATACATTCTACTCATCAGATCTACCAGACACCCTTTTCTTCAGGATCTGCCTTCCTCTGCCTATCCAACTTCGTGCCTTGCTGTTTTCTAACAGGTATCCTCTGCCCCCCAAATTAAGGTGTTTCCTTCAGTATGGCCAACTCAGATCTCATTGAGTGGATTCAGTTACTCCTCCACACTGATCTGTTCCTTAAATACTTAAGTCCCTCCAATGTATATTATTTTATACTGGGCATACACTGTCGTGTACTGTGAGAGATTCGAAGATTATATTGGTGCTTCAGAGAGAGCTTACAATCTGGGGAGTCAGGCCTTTTTGGAAAAGGCACATGTCAATACGAATCAGTTTGAGGAATTAGAAGAGTTGCCATAATGTGCTACATGGGTAAGAATGATATGTTAAGGGGTGGCAACTCATTCATTTTACTTATGACTTCCTTTCTCTGAAGTTATTTCGCATATACACTTCATACTGTTACTCTGACATTATGTTGTAGCTTACCTTGGTCTTAGAAGATGGCAAGCATCATCAGATCTATGTCTAGGGTAGCGTCGCACACTCAATTCTTGGTTGAATTGAAGTCTTAGAAATATGTGAACATGAAGCAATAATATTGATGGAAAATGATGCTCCATACCACCCGGTTAAATGGTTGTTAAAAATGATCTCTGGTATGACTTTTTATAAATTTATGATTGTTTAAAGCCTTAAAACTTTCTAGAGTACTACTTTCATGACAATTGATGTAAGAGCTCCTTGACTATAGAATTTTTTTAGGCAGTTGTCTTAAAGGCTAACTGAGTGATAAAACCAGTCAAGTTGACCCAGCATATTACCCTAAGAGTTATGATATATAACTGGTTATATAATATGTGTTGAAGAGCAGGACAGTGGGGAAAAAGCACAGCCATTGCTTGAAAAACAGAACTTCCATTCTTTTTTTTTTTTTTTTTACCTTCTTGACAGTTGGCCATACTGTTCAAGATAAATATTAATCAGTAAGCACAATGCAAAGTCTTGGACTTTTATAGAGGTATAGGCAATTACCTGAGAAAACTCCAAAGAAAAGGTATTGACTTCTGAGTTTTCTTCAGTCTACAATGCTTAATGTCTTGTGGTACACAAAATTTTTAAATTTTGTAAAGACTATTAAGCACTATAAAGTGAAATTGAATATAGATGTGACATTAGGCTAATCACTTTCTTATTGAAAGGAAGAAACATTAAAGAGAGAATACTGATTACCAGGAGAGTTATTGGACTGTCTCACTTATCAGGACAGAAGCATGTTTAATGAATCATAATACTGTTAATTTTCGAATTGGATGAGCATGTTAGAGCTTATTTTCTGATTTTATGTGTCGAACTGTATGACTGATTTGGTAGCCCTCTTCTCAGGCCCGCCTTAAAGTCACTGTGTTCAGATCAGGGAGAATGAATTCTGGGGAAACTTTGATCCCAAGACCTCAGGGGGAAGTGTTGCAAAGTGAAGTTCAGGGAAATAATCTGGTATCACCGTTATATTTCTTCTTGGCATTTCTCTCTCTCTCTCTTTCTTTCTTTCTTTCTTTCTTTCTTTCTTTCTTTCTTTCTTTCTTTCCTTCCTTCCTTCCTTCCTTCCTTCCTTCCTTCCTTCCTTTCTTTTTTTCAAAATATTTATTTTGAGAGAGAGAGAAAGAGGGAGAGGGAGCGGCCGCAAGAGAGGTGGGAAGAGAGAATCCCAAGTGGACTCCATGTTGTCAGCACAGAGCCCCGGACGGCTTGCTCTCAGGAACCATGAGATCATGACCTGAGCGGAGATCAAGAGTCTGGCGCTTAACTGGACTGAGCCACCCAGGCGCCCCTCTTATTTCTTTCTTAATTTTGTCTCATCTTTCTGCTACTCTCCTATGTGAGAAAAACTGTAACAATACAGAAAGGTAGATATTTTCCATCTTGTTCAATTCTCTTCGCCCATGTTTTCTGATTCTATGTGTGTGACTGTGAGATTGACTTAGAAAGTCTGTTTTCCAGAAACAGTGTTTTGAATTGGTTGGATCTTTGGATGAAAGAGGAGTGAATAGAGCATTTAGCATAACAAAGAAAAAAATATGTGGACCTTGTAGGCAGCTTGGAAGAGTAGGAATCAAGTTCAGGGGATCTAAATCCTCATGTGAATCTTTTTTGCAATTAGTTCTGTTGACCTAAGGGGGCAGGTTATTTCACTAGTCTGCATTTCAGTTTTTTTATTGCCCAAGTGGCAGTACTGTGTTCACTTACACAGGACGTGTAGTTTGAGCTTAAAACAAGGTAATGTCTATGAAAGACCCCTTAGAAGTATCTTTCATAAGTAAAAATTCCTGTTAGTTGATGAGTTTTCATAATGGTGTCTTATAACTTCTGTCCTTTTTTTTACGAGGTCATGTTTTTAAAAATAAAGGGAAAGGAAACCCATTGAACTTGTTTTTCTTTTAAACCATAATATGAATGAACATCAATTATCCAATGTAGTATTGTGTTCAGCAAATGAATTATCACATATTATAAACAATGGTATTTCTTTTGTCTCCATGTCAGCTTTTGGTATGATTACATGTATTTCTCTCGCTGTAGGTGGGATCTCATCGTGTTCGTATGTCAAGGGGATTTGAAGCCAATGCACCTGCTTTTGACAGGTAAGACTGATTATTTTTACCTAATGCTCTCAGTTTTGGTATCGTTAAGCAGCGAACTAGTTATTGTATTTACCGATTCATTTCTGCTTGTTTTGGCCCTAAGTAAAATTTCTTCTGACTTCTAATTTAATCAGAAGAAGGTGATACCTAGTATTATGACTTTGGGGGTTGGTAGCACTAGGTTGTGGGTCTTCATCTCTTGGTCTGAAAACAACCTATTTGGATATGCTGTCTAATAAGGTAGCCACTAGCCTCATATAGCTACTGAGCACTTAAAACGTGACTGGTCCAAGTTGAGATGTACTGTAAGTGTAACATGTACACTGGATGTCAGAGAGTTAGTGCAAAATAAAAGGTAAAATATCTTATTAATATTTGTTTTATAGTACATGTTGAAATGATATTTTGACTGTATTGGGTTAAAGAAAATATAGAAATTCGTTTCATTGTTTATTTTTGCTTTTCTTAATGTACCGTCTAGAAAATTTAAAATTATATCTGTGGCTCATGTTACATTTCCTTAGGAACGCATTGCTCTGTAACCCCTGGAATGGTTAGAAGCTGGAGAGAAAGAAACAAACAAAAAACACCTCCTATTTGCGGCCTATTTTTCTTAAGACTAGAATGGTTAGGGAGGTCTCTCTAATGCCCACGGAGCATGCTTTGTCCTCACATGAGGAGCAGCCCTCTGCCCTAGCTGCCCTCCCAAGCTGGGTGGCCTGCGTTCTCCGAGCTTGTCTGGCACCAGCCTCCCAGAGGGGAGAGGGGGCTGGGCGGGTCCGGCAGCCCCGGCACAGACGGAAGTCTCAGCTTTGAGGAGTCAGCGAGGAAAGGGCCTTACCTGAAGCTTCATAAATTCAGAGTTTTGAGAGGAACGGATTTGTGGAATGAATCTATCCAGTGTTGCCAGTTGTAGAGGTGTAGAATACTGCCCTGTAGGTTCTGTTTAATGGATTTCTGTTTGTTGGGGGAAAAATTCCGACTGCCACTTGACACATACTTCTTCCTTTCTTTTCTTCAACAGGCATTTTAGAACGCTTAAAAACTTATATGGTAAACAAATAATAGTAAATTTGCTTGGATCTAAGGAAGGTGAACATATGCTAAGTAAGGCTTTCCAGGTAGGCATGATCAGCTTTTCTTCTGTTCCGTGCACACCTAGAATGATACTAAAAAATTAGGTAGTGCAATAATGAACTTACTTCCTAGGAAAAGGTTGGGTACCTGTTGGAACCATTAACTCTTTGGGCTACCAAGAAGCAGTTTTGCGTAATGTTGCTGACATTAGGATTAGGGAAAGCCTCCAAAGCAGTTGACTCTGTTTTCTGAAATGTTACTTATTTATCTTGTGGAAAAGCAGAAGAATGTCTTCCCCTCTGAAAAGTGTTCATCTGTCACTGGTAAAAAGACACCGGACGGTTTCCTTCTCCATCCACGCATTGCCTCTGCCTGTTTCCAAAAACCATAGTCATGGCTTGAAACCTATGATACGGTGAATACTGCACGTAAGACCATCCCTTCTTGTACCGATGAGAGAAAACTCGAGAACTGCGAGTAAAGATGAACCCAAATGATATATGCCCAACTTCTAAAGAAAAAGTATTCTTCATCAATGCTTATTATTAAAGCAACAATGAATTAATAGCAATGATGGTGTTCCATAAGATGATAAGCCTAAATTAAACAAAACAGAACATTTTCTGAAGTTCAGTCTAATGAAGTCCGGAAAGTAACTTGTTTGACTGTTTTGTGTGACGCTTGTGAAATAAATATTGTTAATAAACAGATTATGCTTTAGAGAATGACTTTTAAAACATTTCAGTGTGAGTATAAAAACGTGAATTTTTTGGTTCTTAATAGGTTCTGTCTTAAATCAGTTACTTTATTTTGAGATTCTATAACAGGTACAATTATTAAATGTGTAAAAAATGAAGCGTTGGTGGTTAGAAATAATTTTAATTTTCTGAACCAGATGAGAACATTATTTAAGTTCTCTCATGTTAATTATGTCACCTGATCTCTCTGGGACAGTATGCGAGGTTTCACGACAAAGATGTTATTGGATACCATCAAGTAATTTTCCATTTTACTGCCAGTGTCAACCAGAGCTTTGTGTGAGATCAGTGAGATTTCACGGGACCATGCTGAGGTTTAAATTTAAAATGCAAGGTTCCATTCTAACATTACTTGATAAGATCATATTTAGTTAACATTTAGATGAGTATTTGCCTTTTTACTTTCAGAGTCATTTGAAAGCTTCTGAACATGCTGCTGACATCCAGATGGTGAATTTTGACTATCATCAAATGGTTAAAGGAGGAAAGGCAGAAAAATTACATAGTGTTCTTAAACCTCAAGTCCAAAAGTTTGTAGATTATGGATTTTTTTATTTCAATGGAAGTGAAGTTCAAAGGTTTGACTGCTGTTTCTCTTTTCTTTGAGTTGGAACTTTGCTATATTTTAAAAATTATTCTTAACGCAGAACTCTTGAATTACTTTTTTTTATATCAAAGTTTATAATTAAGTAAACTATCTTTATTATACTTGATTTTAGGCTTGTTTTTTTTTCTTTAGAACTGAATAGGTAATAATAATACCTTCTATTATTGGGCACATCTAATGAGCCAGGCAGTATACTCAGTCTGTACATGTATCTGTAACAGCAGTCGTAGGAAGAAGTTCTATTATCCCCATTTTCGTTTGGGGAGATTGAGGCATAGGCTCTAATTTGCCCCAGATCGCATAGCTAAAAAGTGTTAGAGCGAGGATTTACCTGGCTCCAGCTCTCATGCTGTTATCTAGGAGACTATTCTGCCTCTCTCTTAGAACTAATATTTTACTATGTCTTGACCGCAGTAAGGACTATTATATGCAAATAGAAGTAAAAGACATTGCTTATTGTCTGCTTTAGCACAATTTCAGTCTTCAGCTTTTGATAATGAAGTAGAGGAGGAAAGGAAGTATTGAAAAAATGAAGTTCAGAGTATAGGATGAAGTAAACTTTAGTGAACAAAGCTCCGATTTTTAGTTTTCGACTTTGTGCGAAATTTAGTATCAATGCCATAGAATCTGTGTAGGTTGGTGGAGCTAACAGATCTTAGGTTTTTAAAATTTCTTCCATATATATTTGATCATCTTTCATGTGCAAAGAGCCCTGCGGTTATAAATCTGAATGTATGTTTAGCTCCTGACTACGGGCCTAATTAGAAATAAGTGGGCATGGATAAATAGATGGTGATAAAGAGTATAAGACAGAATGTTTAACAGTTGTAGAATCTAGATGGTGGGTATGTGGATGTTTGCTGTAAAATTCTTTCATCTTTTTTGGATGTTTGAAAATTGTAGTAATAAAAAGGGGTAGAAAGTGGATGCCGTATTTTGGTGATCACCTTGATTTTCCTTATTTTGTTTTCGCTTTATTATTTTTGTTTCAAACTAGCTGTTACACTTTACTGAATTTGTTGCAGATGCCAGAGTGGCACAGTTCGAACAAACTGCTTGGATTGTCTGGATAGAACAAATAGTGTGCAGGCATTCCTTGGCTTAGAGGTAAATAATAATAATAATAATAATAATAATAATAATAATAATAAGTTGTAATGTATGTATGTGACTTGCATCAAATGCCTCATTCAGTGCTTTTGTAATATTTATGTTTCTCATTAGTTACTTTTCATAAAATGAAATTATGCTTCATTAAAGGCATTTTTTTACTTCTCGTATGTTTTTAACTCCCCCTCCCCCCAATTCCTTTTCATTTAAATATTTCCTTTACCTGTTCCAAACACTCTCTTCAGGTAGCTGATGTTTCCCTGTATTGTTCCTTAGCTTTCTGTTGAAAAACTGCTATGTATACTCTTCCAACAATTGCTTCTTTTGCCTTTTGGAAAGCAAAAAAATTATATATATATTGCTTATTGTCTGCTTTAGTACAATTTAACAATTGTATACACACACACACACACACACACACACATACACACACATAATTTATATCGGCCTTTATTCTTCGTGTAATTTCTTCAGAATTGGTTAGGATCTGTTTTCACCTTCTGTGGGATTAGATTTTTGACCGTCGGTAACCCGATGCAGTTTCTACAGTGTTTTCAAATCAGCTGCAAACAGGATGGATGGTTATTAGTGGGAGTGAGAGTGCATGAGATTCAGCTTCTCTAACGAAGTCTTTGTTTAAAAGTGTTTTTCTTTGCCATCTATCCATAAATTTAGTCTAATGTAGACATAGTCTCCCTGTATGACAAAGCAGCAATGCTGAGCTTTCTAGGTCTTTCCTGTTATGCAGGAGGGGGGGTCATTAGGCTGTGGTGGGTCTTCATTTGGTGTCATAGGAACTTAGCATAGTTCTCAAATACTATAAAAACAGGAGTAGGAAACAACACGTTCTTATTTCCTCCGGTGAATGATCTTAAATTTGGCCAGGACATTGGCTCATTAGCTACTCTGCAGCTGGGGTTCTTTCTTTCTCAAAAATGAAAGGGTAGTGTGTAGAATTCTCTGCTACAGAAGTGTAGCTACAGTTCTGTTCATGTAGCTAAATAGGTCCTACCGTTTTGCCTCTTTAAAATTCTGTCATTGAGACTTATGATTATAATTTATGTAGAAAATATGACAGAGACAAGAAAAGTGAAAGCAGACAGTTGGTCACTTGACATTAATCGCATGGCTTGGGTTTGTTTTGAGTTGTGTTTTTAAGTGGCTGAATATGTTTCTTTAGATTCTGAGAGTGAACTTATGGAAATGTTTGAAAGTCTTTACTCGAAGTATAACAAGTGTTAGTTCTCAGAATCTGACTTAGCCAGCTATCCACTGTTGGTAGTTAGGTGTGAGAGAGCTCCCTCATATGTAGCAACTGGTTGACTGTTTACAAAATTTACTGCTAAAGTAGGCAAAGCCAAACTAGGGCGAGGACTAGTTTTGCCAAATTCCTTGAAAAGAGGGAGCTATAAATGATAAAATAAGTCCTAGGGGCTAATTTTGGTTTATTCTTCATGCTAGCCAAGAGCACCTCTGGTGCAAATCTCCAGGTAATCAAATGAACCTAGTTTAGTGTTTTTTATATTATTTTAGTTTTTGATCCGTCTCTAAATATGGATAATCATATTGCAGATAAATATATCTGATATATATCAGAAAATACTTGCAGATAAAACACAAATGGCAAGGAATTAAGTAAAAATGCAAGGCATAGAATATGACTGGCTTCCAAATAAGACAAATAGACTGGGTAAGGACTATACCTTGCTCTGACTGCCAAATTTCAAAGCCAAAGTTCATTCAGAGTAAAAACCAGTGACTCTTCCAGAGACATTTATTGTTATCCATGAAGGAATTGGGGCAGCCTGAAGACCTTGCATTCTTGCAATATACATTGTATATTGTAATATTGTAATATACATTGTACATACAATGTATATACAATATACATTGTAATATACATTACCAATATAGATTTTATACATGAAAGACTGCCATGACTTTATTCAGAAACAGGACTAATTTATTTGTTTTTGTGACAGTTCAGGAGCAACTCTACTTTTCTCATAATCTCTTGATTTTAATTACCCACATGTGTAGAACCCAATCAAAAAATTAAATTAATTCCCTCTATATTTAAATAACCTAGCCAGATTTTTTTTCCTGTGCTTTATTGCATGCTGTTGAATAAAAGTGAACAATCAGTCCATCTCTCACACTTCTGTACATTGTGACAGCCTCCTTTTCAAGGTAAGATAAGTACAAGAATAAAAACTCAATAATCAAGCCCTAAAGGTACTGGGCTCATAATAAGTGTGGCATTTTACAGAGACATTTTAATGAGGTTAATTTCATCATTTAACCAGAAAGGAGTTGTTAATTACTACAAGGGAATATTAAGACACTTGTAAGATTCAATGACAAACTGAAATGGTGGGACAGAACACAGTTAGTCTCGTAAATTGGTAGGTTTTCAAAATCCAGTCCCACATGGCCCTATAAAATGCAAACTTTGGTTTGAGCCTTGTCGTTCTTGAAAAGTCTCATCACAGTTAATGTATTAACATACTTACAGAAGTTTCTCTTTTGCTGTTTTAGATGCTAGCTAAACAATTGGAAGCTCTTGGCTTAGCCGAAAAGCCTCAGCTGGTGACTCGCTTTCTGGAAGTTTTCCGGTCAATGTGGTCCGTGAATGGTGATTCGATCAGTAAGATATACGCGGGCACTGGAGCCCTCGAAGGAAAGGCGAAGGTAGAGCTAGGTTTCTCCTGACATGACGAAAGAGCCTCATTTTCCTTTCAATGACACTTTTAAATGGTCTCTTTTTAAATTAACAGTTGGGCTTTTATAGGCGTCTGCTTCCAGTTCTGTTTTATTATCCTTCCGTGTCCTCTTTAATACTTCCTTCTGTAGCGGATACTAATGATTGGGTAGAAGAGAGTAACGTCCCTCAGCTTGGGGGGTCTTACGTATGACATAGTCATTTGGTGATAATCCGTTAGGCCTACATATGTATTGCTTACATTTTGTTTCACGATTTCTCCTTACGTATCTGTTTCACTTTTTATGTTGTTTGTTTTGATGATAAAATTTTTAAAAGTCCTAGTCCTCCTAATAAGGGGTCCTCTGTCATTTGGCTTTGTGTTCCCAGCACTTGATATAGTGCCTACCATTTAATAGGATTGTGACAAACACTGGTGGGATGGATAAATCGGTGGACGATTTATGCCACACTTATTATGAGCCCAGTACCTTTAGGGCTTGATTATTGAGTTTTTATTCTTGTACTTATCTTACCTTGAAAAGGAGGCTGTCACAATGTGCAGAAGTGTGAGAGATGGGCTTCCTCATAATTCTGTGCCTCCTCATTGCTTTTTAATATCTGGCATTATCGATAGACTGCTTCCTACTCTAGTGTTTGGCACTTATTAAGAGACTTTGGAAACACACTCGAGGTACTTTTCATTATTGTATATACTTAAATAGTGACTTTTTAAGGCTCCTGTTTTCGGTTGGATTTTATTAACATTTTAAATCTCTACAATTCTTCAGATTACCTCAGGAATAGAAAATAAGGGCATTTGCCATTTTTATAATTCTGCCACCCCTACAGTACAGCAGCTGAAATTCTTTGAAGACCACTCATCATCTCTAAGTCTTTTTTTCCAAACCTTCCTCCTCTTCTGCGTCTCCTAAAATGCCATGTCTGTCTCTGTTCAGTTATTGGCCTTACCTGCCACAAATGATTTTGTTGACATTGACAAATATTTACTTCTTAAATGGTCCCTCTTTTTGAAAACCTGAAATTGTTAAACCTCCTTTAGTACTCCTTTAAACAAGAGAATATAATTCTTACTGTTAAAACTCGATTCTCTACAAGAGCTGCTTAAAATATTCTTTAATGCTCTTCCTTTTTGTTTCTGCAGCAGCCAAGACAGTATGTATACAGAGGTTATGTATATTTTCAGTGGTCTTGTGTCTCTAATTAATAGATGCGAATTCTCATGTATTAAATATACTAGTCTGAACTGAACTAAAATCTAACATCTGAACTGCTCTTTCTTTTCCTTTCTCTGGGTTCCTTTTGGTTAATTGCCTGATAATGTGAATGGTGAGTGTCTTTTCAAATACTGTCATTTGTATATGTCATCACATGGAAGAAAATAACATTTTAATTTTCAAATTACTGTCACTTCTGTAAGGGATGAAAATTACATATTGCAAATGAAAGGGGTTTTTTTAAAGGCCAGAGTTTGGTGTTTTGTTTTGTTTTTTCTTTTTTTCTTTTTTTTTTTAATTTTTTTTTCAACATTTATTTATTTTTGGGACAGAGAGAGACAGAGCATGAACGGGGGGAGGGGCAGAGAGAGAGGGAGACACAGAATTGGAAACAGGCTCCAGGCTCTGAGCCATCAGCCCAGAGCCTGACGCGGGGCTCGAACTCACGGGCCGCGAGATCGTGACCTGGCTGAAGTCGGACGCTTAACCGACTGCGCCACCCAGGCGCCCCTGTTTTGTTTTTTCAACAGTCATCCAAATCTGTAAGATCAAAAGAAATCTTCATGGTAACTAACACGCCTAAGTAAACTATATGTTCATTAAAAGTTACGATCAGGAAATGCAGGCTTCCGGTTATGGGAATACATCACGGGAATGAAAGGCACAGCATAGGGAATATAGTCGATGGTATTGCAGTAGTGTTGCATGGTGACAGATGGTTAGCCACACTGGTGGTGAGCACAGCTCAATTTATAGAGTTATCTAATCACTGTGGTGTGCGACACAAACTAACGTAACGTTGTGTGTCAGCGATACTAAGAAAGAAGTTATAATCAACTCACTGGAGGAATTGGCCTGAGTTTATTATTTTTATGATTTGTATTTACATCGGCAATAAAATGAGCTAAGATATACGAGCTGTAGTTCACATTTAGTATTTATTTATGAACTATAATTATAAGTTTCTTTTTAGGCCAACCCTTCATTCTTAGGTTCAGTTTTAGTTTTAACTACTAGTGTAAGTTATTGAGGAGCGATTCCAGTCTTATTTTTCTACACGTTATTTTTCTACTGTCGAAGTACTTGGAAGTTTTTCTAAGAGCATGTGAGTGGACCGCATCCTCCTTGATCTCCCCTGCGGCCCCCCCACCCCCAGTCCCATCCTTAGTGCTATAGGTTACAATGTAGGAAGTAATTTCCTTGTTTTAAGTAAGTACATGTCACTTCATTTCCTTTCTAGTAAGCAACGTTAGACATTTACTGCTCTTGATGTCATTAGTGAATGCGTTTGTGGTACTGAGCTTTTTCCACGTTTTGGTGCAGAACTGTTATCCAGAAGGAAAAGAAACAAAGGCATCTTGAGCCATTTTGATATGATGATTTGATACTCAAAGTAGAATGATTAGGTCCTTTTTATTGCAGTAAGGTCAGATAAAACTGATGTAAACTTTCAAAATGCCTACTGAATAAAATCAACAATATTTGGAACAAAAATCCATGCTCTTTTCTTCCCCAACAGGCTGGAAAGTTAAAAGATGGTGCTCGTTCTGTTACTAGAACGATTCAGAATAACTTCTTTGACAGCTCCAAGCAAGAGGCCATAGATGTTTTACTACTGGGAAATACTCTAAATAGTGACTTAGCTGACAAAGCTCGAGCACTTTTAACTACCGGAAGTTTGCGCGGTATGCGTACTTTGTATTTTGATTACTTCATGTTATTTATATCCCTTCTAATAGTCCAAGGAGTAACTGTAAATTTATTTACATAAACATTTTTTAGATCAAGTTGATTAAAACAGTTTGTGGAGGAATTTCCATCGATGTAATTTTTAAAAATTGCATTCTCTAGAGGAAGTTCATCTCTTTGGAAATGTTTTTATCATCAGTGGTATTACTAAGCTGTAAAGTGAGGCCCATGCAAGGCAGGATTTCATAGAATATTCAGCTAGTGCTTTGAATAGAGCATTCACTACCTAGTTATGTAGACAACAGTTGCTTTATTCAGAAAAAGAGTGCCTATATTAGTGATTTTGCTAATTTCCAACCCCAAATTTCTGTAACTTGGTCTTCCCTTACCTTGCTATTGTTTGAATGAGCATTAAATCATATTAGATAATAATTTAAAATATTGCTTATTTTTAGACACTATTTAACATGAGACACAAGTATATGGCTTTCAAGGTGGCTTTTTAACTTTCACTGAGTCTTTTATTAAAATCCAAAGAAGTTGAGCTCCTGTCAGTGTGTGCGTATTTAGCATCATCATGGGAAAACTCAACATGCAGTGTAGAACTTAATGAATTGACTTCCTTAATTCCATATTTTTTCTGTCTTCACTTTTTTTTTTTAGCACTCTGAACATTTTTACTTCTTCTGTTATCCCCAACCAAACCTTACAGTTTCCCTGTGCGTGTTAAGAGAAATTGTTCCTCATCAAATAATGTATTCTTGGATAATTACTTGGTCAACTAGGTTATCGTGGATTCTTTCAGAATTGTGCGTGGTGCTGTGGGTAGTTGGGTACAGTTGGCTCCTTGGGGATCTAGGCCCCGGGGACTGAGGCCTACTAGAGCTCTAAAAAAACAAAGTCTGATCTTAGCTACCACTTTTAACTTCAGGCTTTCTTCCTGGCTCCCAGCACTAGAGACTTGGCTGATTTGCATCTTGCCACTTCCTTCCACCTATGCCTTCTTTGATATGGAGGCATTGCTAAGCAACAGTTGAAAGTAAGCAACTAAAGGAAAGAAAAGGAGAAGCGAGGAGCTTAAGAATTCCCAAACCTGATTATCAGTTTTTTTAGTTGCCTGCACATGTTACTGTGTGTCAAAAGCGCCTTAAAAAAAGTACAGTCAGTTCTGCTCTAATGCTTGTTCTGAGAATGGGAATTTGTTCCACCGTGGACGCTCTGTTAGGGAACATTTTGAGCATAATGCCAGTTCTGCATTCCTTTATGCATGGTCTCACCCGGCAGAACTGAGACGGGTAGAAATACACAAAACACGCACACACATGTGCATACGCTTCAGACCTTTCTCTGCTTCCATTCACCAGATGTGTTATGAGACATACCCGTTCACACCTGGTGTTCCAAATTTCCATCCCAATTCCAGAAGACCCTTCTTCCATCATTCACAACTACAGTTGACCCTGGAACAACACGGGGGCAGGGACACTCACCCCCCCACAGTCAAAAATCCATGTATAGCTTCTGGTTCCTCAAAAACTTACCTACCAATAACCTGCAGACCAGAAGCCTTACATAAACAGTTGATTAACACACAATTTGTATGTTATGTGTATTATGTACTGTAATCTTACAGTCAAGTAAAGTGTTAAGGAAGAGAAAATATGTTCGGAGTACTGTATTTACCAAAAAGGAATTCGCGTATAAGTGGGCCTGTGCAGTTCAAACCCGTGTGTTCAAAGGGTCGGCTTACTTGTCAGCTGCCACTCTCCTCATGCCCACTTCTACAAGCCGACTTCAGGTCTTTTTCATGATGAAGTGCCGTATTTAAGGAGTATTCAGACACCTCAAGCCATTTAACATGTGAAACCGTACTACTGTTTTTACTAGGGTCCCATCTGTTTTGGAGTGTCACTGCTAAAATTTGGGAGTGTTGTCCCCTAATCCCATTTTCCCCATAAGCTCTGTGACTATGGGAATCTGTACGGTTTTGCACTGCATGGTGATTTTTGTGGAATGTGTATGTTTTGTTACAACTGAACTGATTGTACTTAATCAGCCGAGTCCCAGAAAGAATACTAGAAGATGTATATTAGGGTCCTCATGTGTTCAATACCCTCTAACCCCTTGGGTTTCTAGATTCATATTCTCTCTCACGCGTATGTGCGTGCACACACACACACACAGGAGCAGCTTGAAAAACAGGCCAAGGACCTCCTGATTGTGACACTCTGGACATCACTGAGTCACTGTAGGATTTTTCATAGATGCAGAGGGTTTGCGTCATGTATTGTCACTTATTTTTAATCTCTGGTGTCTTATAGCCCTCAGAAAAAAATAATCAAATTGATGTAAAAGAAAAAAGCGAGGCCATCTTAGGATGTATTGTCATAACACTCTAGATTTTAATTGTAACTTGTTGTTTTACTAACAATTCTTTTTCTTCTTCTTGATGCATCCATAGTTTCTGAACAGACATTACAGTCAGGTACAGTATAGAAAACCAATCTGTAAATAAAAGCAAATTTGTCTTTATTTTTCTGAAGTTGATATTGTAAATCGACAGAGCCGTATAAATGGAAACTTTCTCTTATTTTGCCCTCAGTTTCTAATAGGATAAATTAATACCTTGTTTGAATCTGAGAAAAAAATGTTTAAGTTTGAGAAAACAAAGTACTTCGTTTAGGAGAAAATACATAATGCTGCCTGTCTTCTTCTAGTAAATGCTTAATTCTAATTATAGCTCATCCAGTTTTAATTCCACCTTTATATTTCAATGAACACACATTGTTAGTATTATATCTTACTTTTACTAGGCTAATGGTAAAAACCCCAGTGTGACTATTTTAGATTAATTTCAGAGTACTACCTGTGATATCTATCAGCAGTGTTTCTCACACATAGTATTTGAAAAACAATGACTTATTTTTTCATACTGTAGATGAAATCTTTTCTGTAACTGTAAGACATGCACTAAAATGTGATCTGAACTCTTTTAAAAAGCGTCAAAATTGGTAACAAAGTTAGAGTAAGTGATTCTGACCTAAAGATCGTTATTTTTCTTGCCTTTCCTATTCGTAAGAATCCTATGCCTTCATTTTCTGGACAAGGTTTATGAACTTGTCCTTAAACACGGACATGTGGCAAAAGGAACAAAAACGGCCAAACGGCAAAATTTCCTGCCAGAAATTTATCATAAAAAGACATCTTTTCTTCCTTTCACTGAAGATTTGGTGTCTTAAGATTTGTTTTGCTTAGTTGCTGTTCTGAACATTTTAAGAAGCTATTGGTTATTTTTGTGAGAAGTTTGGAAGAGGAGGGTACTTGGATGTATTTTGAGTTATGTAATGAAATCCATTTTCTGAAACGATATGGCATTTGGGAGTGGACATCTGTTTGAACACGGGCTCATTTCTGCACATTGAGGTGCCAACCAGTTAAGAGTAAGCTAGAAAATTTTTACAACTTTTTATTCCATTTATAAACTGATCTGACTTAATTCACACAACATGGCCGCATGTTTTCACACAATTCATTATTTGTCTTGCTGAGTATTTTAGGCTGTTAAATCACGATAGAACTTGTATTTTGATAAAGAGTGGATCCCAGAGGCTGTTTTCATAGTAGGAACAGTGGCAGTGATTTCACTTACAAAGACCATGTCATGGAGAATGCGTTAGGTACGGCCAGCTTCCAGTTAACCGCACCAACAGACCAGAACAAACCATGTGCTTTCATTTCCACCTGACACCTTATACGAGTAGTCACATCAAATAGGAAGAGGGCTACAAATCTGCGTGTCTGCTCCTGGGAGCAGCAGGCATGACCTTATCCACATCAGCAGTTCCCTCAGGAGATTCACGGGTCACACTGTTTTCCTTGTGATACCATAATCTGCCTTTTTACTCTAATTCTCTTGTGTATCTTGGTACCCTAAAACAATAAATAATAATAATCAAATAAATAATAATAATCAAATCGTGTATTAAAAGGTGAGAATCATTGTGATTTCCTTTTCCTCTTGCCAGTTAGTTGCCAAGTAAGTGTTTATTCGGTTTTTAGATTGAGGTCCTATTAAGGTTCTAGCCACGTTAAGTGCCGAAAATTTAATCAAAGAGAAGTGTGATTGAGAAGGAAGCTAGATGGTGGTCAAAAAGTATGCGTGTAAGAGACTGAGGGTCCAAATGTATTGAGCATTCATTTAACAGTGATGTGTCGAGCACCTACTGTGTCCCAGACACTGTTCTAGTCACTGGAGATAATGTAGTAAGCAAAAGAGACCACCATTTCTGTCCTCAGGAGCTTCCGTTCTTGAGAGGGGAGACAGACAGTTACGGGATAAGTAAATAAACACAGAGTTTGTAAATGGTGACAAATGCTATAGAGAAAAATAAAACGAGGAAAGGATATGGAAGGTTAGGGACAGAATGCAAATTCTAATAAGATGGTCAGGAAAAGCCTCACTGGGAGGAGGTGAGGGAAGAAGGTCTCGGGCTTTGGAACCGGTCCGTGCAGAGGCCTTCTGGGAGCAGGCTGGCATCTTAGGGAGACAGCAGGGAGTCAGCAGCTGAGCGGCGAGTGAACAGGGAAGAGGTAACAGATGAGGGCAGAATGGCAATGTGGATTGTGTCAGGCCTTGCAGGCCATTGTTGCGGACTTCGGCCTCTGTCTGCGTGAGTTGGGAGGGATCTCATAGTGACTTCACTCTCCGACATCTCGTTATCGTCCATAATTAGTATTTTTGTCCGGGAGCCATTCCTTCTCAAACCACCTGTCAGTAGTTAGAAGCTTAAATGTAAATGTTCTTAAATCTTTTTGTTTGGAAATAAGATTTATATTTTCGCCAGCCTTCGAACTAAAGTTATACGAAAGTCAATTGCTATGTCCCTAAAAATGTTTGATCTCTAGTTTTGTGCATTATAAGATGATGTACCCCTTCATGGAGAAAGAACTGTTCTGCATGCTTTATGTTGCCGCAATAATTTTTACTTTGGCTATTGTATCAAGTGCCCGTTGTTTTCACAAATTGTGTTGGTTACTTGCATCGTGCTGGACTGTGCATGTATCTTACGCTTGTTTATGCTGCTGCTGCCAATTGTACTTGCCCTGCTTCGTTTCTCAGGTATAAAAATCGATTTCTAAAAGTGGTTTCCTGCAGCTAAAACTCTGTGGTGTTTTGTTTTTGATTAGCATCTTCCAAAGTACTAAAGAGCATGTGTGAGAATTTCTACAAGTATTCAAAGCCCAAGAAAATTCGGGTATGTGTTGGAACCTGGAACGTGAATGGTGGGAAGCAGTTTCGCAGCATAGCTTTTAAGAATCAGACGCTCACCGACTGGCTTCTTGACGCGCCCAAGTTAGCTGGCATCCAGGAGTTTCAAGGTTTGCTTTTTGTAACAGGGATTCACCTAATAAATCCTGTGACTTATTAATCTATCAAACAAATGTAACACTTCATAATATGCCTTACTCTCAAAAAGAAACTTGGCTTTATAAGTATGAAGGCCAGACCTTTAAAGAAGAAAAACTAGTTCTGTTTTTATTCTTTTATTTTTAAAAAAAATTTTTTTTTCAACGTTTTTTATTTATTTTTGGGACAGAGAGAGACAGAGCATGAACGGGGGAGGGGCAGAGAGAGAGGGAGACACAGAATCGGAAACAGGCGCCAGGCTCCGAGCCATCAGCCCAGAGCCCGACGCGGGGCTCGAACTCACGGACCGCGAGATCGTGACCTGGCTGAAGTCGGACGCCTAACCGACTGCGCCACCCAGGTGCCCCTGTTTTTATTTTTTTAAACTGACACACAGCAAGCTTATTTTGTGAGTGATAATTTTTTTAAACCTAGTACGTTCCATTTTTCAAATCTAGTTCTCTGTTTAACTAAACAGATAAGAAATATTCAGGGTAGATTAAGAAAAATCTTTCGAAACTTGTAACACGTGTTGGCACTTGATAATTTAGCGGTACGGATTTTTCCTTATAAAACCTTGGTCGTCATTCAGCCACCAAGCTCTTAACAGCCCGGACCAAGCACTGAGCTGATGATGCTTTTAAGATTTTAATTAGGATTATGAATGTGGGGCCTTCTTCTTTTTTTTAAAGTCACTTTGAATTCCTTTCTAAAATAGTACACATCTAGCATGTATCATGAATAAAAGCGAAGTGCAGGGGTACCTGGGTGACCCAGTCAGTTAAGCATCTTGACTCTTGATTTCAGCCCGGGTCATGATCTCATGGTTTGTGAGCCCACGTCGAGCTCTGCCCGGTCAGTGCTGTCTTCTCTCTCGTTCCCAAAAATAAATAAACTTAAAAAAAAAAAGTGCATAGGAAAAAATGTGAGATGCAGATTTTCTTTTTTTAGTTATCTCTAATCAGTCACATCTTAAACCCTAAGGTTTTCCCCAGACTTTTATTGAAACGATCTTTTTCACTTACATTGAACCTACCTTGAAATTATAATTATTGTTGTAGTAGTGATAATATTAGAGTAGCAGCTAACACTACAGTTCTCTAAGTACTTTACATCTATTCACTTATTTCCTATAACAGACCTACTGCACAGATACTATTATTATTCCAATTCCACAGATGAGGAAACTGAGTCACAGTAAGGGAGGCAACCTGCCCAGGCTCACGCAGCCTGGTTGGTAATGGCAAGTCAGGATTTGAACTCAGGCAGTTTGGCTCCAGCATCACTGGGTCACACTGCGGCTTGTCTGGGAATTTGGGCAAGTTGCTTAGGTTCTCCAAAGCCTCAGTGTCTTGTCTGTACTAAAGGGTGAAAATAATCTGTCTTCTAAAGTGCGTGGTAAATGAGTTGATGCATGTATAATCCTTGCACGTAATAGGATTTTTCTCAGTCTAATACTATTTATAGGCCCTTTCTAGCTACTTCTCCTTTCTGTGCCTTTACTCCCCCTTTTATTCTCTTCAGCTTTTGCAAAGTGGCTTGCTTCTCTGATGCCCATGTGCAGTTTAGCAAGAGTTCTTTCAAAACGATTTCTGAAAGGACTTAAGGATCTTCAGAAATAACAGTCTTAAAGAAGAAAACTTAGGAGGCCTGAATGGAAGCTAAATTTAAAGTAATTTTGTCCCATTCGTTGGTTTTGCCTACAATTTGAAGTTGGTTAAACATAAAACACAGAAATGGACTTTATGAGGTCTGGCATTGATCTTAGTTGGACTGGGTGGGGGCGGGTGCCGTTTGACTAAAGCTATATTTTTAACAGTTTTTCTTGGATGCTTAATTGTAGATAAAAGAAGTAAGCCAACTGATATATTCGCAATTGGTTTTGAAGAAATGGTAGAGTTGAATGCTGGAAACATTGTGAATGCAAGGTAAGCCAGTAAGGTCATTTTCTAGTTGAGGGACATGGAAGGCAGATACCTAAGTAGTTGTTACAAAGATAGATTGGGATAATATATGTAAAGGTGCTTTTTAAACTGTAAAATAGAATTCTCAACCTCTCTGGTCTCAGGATCTTTCTACACTCTTAAAAATGTTGAAAATCTTAAAGAATTTTTGTTCATGTGGGTTATATCTCTAGATAGTACATTAGAAATTTAAAAATGAAAATTTCAAAACATTTAATTCTTTAAAAAACAATAAACCTATTACATGTTAGCATAAATAATACATTTTTTTCCTGAAAAGTAGTTATTTTCCAAAACAAAAATGTCCTGAGAAGGTTGGCTTTGAGTGTAGTTTTGCACATCTTTTCATTTCTGGCTTAAAACAACTGAATTCTCACATCTACTTCTCTATTAGTCAGTTACAATGTGTTGTTTTGCTTGAAGTAGATGAAGAAAATCGCATAAATAACGTAGTTGGAAATGGAAAGTATTTTATAGCCTTTTGAGATTTCTTCTCTGATACTACACCAAAGCTCAACAAACAGTTCCTTAAAGGTTAGTTCAGGAATCTGGACTAACCTTATGGAATCTGAAACCATAGCAATAAACTATTGGTGCTCTATTATACAAGAATTCATTGGTCTATTTTTTTTATCCTTGCATGATTTTGAAACATCATGTATTGGTCATTTTGAAAATATTAGTTCACTGAGTTATGTCAATCTTCCAAATCTTGGCACATTTCATTATATCAATGCATGATATTGATTAGCCTCATTACTGATCTCATCAGCAAATTCTTCAAATGTTTGGAAGCTATTAAGTTCTCAGTAGCAGATACACATTTTCCAAAATTTTCATTTTTGCTTGAAAACTCAAATGTAATCATTGGAAATAAATACTGTTGGTTGTTTCCCTTAAAAGGCAGGTTCATTTAAAAAAATGTTTGTCAGATAACCCAAGTCTGAAGAACCATAGTCTGTCTGTCATTAGTCCTTTCAAATAAAAATGGTTTTCCGTGAAAAATGGTAGCAGTTCAGCTCTCTGCTCAAACAATCAAGTGCTTCTCCAAACATCATACTTCAATATGAAGCAGAATGGGCCTTGTGCATATTTCCTGTTCATCACAGATATGACTTAAGGATTGAGCTTTGATCAGATTAATGACATTTAGAGAACGATTAATAACATTTCCTGCTTCAACAGAGATATTCTTATGTGAAATGGCATTTTTTTTAACTGCAAGTACATGGCGGTAAAGACTAATGAATCATCCTAGTACAGTTCGGTGCTGGATTCATGTGAAGACGTCCGCCATTTTACTCATTGTTACTTTTGCACCATCATGCAAATATCCATCCACATCGTGAAAAAGGCAAAAAAAGGTCTTAGTATTATAAAGATAGTTTTGACCTCATGGGTTTGGGGGAGTCCCAGAGGTGTTCCCAGACCACACTTTGAGAACTGCTGTTCTGAAGCCTTATTACAAAGGCAAATTACTTAAATGGAACTTAAAGCTTAAGTGTTTTATTTTAAGAAAGTATGCTTGCTTTTAAAGTTGAGCAATTGCCCATCTTTTGTGACATTTTTAAAAAGATTTTCAGAGTAAAATTATGAGCTGAAATAGTATGAGATAGTCATCAGTCTTGCAAATGACATTTTTTTCCTTAGCTTTATTTTTTTAATTTTTTTTTTAAATCTTTATTTTTGAGAGAGAGACAGCATGTGAGCAGGGAGGAGCAGAGAGAGAGAGGGAGACACAGAATCCGAAGCAGGTTCCAGGCTCTGAGCTGTCAGCACAGAGCCCGACGTGGGGCTCAAACCCACGAATTGTGAAATCAAGACCCTCATGAGCCAAGGTCGGATGCTTAACGGACCAAGCCACTCAGGCGCCCCTTTCCTTAGCTTTAAGTAAATAACATTCATTCAGGGAAGTAGAAGAGAAACGCAACTGCATTCATTTTGCTGATTTGAATCTCTTTCCTGAAAATACATATTTAGGTTTTAAAATAGAGCATACTCTTATTGTTCCTGGTACCAAATTGTTCAATTGATTATCTGTCTAGAGTTTAATCAAATTATTCCTTAGTAAACTGGTGATTATTCATTTCTTTAACCAGTATCTATTGAGCACCTACTCGAGGTGCTAAAGATACATTAATGAATAAAACAAAAATCCCTACCTTCATGAACCTTCTATTCTAGCTGAAGAGACAGACGATAAACAGTAATTGTAATATGTAAATTACCGGCATGCCTCAGAGATACTGTGGGTTCAGTTCCAGACCACTGCAGTCAAGCAGATATGGCAATAAATCTAGTCAAATGACTTTTTTGGCTTCTCCGTGCATACAAAAGTTAAGATTACCCTATACGGTAGTCTGTTAAGTGTGCCATAATAACGTTATGTGTAACAGACAATGTACACATCTTAAGTAAAAAGTACTTCACTGCTAAAAAATGCTAATCATCATATGAGCTTCCGGCTGGTCATAATCATTGACCACAGATCACTGTAACAAATATAATGAAAGTGAAAAAGTGTGAAACGTTATTAGAATTATCAGAATGTGATATGGAGACATGAAGTAAGCAAGTGCTGTTGGAAAAATGACACTGATAGGCCTGCTTGACACAGGGTTGCCACAGAGCCTCAGTCTGTCAAAAACAGAGTATCTGGGAAGCATAAGCAAGCGAATCACAATAAGACAAGGTATGCTTGTATGTGGTGTGATAGAAGACGGTAAATGGACCAGGAAATAAACAGAGGTAGAGGGCATCAGGCACGTGGAGTTGCGGGGCTGGGGGGCGGCTTGAATGAATGATCAGGGTAGGGTTCACTAGAAGATGACCTGAGAAGTAAGCTGGATAAGGAGATGAAAAGCCATCATTCTCTTTTCAGAATCCGAGTTGCGGTGGGGGGATTCTGGTAGGCAGAGAATCCATGTGCTGGCTTTGTATTTTGGAGGTGGTGTGGTGGTGTTAGATTAGATAAATGGGCGTGGTGTCACGTTCAGGCTTACCACTTATCGTGTGTGTGACCTGGAACTATGAGAGACACTCTTTGGCTCTCCTTTAGAGTTTCTTGGGGGTTCTTCGGAGGCTCAAACTTACTACACTGAAAATTTACAAAGACTTCAGCATTTACACTACCTTCTTTGTATGAACTGTATTTCAGAGAAAATAGTTGAGAAAAATTCTTTATAGAGGAAGTCTAACTTAACTACAAATGCCTCTGGAATGCTGAAATTATAACATCAACATCACGCAACCCCTGATGAAATAATGGCAGTGATCGGTAGATGCTAAAACCTTAGAAGGATTAACGGGGGGACTTTTCATTATAAAGACCTGATTAGAGGGGCACCTGGATGGCTCAGTTGGTTAAGCGTCCGACTTCGGCTTGGGTCATGATCTCACAGTTGGTGAGTTCAGGCCCCATGTCGGGCTTTGTGCTGACACCTAGGAGCCTGGAGCCTGTTCCGGATTCTGTGTCTCCCTCTTTCTCTCTGCCCCTCCCCCATTTGCACTCTCTCTCTCTCTCTCAAAATAAATAAACATTAAAAAAAAAAAAAGAGTTGATTAGATTGTCACAGTCTGAACAGTGGATCCAGTGTCACAGCACAGAGATTATGTACTTCTGCTTTGATGCAAGTCTGACTGCACTAACCATGAGGTTATTTTTGCCAAAACAAATAAATAAATTTAAATGAGTTTCTTAAGCTTCTGCATTAACCAGTGTAAAGTAAATATGAGAGTTAGAGGGACAAGTGAAGATACTATGAAGACACATCCGTCAAATCCAGACTGTTGAACATTTTACGGCAAATGGCCCAACTTCTTTAAAAAATAAATAGTATTTGAAAGGGGATGAGGTGGGGAGGGTTGAGGGACTATTAAAGATTCAAGAGATATAACAAGCAAATGCAATGTGTGGGCCCTATATGGATCCTCTTTTAAAGAAATCAACCACGAGAAGACATTTTTTTAGATAATTGGGGAAATTTAAATACGAACTGATAGTGTTAAGGAATTGTGTGATGATGACATCGTGATTATGTGAAAATAAAAATGCCCATTACTTTAGATGATGTGTAGTGAAGCATGTATGGGTGAAATGGCGTGTGTCTTGGGATTTGGTTTAACGTATTCTAAGTCCACGCATGCGCGCGCGCGCACACACACACACACACACACACACACACAAAGTGGGGGAGGGGGGTGGAAGAAAAAAATGGCAAAATGTTGATAATTGTTGAAGCTCGGTAATAGGTAGAGGAAAAAGTACAGCTTGAGATTACTCAAATGGTGAGCACTCGTTTCATAAGTAAGCTCAGGTTTTCTTTGTGAAAGAGTAATAGGTTTGGAAGTGTGGCGATCTTTTGGCTAAATCTCAGGTTTTTCTTTTTAAAGGAAACAAAAACAGCTTACATAAGGATGTCAGTGTTGGTGTGGATTTCGGGACTGTTGGTAGAATTACTGAATTTGGGTATATAAAGATGTAATTGCCAGTTATCTTGTAAAATAGGCTATTTTGTCCATATCTTTTAAAAAGATTCCCTTTGTAATGTTTTCTGGTAGCACAACAAACCAAAAGCTCTGGGCTGTGGAACTGCAGAAGACCATCTCCAGAGACAACAAGTATGTGCTGCTGGCTTCTGAGCAGTTGGTGGGCGTCTGCCTGTTTGTTTTTATCAGACCCCAACACGCTCCCTTCATCAGGTCAGTGAACAGGGCGCTGTGCGCAGGCTCTTTCCCACCCTCGAAGTAGCCAGAAAAAGACCTGGAATGTGTGTTGCTTCAGGGAAACAATTACTCATGCATCTTGTTCTTAAATGTGTTTTTGATGAAAGAGTCACCAGTCATTCCGTCACACCGTCTCACAGCCTTGTCCTTGAACTACAGCTGTACGTTTGTGTCCTAGACCTTCCTAATGTCTTATGCGCACAGAACTGTGTTGGCAGCTCGGATCTTGGACTCAGAGTCCTTTGTTTTAAAGGGACGTTGCGGTCGACACCGTGAAGACCGGAATGGGAGGCGCCACTGGAAACAAGGGGGCCGTTGCGATACGGATGCTGCTGCATACAACCAGCCTCTGCTTCGTCTGTAGCCACTTTGCTGCGGGCCAGTCCCAAGTCAAAGAAAGAAACGAAGATTTTGTAGAAATAGCGCGAAAGTTGAGTTTTCCAATGGTGAGCTCATACTGCTTGTTCTTGAAGATGAAGCTACAAAGTGCACTTTCGCTTGTTCCAAATTCTCTGTCAGCTTTTGAAAATTTAAGATACTTCTTAGAAACATCAACGATTTTCACCTAAATAGATGCTTCATGTGTTCTTAGTCTGGGGTCAGATAAACAGGGCCTGGCCGGCGGGGGCGGGGGAGCGGCGAGCGTATCTGAGGCAAAGAAATAGTGGTAAAACATGTTTCATATTGACCGTTTAGATCTAAAATGCTTCTCCTTGCCTCCAGGGAAGGATGCTGTTTTCCCACGACTACGTATTTTGGTGTGGTGATTTCAACTATCGCATTGATCTCCCTAATGAAGAAGTTAAAGAGCTCATAAGACAGCAAAATTGGGATTCTCTTATAGCAGGAGATCAGCTTATCAATCAGAAAAATGCTGGACAGGTATACACATACTTAAGATACTTGCGTTGAGAAGAAGGGGATCTTTTGTTATGAAACATGCTTTCCTTAATCACAGTGTTGCCTTTTTTAAAATCCCTTGGAGTCTATACTTAACTACATATCTCTAGTTTAATAGATATAGAATTACCTTTCCTTAAAGACAGAAAAGAACAAAGGAAGATTCATAATAACTCCCAGGAGGAAAAATATATTAAGTTTCTGTAAGACTCACTTTTTTTTTTTTTAATGTTTATTTATTTTTGAGAGAGAGAGATGAGATAGAGTCGCAAGCAGGGGAGGTGTACGAAGAGAGGAAGACACAGAATCTGAAGCAGGCCCAGAGCTGTTGGCACAGAGCCTGACGTGGGGCTCGAACTCAGGAACTGCAAGATCATGACCTGAGGTGAAGTCAGACGCTTAACCGACTGAGCCACCCAGGCGCCCCAAGACTCTCTTTCAAGTAGAAGAGAATACATTTTTGATTCTTTCTTTTTGAGTAATAGTGAATTTAGAATCTTAGTCTTCAAAGCTACTGTTTTTTTAATGTTTATTTATTTTGATAGAAAGTGAGAGAGAGAGAATGAGCAGGGGAGGGACAGAGAGAGAGGGAGACAGAATCCGAAGCAGGCTCCAGGCCCTGAGCTGTCCGCACAGAGCCCGACGTGGGGCTCGAACTCACAGACCGCGAGATCGTGACTTGAGCCAAAGTCAGACGCCCAACTGACTGAGCCACCCAGGCGCCCAATATATTTTTTTAAGTAAGAGGTGATTAAGGCCACTTGATATCGTGCCTTCGTGATCATCTGACTTAAATTCTAACACTTTGGGCCCCACTTCACATTTTAGGCCTTATTGCCTCATTTGAGAATAAGACATCAGACTATATATATGATTTCTAAAATCTGTCATAGTTTTGGTTTTTGTAGCTTAAAGGTCTGGTAGAGTTCCCTTATTCACATTTTTGTACTTTGCTTAATCAGAGGTCAAACAAGTGGCATGAACAAGTCCCAGGTTATTTTTTCTTACCTTTTGTTCCATTCAGTTAGAAGTGTTCATCTGATGGACACAGATTTTGTGTGAATCTCCGGCATATAGTAGACATGTAGTGAATGGCTGCCTGCATGAAAACAGAACTTTTTTTCTAATAACTTACTTTGTATGTTTATTTTAGATTTTTAGAGGATTTTTAGAAGGAAAAGTTACCTTTGCTCCAACATACAAATACGATTTGTTTTCTGACGACTATGACACCAGTGAAAAGTGCCGCACCCCTGCGTGGACAGACCGTGTCCTCTGGAGAAGAAGGAAATGGCCTTTTGATAGATCAGGTTGGGAAATGGACTTCTTCATTTAAATGAGCTAATGCAAATTTTATGAGGAAGAAGGGAATGATATAAATATCAAGGGAGGAGGGCTGTTTTTTTTTTTCAACAAAGGTTTGCTAGAATAGAATAAATAAAATTTAAATATAAAACAGTTTTTAAAATATTCTCAGACTTGCTTATAATAATTTAATTTTTTAGTGTGTTTTCTTTCCATAATTCCATATAAAGAGAAGTGAGGAAATTTCATGTTTATGAAATTTCAATGAAAATTTCAATTGAGTGCTAACGAAGGTTTTTAATTTGAATAACCAATATGGTTTGTAAATATTATGAACTGCTACTTGTCTGTTGAATTACTTATGAAACACTATTTGGCTTTTAAGTACTCTCAGAAATAAAGCCTTATCTTAATTTTTACTAAGTAAAGCATAAAGTGATAATTCAACCAAAACACCTTTCTAACTTAAAGGTATCTGGACTTCCTGCCGATTAACAAGTGTATCAGGGATCCCAGCCTCAGACAACCGAAGCCAGTAAAGCGAAGAAGCTTGCTCCTTGCTCCCCATGATCTGTCACGCGCCTGTGGTTTTATTTTTGTTTTTGTTTCATTCTGACTGCAGCTGAAGATTTAGATCTTCTAAATGCTAGTTTTCAAGATGGAAGCAAAATCCTCTACACGTGGACTCCTGGCACTTTGCTGCACTACGGAAGAGCCGAGCTAAAGACTTCTGACCACAGGTTTAAACAGTCTTGGTATTTCTAACCGTGCTTGAAATTTACTTGAAATCCATCCTTTAGTAAACATTTCTAACACATCCATCTCCCTTTATGCCTTAAGGCCTGTCGTTGCCCTGATTGATATAGATATATTTGAAGTTGAAGCCGAAGAGAGGCAAAACATTTATAAAGAGGTGATTGCAGTTCAAGGTCCACCAGATGGGACAGTGTTGGTCTCAATCAAAAGTTCTGTCCCAGAAAATAATTTTTTCGATGATGCTTTGATTGATGAGCTTCTGCAGCAGTTCACAGATTTTGGTGAAGTTATACTCATAAGGTGAGTAAAATATTTATTGTCCAAAAGCAGCTCATGACTCATAGATGTTTTCTACATTAGAAATTACCTTTCTATTGTTTGAACAGCATTTGAGTACAGTAGACCCTTGAATAATGTGGGAGTTAGGCACACTGACCGCCATGCAGTCCAAAATCCACTTAGAAGCTCTGAGTCCCCAAAGACTACCAATAGCCTACTGGTGACTGGAAGCCTTAGCAATAATGGAAACCGTCAACTAACACATATCTTATGTGGTATATGTCTTCTATACTTACAATAAAGTCAGCTAGAGGAAGGACAATGGCGTTATGAAGTCATAAGCAAGAAGACATACATTTACGGTACTGTACTGTGTCGAGAAAAATCCATGTATAAGGTGACCTGTGCAGTTCAAAACTGTGTTGTCTGAGGGTCAACTGTATTTTTATTTCCAAATTACAGGAAAGTCATACTATAGAAATGTTATTTCAAAGAGTTCATAGGTTTTGAAACTGAATTACGTTTATAGAGTTTAAAGCTGAATAGTGAAAGTCTTTATGAACAATTGATGAACAAAAAATATGTGCACTTTGGGACGCCTGGGTGGCTTAGTCGGTTAAGCGTCTGACATCGGCTCAGGTCATGATCTCACAGTTGGTGAGTTCGAGCCCCGCATCGGGCTCCGTGCTGACAGCTCAGAGCCTGGATCCTGCTTCAAATTCTGTGTCTCCCTCTCTCTCTTCCCTTTCCCCATTCACACTCTGTCTCTCTGTGTCTCTCAAAACTGAATAAACATTAAAAAAAATTTTTTTTAAACATTTATTTATTTTTGAGACAGAGAGAGACAGAGCATGAGCAGGAGAGGGTCAGAGAGAGAGGGAGACACAGAATCCGAAACAGGCTCCAAGCTCTGAGCTGTCAGCCCAGAGCCTGATGCGGGGCTTGAACTCACAGACCGCGAGATCATGACCTGAGCCGAAGTCCGACGCTTAACCGACTGAGCCACCCATGTGCCCCTAAAAAAATTTTTTTTTAAATATGTGCACATTTAGGTGTGGTTATATATATCATACAATGTATAACAAAGCCCTATGACAAAATGAAGCTGTGATCACTGTTTTATTTTATATATATATATATATATTTTTCAATGTTTACTTATTTTTGAGAGAGAGAAAGAGAATGAGAATGAGAATGAGCCAGGGGTGGAACAGACAGACAGGGAGACACAGAATCAGAAGCAGGCTCCAGGCTGAGCTGTCAGCACAGAGCCCGACGCAGGGCTCAAACCCACAAACCGTGAGATCATGACCTGAGCCAATGGCGGATGCCCCACTGACTGAGCCACCCAGGCGCCCCACACCGTTTTATTTTTTTAAGGAGAGTTAGGAGTAAAGCAGAGTGACTTTTCCTCGCTTAGTTTAAGAAATTTGATGTTTTGAGTAATTTTAAGTACATTTGATTTCCAACTAACAGAGAAGGCAGCACAATCAGATCAGTCAGGAGTCATCCAGTCCAGTCTTCGTTTCTGTTATTGACTTACCCATCTGCCTTTTGCAGAACCAGATGCTTCTTCCCTTGTTTAAAAAACATGTTCTTTTCCAAGTGTCCAGCCGTTCTGAAAGACTGCGTGTGTTTGAATTTCATATGGAAGGGACTTGACTCCTTTCTGTGCTTTGCATCTACTCAGTTAGGTATGTTTTGTAGATATTTGGTGGACACATCTCTGTACTGGGTGGCCTAGTCCACAGATTGAAGATAGTGTGCTTCTGTAGAGCAAGAAGCATGCGGAAGAAACCTGGAGTCCTTTCAGAGAGTAAGTGAGCAGATACAGAAGAAATTGCATTTATATTTCCCTCAGATCTTCTAACAAAGATCTACCCCAAAGCTTTAAAACAAAACAAAAAAATTTCTAAAATCCTAAGGCATTCGGAAGTATATAGTGAAATCTCCAGGTTTACAGATGACAGAAAGCTTGGCCAAGTATAGAAAGCCAAGTTACCAGGAGCCTGATGTGGGCAGCCTAGGAGCAGGTAAGTGTCCTCGTGAGCAAATGCAAATTATGGAACTGGGCTAGAGAGAATAAAGGGTGAAGGACTCTGAGACAGGAAAAGGACCTGTCTTTATAATTCAGTCTTGAAGCGGGGCGTCTGGGTGGCTCAGTCAGTTGAGCATCCGACTTCGGCTCAGGTCATGATCTCACGGTCTGAGTTTGAGCCCTTTGTCCAGCTCTATGCTGACAGCTGGGAGCCTGGAGCCTGCTTCGGATTCTGTGTCTTCCTCACTCTCTGCCCCTCCCCCGCTCATGCTCTGTCTCCCTCTCTGTCAGAAATCAATTAACATTAAAGAAAAAACAGTCTTGAAGGAACTTGGTGTTAAATTGGAGCCAGGAGCTTTCCCCAAAGTGCTTGTCATCTTTAGAAAAAGTATTGGTAACAAAACAAGGTATTACCCTAACATTATAAAACCATGCATGCCTCCACAGGTGGAATATTCTGGTTGTCACACACCTTCAGGCAACCAAATTATTTTCTATTTCTATTTCTATTAGAATAGAAAAAGCAGACAATGGAAGTAAACAAGGAGAGGACTACTGTTGCCAGTAAGGCTAAATTGATCATTACCTTTTGTTCTAGAATAAGACTATGGTTTAGGAGTGACTGAAGTCCTTTATATGTAAATAAGACATTCCCTGGAAATGTGAATAGGACAAATTTAGGTATTTATATTAATTGGGGGGAAAATCTAGAAGTTTTTACCCTAGTGGGTGAAAATAGGAAGAAAATGCAGCTTCTCAAAGACCTACATATACATATGTGTGTGTGTGCATGTATATATACATATATACATACATATATATATATACACACACACATATATATACACACACATGGATATTATATATACATGGATATTAAAACCAAAATCTCTTGTTAAGTTAAACATCCATAAGGAACACATTGCTAATTAAGGGTAGGATCAAGAAATTAGCACTGCCATATGACCACAAATGCTTTGGTACCACTATCAAAAAACAAACACAGTAGACTGCCCCCCCCCCCCCATCCATGGTTTCGGTTACCTGAGGTCAGCTGTGGTCTGGAGGCAGATGACCCTCCTCCTGATGTAGCATCAGAAGGTCACTAGTAGCCTCATGTTACACGACAGTGCCTACATCACTCACCTCACTTCATCTCATCACGCAGGCATTTTATCATCTCCCATCCTCACAAGATAAAGGGTGAGGACAGTACGATAAGATATTTTGAGAGAGAGACCACATTCACATAACTCTTATTACAGTATTTTGTTACGATTGTTCTATTTTATTCATGTTGTTAATTTCTCACTGTGCCTGATTTATAAGTTAAACTTTATTGTAGGTATGTAGGTAGAGGAAAAAACAGTATGGATAGGGTTTGGTACAATCTGCAGTTGCAGACATCCTTTGGGGGTCTTGGAATGTATCTTCCATGGATAAGGAAGAGGGGGGGCTATTGTAAATGTTTGGAGTCGGGGGGACTAGTGCCGCATAAGCGCAACCTTATAGTAGTGATTTTAACCTTTGGAGGAGAGATCTTCTCCATTGCCAACAGTATGAAAAAGATCCCCTTCATAGTATTTAGATAGGAATGATGTTCTGTGTCTTTCAAATGGTGGCATCTTGCAGCTTAGTAACTTAACATGCCAAAGAAATTGAGTCACTTATCGTGGTCATATTTGGGTGATTGTAGAAATCTGTAGAAATCAGGCCTCTGATTTAAACAGGGTAAAGTACTTGTTCCTATTTCTCTTTTTAGCCTCTTCCTCTTAATATCCATAAGCCATGCCTTTGAATCCTAGCTTGTGTGTGCATGCACGCACGTGTGTACGTGCACATATTTTCCCCTCATCTTTGAAAAATCTGCAGGAATTTCTGATCTTGATTTGTATAATCGGGGAGTAGTCCAATGTGTAAAATTGTTTCTATAAATAAGACTGATAATGTTTTTGTTTTACTCTTTTTTGTGCGATAACATTATTACATGTCAGTGATCGTCTTAATTCAGAACTTACTCTAATGTCCTTTTAGTTTTTTTCTTTTTGGGGGCTTCTTATTTCAAAATTGCAAACTTAGAGTCATAGCAAAGGCCATTGAAGTCCCAAGAGAGTAAATGGCTGTCCCCTGCATAAAGACAAGGACCATAATACCCTAAGGCCCTCTGGGGCCAATCAGATATGTGAATTTTAATGACAACTCCCCATCTTCTTTCTTGGTCAAAGGAAATTTGCTTCAGAGATGTCATGGAGACCTTGAAAATACATGGTGCTGGACTCTGGGGTCAGGAAATTTGTATTCTAGCCCTGTAACGGAGTCTCGTTGTAGAGTGGCTTTGAAGAAGCCACTTTTAACCTCTGGCCCTTTTTGCCTTGTGAGTGAAATGAAGGATTAGATTAGCAGGATCACAAATGGAGGGCCACAGGGCCCTTCTTCTGACAGGCTGTTTTATTAGCATGGTATTTGAAAGAAATTTGAATTTGAAAGCTTTGAGAGGCAGAGTGCCCTCTCCAGGCCACCAGTGGCTCTACTGCTCTCCCTGTTGTGTTTTACTTCCTGGCCTCCATAGGCCTTTGTTAATCAATAGTCAATGGGCTGGTTGTTGGACTAATTATATCTAAGGTATTAATTATTTTTTGTTGTTTATGTTTCTCTTTCTTGAAGATTTGTAGAAGACAAAATGTGGGTTACATTTTTGGAGGGAAGCTCTGCCTTGAGTGTTCTGAACCTAAATGGTAAAGAGGTACGTAGCATTTGTTGATTGTAAGCCACTTTGAAATTCTGTATCCAAAGATTATAATTTTATAGCCATGCAGCAGGATTATCTAGATGTATTTCCAGTGCAGAACTATAGAAGACCTTATGGTGTGCTTTAATATTTATTATTTAGACTAGGTTTCTGACCAGCTTGGAATGATTTTGGTCCTCCCTAAAGACACTAACAATTGGTAACAGACTAAGAAGAAAATGTGTTTACCACCCAACTTGGTTTTTATTATATAGAAATTTTGTTAAGTGGAATAGATATTCTGGCTCATTCATAGTAGGAAAGATTTCTATCGAATGAAGAAAATGCCTTATTTATAAGAAAACAAGGGAGGAAGGTACTCTTTATTCCTAAGAACTTGTTTTCTTGGCTTGGATCATGGTACCCAGATACCTTTTTCAGGTGTAGGTAAAATAATTCCCATAGATAACAAATCCATCCCACCAAGATATTTTAGAAATTTTTAAATAGGTATTCCTGACCTGTGACTTAACATGTTACTGATGGAGGAAATTTACATCAATTTGGCCCGGAATAGTTTTATTTCCATAAAGTGCTGTATCTTTCAGTTTTTTCTGAACGCTTTTAGACACATCCTGTTTCTAAGTATGCGATCACTAGACAGGATAGACTAAAATCCGGGCCTAATTTCTCCAACAGTGGGCCACTCATAAGGACTTCCCTGTGCTTCCTCTTCTGTCGCATTATTTCAACTTCCTTGGAGAAAAAAATTTCCACATATACATTACTTTTTTTTTTTTTTTTTTTTTTTTTGAGACAGAGCATGAACGGGGGAGGGGCAGAGAGAGAGGGAGACACAGAATCGGAAACAGGCTCCAGGCTCCGAGCCATCAGCCCAGAGCCTGACGCGGGGCTCGAACTCACGGGCCGCGAGATCGTGACCTGGCTGAAGTCGGACGCTTAACCGACTGTGCCACCCAGGCGCCCCTATACATTACTTTTGAAATAGGTTTTATAGGGTTCTATTTGCTTGTTTTTCCTGAATGTAATAGTAATACACTCAAGCAAAAGTAAATCATGAAATACAGAAAAGTATAAAGGAAGGGCGCCTGGATGGCTCAGTCAGTTGAGCGTCCGACTTCGTCTCAGGTCACGATCTCACAGTTGGTGGGTTCAAGCCCCGTGTCGGGCTCTGTGCTGACAGCTCAGAACCTGGAGCCTGCTTCCGATTCTGTGTCTCCCTCTCTCTCTGCCCCTCCCCCACTTACTCCCTGTCTCTCTCTGTCTCTCAAAAACTGAATAAATGGTAAAGAAAAAAAAGCATAAAGGAAGAAATAATGAAGAACACTAATCCTACTATTGCAAAATAATTTCTCCTCACCTTCCTCTATGCATATATATTAAAACCAATGAGATTATATATACATATGTGTATGTATCAACACAAGTGGGATATATGTGTACACACATACATGCATATACAAGCACAAATGAGATCGTGTTATAAATACTGTTTTCTTACTACCTCTTCACTTGAGACTGTATCACGGGCGTTTTTCTTTATGAGCAAATAATGTCACTTTTACTCTTTCCATTAATTTTGTTGCATGGACAAATACATAAATTTATTTAACAAACTCTTATTAATAGCAGATTGTTTCCAACTTTTAATTAGCAAAACCAGCATTCCAGGGAAGCCCTGTGTACACTATAACTTTGTGTGCCTATCCTGTTATTCCTTCCCTGAGGATAAATTCCTAAATGTAAATTTGCTGTGTCAGAGAATATAGGCAGTGTTACAATCTGACGCTTGCTGCCTAATTGCGCTTCAGAAGGAGTAGATCTAATTCTGTTATGCCTCGGATTACCCACCGTCTGCATCCTAATCGATACTGGGTCATGTCTAACTTTGACAGTCTGAAAAACCAGTAGTATGTCATTCCCATTAAGATTCTGATCGCTGCTTAATTTAGTGGTCATCAGTACTTTCTCAATGAATTGCGTATGTCCCTAGCCCATTTTTCCCTGGTGTATAAGATCTCCCTTGGCGTTAAAATTTCAGTCCCTTTCTGTGTATGCTGCAGATGTTCCTGTCCGTCTTGTAACTTTGTTGTCCTAACTGTATGGAAATTATTGAGTTTTAAATTTAACTCTAGCTTTGGTCTCTTCAAAAGCGTGTCCTCGTCCCTTAAGGGTATAAATATTTAAGAGCAATTCTGAATTTGACCTTCTTTGTCAGCTTGCTCCTTTGCTGAGTATTTCTTTTGTCCCTCTCTGTTTTATATTTTCCCCTCTTCTTCAGCCCTGTCCCTCACCCTCAAGTCTAGTTATCTTTGTTACATTCTTAGAAAGTACCCACTCTTAGCTCCCCAAAACTATTTTGAAAATTCTGTAAAAACGATGTTTGTGGAAAGTGCGTAATAATATTTAATTTGTCCTTTTGAAAGCTAGATATTTTCAACTCTCTTGTCTGTTGCCTTTGCTAATAACATTATTTCAACCTGAAATCTTTAGGATGGAGTCCCATAAGAGCTCTTCCATTCCAGGGAAGAATCTAGAAAAAGTAGCTAGCTTAAGTGGGGGCCAACCCACAGGATGACCTTCTTGAGCGTGTTCTTTAAAGACCTGTGAAGCCTGTTGCCAAGTTCTGGAATGGAATTGATTTAGGCTGATAAGCAAGTAAAGAAAGGATTACTAGTTTCTTAGAAGGCTGACTTCAAAGCTTAGTGTGGACACTAAATTACTGTTAAAAACCACTGTAGCATTCAGGCCAGCAGCTTTCAATGTCTCCATCCTGTGCCTTCAAGGAATTCTCATGTCGATAGCACTTTGGGCCAAGGAAGATCTGTACCCACAAAGGTGCCAGCTGTCTTCACAGCATGTCGGTCACAGCTACACAGTTCATTTGAAAATACCAGAAAAGTTCACTTATTTTATATGCTCCAGAAGCTCTTTAAATGAGGAAAGTTGAAACTGTGGGAGAGAGCTTGCATTTTTTTTTTAATTTTTATTTATTTTGGAGAGAGAGAGCACGAGCGGCGGAAGGGCAGAGAGAGAGGGAGACATAGAATCCGAAGCAGGCTCCAGGCTCGGAGCCATCAGCACAGAGCCAGATGTGGGGCTTGAACTCACAAACCGTGAGATCATGACCTGAGCCGAAGTCGGATGTTTAACCGACTGAGCGACCCAGGCGCCCCTCCCCCCCCCCCTTTTTTTTTGAGAGCTTGCATTTTAGAAAGCAGATTAGTTACATGGTATGGGTTTTCAATGAAAATGGCTTTCTAGTGCACAGCCTCTGTTTGACCAGGGAGTCTTTTTTTTTTAATTTTAGTACGTAGTTATTTATTGAGAGAGACAGAGCCTGAGCATGCGAAGCGGAGGGTCAGAGAGGGGGAGGGAGAGAATCCCAAGCAGGCTCCGCACTGTAAGCTCAGAGCCCGACGCAGGGCTCGAACTCATGAACTGTGAGACCATGACCTGAGCCAAAATCAAGAGCCGGTCGCCCAACAGAATGAAGCACCCGGGCACCCCTGACCAAGGAGACTTGTGGCTGTCTGCAAGTGTTTTGAAACTATTTTTTGAATCCATCAGCAGGACAGTGTGACTTAATCATAACGTGTTTGAGTGTTTTAGATTATACTTTTGTCTAAAAGGCACTCACATTTATAAGAAAGGTGGAGTGCCAGTCTGTCTCTTCTGTAATTGTTTCAGGTGGGAACAGTCACTGAATATCAAAGAAAGTATGAAACTATGTAGCGAAACTGTCAGTTAATTTACATCTGGCCAGGGAAAGATACTGACTTACAGCAAAGGAAACCTGATTCTGCGTGCATCCTAGAAAAGAAGACCTTAGATTTAGCAACACAGGCTTTTAAAGGAGAAACTGGGCATGTTTATACTAGTTAAAAATTCAGTATATGTGAGACGGTGTACGTTGAATTGAGTCTAGCTGAAGTAAGCCTATACTGTTGCATAGTATAACCAGAGCAGTCACTTGTTTTCCAAGATAATTTTCATGCCAGTGAATGTTTATCTTACATCTCTTCTTACCAACTAGTTATTGGGTCGGACTATAACTATTACTTTAAAAAGTCCAGACTGGATCAAAAATCTGGAAGAAGAAATGAGTTTAGAGAAAATTAACGTTCCGTTGCCGTCATCGACAAGCTCTACCCTGCTCGGTGAAGATGCGGAGGTCACAGCAGATTTCGATATGGAAGGTTTGTTTATCGAACGCATTTCCTTCTGCACCTCTAGATAAGTGTCCTTCCCATCCGCGAAGTCTCAGTCCCCATCTCTGTCTTCTTGTAACACACAGAGCAGCATCAGTTAGATTTTGTTTTGCGTCGTATTGCGTGTAGTTTGCCGGTACCTGGACTTCAAATTGCAAACGTATTTGCCCTTCTGCCATTGAAAGGATAAGATCTTTACAAGTGCTAGTTCATGTCCGTGTACGACAGGGGCACCAATTGGTATTTCTGGTGTGTGGTTTGCAACCACTAATTGCAGTTAAGGTAAAGAGGGAGAATTTCAAAGCGCGTGTTCTAACAACAGAAATGAGTTAAAAATAATGACGATAAAAGAAGGTATATTTCAAAGCAATTTTAGGAAAGATTCTCAAGGCGGCTAGGAGCACATGCATTTGAACGGACCCATATAAATGTAGCCATCTCGAATTTAGTGTTCAGTTATCTGGACAATAGTTTCCTTAAATGTGATTAAGAAGTGTAGGTGCTTTCTAATGCTATATGCTGTATTTTTCTAGCATGTTTTCCATTAAAATGCATGCCTTAGTTTATAAAATGACAGTCTATCATACTGTGAGACCCTGTACATCTAGAGAACGCATTAAGAGTTGACCGCCTTAGGAGACAATGCCAGTTTTCCCTTTTCTCTATTCATTTGTTGACTTAGTCCACACATTTATGTCCTACATTTTATGTGCCAAGTGCACACCGGGTGCTGGAAATTCAACAGATGTCAGCCTTGCCCTTCCAGAACTCCTAGCTTAGTGGCGTTACAAGTGAGCGGGTAGCGAGAATCTCGTGACAGCGATGCAGTGGCGAGCGAGTCTGGGAGTTCACGGGAGAGTTGCCCAACCCGGATTTGGGAAGTTGGGAACGGTTTCCCAGAGGACTTGAAATTTAAGTTGAGAATCTAAAGACTGGGTGAGAATTAGATGAGAGAAGGTAGAGAGGGAAAACCAGGAAGAAGGGATGTGCAAGACCACAGTGGGGAAAGGCTCAAAGTTCTTCCATAAATATGCTCGTGAGGGAGTAAGCAGAGAGAAAAGAAAGCAGGAGGGGAGGCAGTGGGGGTGGGACATGGATTTGGTTTCGATCGTGTCAAACTGAGGTGCCTTTGGAGCCTGCTGGGCCCACATGTAGGCTGTGGGTACCTGGGTCTGGCGCTCCAGAGAGCCCTGGGCTCACGGGGCAATTATAATGGCAGTGAAAGCCATGGCTAGTCATTAGCTTGGCCAGAAGGTCTATATAGAGATGGGAGAAAACCAGTCCTGGGAACGAGCAGAGAAACTCAGACTTCAAGGACAGGCAGAAGGCAGCTGCTCGGAAAAAGAAAATGAGAAGAAACAACTAGAAATGTCAAAGCCCCAAGAGGTTGGCATAAAAATCAAGGCAAGAAATGGTAACAAAGGAGGCATAGTCAGTGGAGTCCTGTGTCACAGAGAGAGGAGGAGAAACGGGGACCACAACTCGCCCTTTGGATTTAATAACAGTGAAAGCGGCTGTTGGTGACACTCATGAGAGTACTTTCAGTGCAGTGATGAAGCCAGATGGTGGTAAATGGAGGTGTGGGTAGAAGATGAAGAAGCGGAGAGAGTGTCTGGAGACAGCTCTTTAAAGAAGCTAAGATGGGGTGGCGGAGAGAAAAGGGCAGTTGCTCCAGGGAGATCGGGGGTCCAGGGGGTGCTGTTTGAAAGGAGAGAGGCTTGAGAATGCTTAGCGCTGATGGAAAGGGCTGATGGTGTTGGGGACCATCAGGGCAGAAGGAGTGGGGGCGCAGGTCACTGAGAAAACGGGGGAGGGGCAGAACCCCCTTTGTTTCCCCCACAAAGACCTAAGTGCAACCACGGGGTTGGACTCCAGTTTGGCAGCAGGTTGTCGAAGGGGACGGGGGTCCCATCTTAAGACTTCTCTTTCCTCTGTGAAGTGTTAAAAGTTGAGGCTATCTGCAGGCCTAGGGCAACCCGCCGTTTGGGGAAGAGTCGAGAAGTTTTCGAGATAAAGCTCCTGAGATGGAGTTCGGCGGGAGCCAGTCACAAAACCGTGGAATTGCCAGGCAGCTTTGGGATCCCAGAGGAGGCTGAAGACTGCAAATGTAATGCCACCGCAACCGTCAGCACCACGTGACCAGCAGCAGCCCAGGTGCAGCCACAGAGAGATTAGACAGTGCAAATGACAGGTGGGACAAAAGAACAGTGCATGGGGGGCGCGGGGGTGGTGGAGGTGAAGTGCCCTGGAATGTGAAGTCACCTTCAGAGGAGCAGAATCCGACAGACAGGGGCTGAAAGTAGAGGGGGCCCAAAGGCCTGGATCCCGATGAAGTCCCAAGAGGAAAGAGTAACTGAGAGCGAGAACCGGAAGGCTGGGAGCTAAGGGTCAGAATGAAGTGTCGGGAGCGTATTTCGGAGGCGGTGCCGCTGTGAGGGGCTGTGTGTGTTTGAGCGGAGGAGAGTGGAAGGACAAGACCAAGGCATTTAGGTTGTCCATGCGTTACCGCCGATGCGAACTTTGATGTCACCCGGAAAGATGGTGGGACCCGACTGCCATCCTGCTCTCTGCTTAGTCCTCAGTGAACGGGTTCAGGTGACCAGGAGGATGGAGGTTGGAGATCATGACAGCAAGGAGGTATACGGGGTGTTCCGTAAGCTCCCGCTGGCATAGCCTCAGAGAAGTTTGTTCAGGACTGGAAGGTTAATGTTCTGAAATTGGAATGAGGTTGCCAGGGGCACCCTGGCTGTACTTCCCAGCCTCGAGGCAAGGGGAGATGGGGGAGCCCGGGAGAGCCCAGGGGGAGGAGTGGTGAGGAGACTCTGGGGGAAGGGTGTGCGTCTGTAAGCACTGGAGCTGAGTTGAGGGCAGTGGGGAGGGAGCAGTTCCACAGGGCACGTAGGAAGGTTCGAAAGGAGAGCGGTAAACCTTTCAGTCTACTGGTCCGGCTGCTGAGCGGAGAATTGAAAGCTGTGAGTCACCCCGCTCAGTCACCACTGGCATCCTGATGCCCTGAGGTCATAGGCTTCTCTTTAATTACATTTTCTGTAAGGGCGTTGATACTATTTCTGGTTCCGCACACATCCAATTTTTATATGTGTCTACATACTTAACCTGTGCACACTGCGATGTCATAATGTGAACGTGTTTATTTTGCGTCTTGAACCCCCTGAAACCTGGATTGGTGAAGACCATCTCTGAGAAAGTTGAAATGGTGGTCATTTTGATAACCTTGTGTCCTTAGGTGATGTTGATGACTACAGTGCTGAAGTTGAAGAAATTCTTCCCCAGCACCTCCAGCCGTCCTCAAGTTCTGGCCTCGGCACTTCCCCGAGCTCTTCACCCCGAACCAGTCCCTGCCAGTCACCAACCATATCAGAGGGTCCTGTGCCTTCCCTTCCCATAAGACCGAGTCGGGCACCATCAAGAACACCTGGGCATCCATCTTCACAAAGTGTGTATTTTCCTTAAAGTTGTGTAGGACCTTCCCTAGCTGATTTGATTTTATTTATTTATTATTTTTTTTAAATATTTGTTTATTTTTGAGAGAGAGCGAGAGACAGACAGAGTGTGAGCAGGGGAGGGGCAGAGAGGGAAGGAGACACTATCCAAAGCAGGCTCTGGGCTCTGAGCTGTCAGCACAGAGCCTGACGCCAGGCTTGAACCCACAAACTGTGGGATGATGACCTGAGCTCAAGTCAGACTCTCAACTGACTGAGCCACCCAGGTGCCCCAATATATTTGATTTTAGACGATCAAATCTCTGTCGCCTTTGGATCTGTACCATGTTTTCTGTGCATACAGAAGAGGAAACTTTGTAGATGGTAAGCTCTAAATGGAAAGGAAACTCATCATCACTTCGCTTGATGAGAATTTTTCTGAAATCATTTTTTCTATGTGCTTAGGTTTATCCATGTCTTAAAACGAATGTTTTTCTATCATTATAGTAAGAACTCATAACTATCTGGGCTTACCTATATATCTGTACGTAACCTATATTATAGTATGAATTAAGAAGAGACAAAAAATTTTTTTTTTAATTCAGATTTGTAGTCATTACTTCCTAAAGTTGGAATATCTGTCTCTGGAAATTGTTACATCACATGATTAAGTCACCATTCCATGCTCACCAGCATCTCCAGAAAATGTCTTCCATTTCATAGATTTCTCCAGTTCTCCCATACTGCTCTCAGAGGCCTGACTTCTTTAGTTAAACTCAGGATAAGCTCAGGTCTAGAGAAAAGAAGAGATTCCTTTTTCCTTCTCGGTAGGGGCCAGCCGACCGCAAATGACTTCCTTCAGCCCACACTGTGTGCCGCCTTGATGGGGCCACTTGGTAAATCGGCTCTCAGCACCTGGGGCCTCGGCCAGCTGGTCCACAGGAGCTGGCGCCATTGCTTCCATGGCACCAGTGGGGAATTTACTGGCAGAACTGCTTAGGTTATTGATACCAGAAATGCGTGTCCGTACATGACAGTACAAAGTGAGAAAGTAAGCAAAATCGAGGATTTCTCACACGTATTGGGAAGTACCATACCTTTGCGCTCACACCCACTGCTCTCACCTGCTGTACTCGTTCAGGTTCTCCTATGGACGCCCTGCCGGCAACACAGCTGCAGCAAAAAGATTCTCAGACCTTAGAGCCCAAGCGGCCTCCTCCTCCCCGCCCGGTGGCTCCTCCTACGCGCCCCGCCCCCCCACAGAGACCACCCCCACCTTCAGGTAACAAACCACGTGATTTCCATTCGGGCTAGATCTCCGCTCTTCCTCCGTTCTATTTTACGGTGTTTTGCACGCTTAAAACCTCTAGCTTCCAGATTTTATGATTTTTCTGTCATTGTTGCTACTGCCTCAGCCTTTCTCTAAGGAACATGGCAGGCCCCTCGGAACAGGTAAAAAGAGTGTTTCCCAGCTAGATTTCTGTAATAGGGCTTTCTAGCTGCCTTCTTACAGGTGTGCACAAAATGTTTTGTTTTTGCTAATTTGATGCAGTTGCGCTAACTTCTGTAAAATATATAAGTAGAACTGAAGGGCATACATATACTTATTTCCCATAAAGTGTTATGTATTTGCCTAAATACGCTTTTTAAGTAAGTATAGTGTTGCTATTTAAATTGTGAGAAATATTTGCGTTAAATAATAGCTTTTTTATAGTACCAAGATACTAAGATGTAGTTCCTACATGTTATTTAACATCATGAATACTATAATAAATCTTTGACGTTTCAGTTTTTTATTTAATGTCATTTCCTTTCTGCTGCATATTTTCTTATGAACTCTAAGGGGCTAGGAGTCCTGCACCTGCTAGAAAGGAAATTGGAGGTAACCATTTATATTTGTCATAATACATGCATCTCGCTTCATTCATGTTTTGGAATTTTATCCCTGTAACTAAAAAGACATTTCAGATTTGTCTGATAAAAGTCAAAGTGAATGATATTTATACTCCAAGTTAAAAATGGCCCCAAACTTTCATTACATTCCTGTTAAGTAAAAGATTAGAGTTCAGTTTTACTCATGAATAGAACTAATAGAGGCTTCCATTTTCCAGCTAGACATGGTTGAATTACTCATCAAGGACCAGTACACTTTTTCTTAATAAATATAGTTAGTTTGGTGACAAAGATTTAGTTCCCCCAAATCACACTAATTTCAAAAGGAATTCAGGTATAGTAAATATAGAACATTTCCCAAGTATTTGACTGGTGATGATCTAGTACATTCCTTCTCTAGAAGCTTAGCAAACCTGATGAGCAGAATTTCCAGGAATGCAACTTAAAGTTATAATTATCTGAAACATATCCTTCAGTTTTCATGGCTTTATCATAACTTGTCATAAAAGTTGATGCTTCACTTTTTTTTCAACACAATAATGATTTTTTTCAATAAGGAAGTTTTTATTCACAAATGGATCACTCTTCAAGAAAGTGTACTCGATTGGGTTTACGTGAAAATTTCTCACAAAACTCCACTGGAGCTCTGGTTTGACAAGTGCATTTAATCTACGTCTCAGGAGAGGATGAGCCAGGTTGTCATAATTCTGCAGAAGAGCCTTTACAAATGTACCGTTAGTATTTTTAAGGCTCACTGTACTTGTGTGGTTGTTCTGTTTCCACTCTGGCCGTCTGGTGCCGATGCTGACCAAGTCGTGTTATCACAGGCTGACTTTGCTTGTGTGCAGGTTTTAAGGACTTTGTATAGAAAACAAAGCTCAATTATTTCAGCATGACGGTCTCCGCAGAACACTGCTGGATGATGATTTTTCCATCAGCTTACAAAAAACGTTAATTTTCCCCATTTTAAACTCCTGCCTTTATTTGTATTTTTATAAGTTCTATTTATCCTCTTCTTTTAAGTAGGAAAACAACTTGCAGAAAATAAGTTTTTAAATGGATTTGTGAAAAAGTTATATCAAACTTAGAAATCTGGCTTAATTTTTAAAAAGTGCTTCTTTTCATAATTGTTTCATAGGCAACGTTTGCAGCTTATTTATTTTTTTAACCCTATAAGCCAGTAACTCCTTTAAGGCAGTAACTTAGAGGAAGTCATTATAGTACTTTTGGAGTTTTCTTAAAATAATGCATCAAAAACTAACCTCTAAGAAACTAATATAGTCTCATAGAAATTTATAATGAAATTGAAGCTGATTTTGTTTCCCCGTTTTGCCTGTCAAACATTAGAGCTTTTATTAGTGATTTAACTGTGAATGTAACACGATGATCTGTAAAGCAAAGGCTTTCTTGAAGATATTTTAAAATTCCCTAGTAATCTCAGTTATAAAAAGAAAACTGTCATCCCCTTTCTGGGCTGTTTGAGGAAAGGGAGGACTGGGGTTTTTGGGCAAGGCATCTAAAGTCGCTTTGGTTTGTAGCGATATCTTTGAAGAAATGTTAGGCAGTAAAAGAACCTTTTTTTGCAAAAGTCAGCTGGAGGAGGAAATTGTGTCTTGTGCCTGCCTTTCGGTGTGTGCCCTGGGCCCTGAACAATACACAGCTTCTGTTCTTTCTCTAAAAAGGTGTCGGAGCCCCTCCCAGTCCTGGGGCAGCTAGGCGAGAGACGGAAGGTAACAAGACTTCTGCGCCCTAGAAATGGACCTCTCACCTCACTTCCAAGTGTCAGCCCCCCAGCACGTCAAGGCACACTAAGTCTGCCCTTGGTCTGCCTGTAAACTTCCCCACCCCTCCTCTTACACCGTGTAACCTTGTACTTTTTCACGTTTCATTCTGTGTTGTGGATAGTTTCTAACGGGTGACCCATTTAATTTCCCTCCAATTCTTAACATTGTTGTGCACTCTGTTTTGTATATATTGTCGTACCTACTTAGGATATGAAATTACTGTACAATGGCATTTTAAGAAGAATGCCTTTCAAAATTCTTTTCAGAGTAAGTCAGAAATGTACTATACCAACTCTGAAGTTTTAAAAATTAATAATCGTAATTAAATCCTATTAACTCTAGTCCAAGAATAAGTATTTTGTGGATGATTTCAAACAACATAAATTTTTTTCTGCATAGTAATGCTGAACTAAATTTGCTTAAAAGACCTAAGACTAGAAGCCATTCAGTAAGATTCTCGTGATCAAACGGCTGATGGATTTAACATAACAGTTGCTCTTGAATTTCCTTTAAAAAAGAATAAATTTGAGATGCCACCTTTAATAGCCGACCCCCCTCCCACACACACACTCCTTTTGGCCCCTAAAATGATTTATATCATTTCATTCTTCTTACCTTTCTAGTGAGTTTGAACCACATATTAACACTGTCCTCCGTAAAGCAAATACTTATTTGTAAGACATGCCTGCCTTCTACCTTAATCATGGGATTTTGTTGTGGGAATCTAAAACATCTCATTGTAAGATTTCTTTACCCATAATGGTATCTACAGCATGAAGCCCTGAAACAGTGTTGTTAGCAGCCCCTTGCAGAACTTGGAAAATGCTGTGTTTGCTCAGGAGCTTTGTCCGGCAAGCTCTGAGAAGCAGCGGGGTCACTGCTTGTGACCATTCACACAAGCCGACCTTCTGTTTTCAAGGTTCACGGGAGAGAACTGTGTTAGGAAAGTCACCTTAGAAGTAACGCTGTGAGTGAGATACCAGACCGAGGGCTAAACTGTCTCTCACAGAATACTTCACTAGAAGTATTTTAATTTCTCTCTTTTCTGGGGACATTTCCTTCAGGACTGATAATAGCTTTCATCCTTATCCAAAGCAGTATGCCTTGGGTGCCCATCTCATGCCCCCATTTGTGCTGGTAACGAAACAGAACAGCCAGCTGATGTTACACAGTGTTGCCTGACTGTTTACTTATGACTCATTTCTTTCCCTTCCTGCTTCAAAGCACCCAAAAGCCCTGGAACGACACGGAAAGAAAACATAGGTAAAAACACCTGAATTTAGCTACGTAACCTTAAAACTGGACCACGTAGACACTTGGGATTTAAGTACATGGTTTCTTGTTTCTTTCTTTTTGTAAAAGAACCTAAATACACAGTGTGATGTCTTTGTTTCAGGACGCACTCAGCCTTCACCTCAGGCAGGACTCCCAGGCCCAGGACCTGCTGGATACAGTGCAGCCAGACCGGTAGGCAGCACCTAGCCTGGGAGCCTAGAGGTTCAAGTTCTGGGTCCCAGTTTGCTATTAGTCAGATATGTTATCTTGGGAGGTCATGTGGCCAGTCTAGGCCTGGTTTCCTCGACTCCAAAATGAGGGAATCGCACTGGTTGATCTCCAGGGTACCTTTCAACTGTTAACATTCTAGCGCACTCTTCAAAAATAACTAAATATACTTTATTATTTGAATCAAAGTGATGCATTTAAGTAATTAGGGTCACTAAATAACTGAGGATCTTAACATTTATGAGAGGCCAGTGTATCTGTGCAGCGGTTTAAGGTATTTTCTGAGTAATTAATGGGGAATATAAAGTCATCCTTCAGTAAGGAGGATTTTAAAACTAGATTGCAGGGACGAAAATTCATGATGAGAGTCCGCATACTAAAACTGGTTCTGAAGGTAGTCAAGTAGGAGAGCAGATGGGTGTTGCAGGGCTTCTCCCTTCCTTGTAGATCTGTGCTTTTCTGTGTTCATCATATGCTCTCTTAGACACATAATTATCCTAATATTTACCTACATGAAAACTTCCTCTGGGGTCAAGTAATACAAGGAAATGGAAACCCGGATCAGCGGCTCATCTAGTGGCTCCTGGGACTTCTGGGTGGGGGGCCTCGAGCCAAAGAGTGGGTTCTGGGGCTGGACTCTCGGGGGCAATGTAGGGGCCACTTCTAATGAAATTGCTCCCGGTTCCTGGTAAGAAATTGTCATAAAATTTCTAAGATAGAAATCCCTTGTCTTTTCTGTTGTAGCTGTCCTGTTAACATCCACCCTAAAAGTCCTTTACTATGTGTAATAGTACACTCCAAATTAAAGTGTCTCTGGAATATACCTATAGATAAATACACACACACACACACACACATACACACCCCTGCAGATACCTATTACCCATTCTCCTTTTCTCAGAAAAGGGAAAATTGCTATTCACTGACTTTATCAGTGCACTTTATTTAATGCCATTAGAGTAGGGAAGGTAAGTCAGGATTTTGTGATTGCAATAATAACATTTGCCTAAAATAAGAAATATTGGGGACTAAGAGGCTCCAGCAAACTTATGAAAATAGACAACATATGTTTCACCAGCGTCTCTTTTTTTTTAATTTTTTTAATGTTTATTTTTGAGAGAAGGAAAGAGAGAGAGAGAGAGACAGAGCATGAGCGGGGGAGGAGCGGAGAGAGAGGGAGACACAGAATCCAAAGCAGGCTCCAGGCCCTGAGCTGTCAGCACAGAGCCCGACACGGAGCTGGAACTTACGCACCATGATATCATGACCTGAGCCGAAGTCGGACGCTTAACCAACCGAGCCACCCAAGCGACCCTCACCAGTGTCTCTCTTAATTAATTTAGCACATTGGATCTAGTCATTCAAGAGTTTTTCCTTCTGTGTTTGAAAAAAAAAAAAAAAATCCCAGGGTGTGGATTTTCTTAAGCGTCTTAGTTGCTACACGTATGTGTATCTTCCCTCTCCTCTTGAGCTTTAACGCCATCCCTGTCCCCTGTGAGGGCACCACTGCACGTGGGGCAAGGCAGAGGCCCCGCCGCCCCGCGCACCCGAGCTTGGGCCCTGGCCTTCCTTTCTAGCTTTGTGGCCTTGGGAAAGGCACCTGCCTCTGGGGGGTATTTTGAGGATGAAATGGAAGTGCCTCAGAGCGCTTAAGTAACGTTGTGCCTGACGCCTCGTACACAGTCCGGAACAAAAAGGGAGGTTGTAAGGTGTACGACTGTAGGACTATAAATAGAAAGCAATGAACACAACAGGAGGGGGGCTAATGCCAGAGGGGTGACAAGACGGGATACAAAAGCAACTATTTTCACAAAATCTCATCTCGTGAAAATAAGCGTCTCAAATGTTGTGTTTCCCCTCCGCAGACTATCCCGCCCCGCGCCGGAGTGATCAGTGCCCCACAGAGCCACGCTCGGGCATCTGCTGGAAGACTGGCTCCTGAAAGCCAAAGCAGACCGCCAGAAGGACTGAAAGGTAGGCCCGAGTCCGTTCTGAGTTATTTCACCTTTCCTTCTCCCTTCTGTCATCTCTCACCTTCCGCGACCCACTCCAACAGGGAGAGCCTTCCTTCTCTGTGCCACAGGCCGTGAGGCCGCTGGCGGGGGAGCGGGGGACTCGAATCTCCCAAGGCCTCACTAAAGGAAGAACAGGATGTGGTTTTCTAGGCCGGGCCTAACATCTGAAAACTCATCGTTTAGGTTCAGTCCTTCTTCCCGAACCGCTGAAGCCTCAGGCTGCGCCCCCCGTGCAGCCCTCTCTGCCCCCGCCCGTTCAGAAGATGCAGGAGCCCCTTGTCCCCGTGGCAGCGCCTCTGCCTCAGTCCGCCCCCCAGCCAAGCTTGGAAACCCCGCCGCAGCCGCCCCCTCGGAGCAGGTCGTCCCACAGCTTGCCTCCGGAGCCTTCGCCGCAGCCGCCGCAGCCGCAGGTGAGGCCCGCTGGTGAACAGAGAGCACCTTTGATGCCTTTGGTACAGTCTTTGCACCCACTTGCCTCGGACCCGGGGTTCTCAGAGAGCGAGCTTGGGATTGGCTTCTTGACGGAACTTCCCAGGGGCTCCCAGGCTCCTTTATCTTGTTCACATTCAAAGCGTTTGTGACTTTTTCATCTTTTTAAATGCCCGCGTTACTTTGGATACTTACTTAGTATAGTAGGACGAACAGCAGTAGTTTCTTTTTCTTGTTGTTCACAGCCCATCTGTTAGTTCCGGCTTTCACTTTCTGGACAGGGATGCCTTACCTCTGGCAGAGTGGTTAATTTCCAGTGAACAGAGGATAATTCCTGTGTTCCTCCGGGTGCAAGCAGTGGTTCTTTTCCGAGCCCGAGCTGGCACCGGGGTCTTCAGGTATTTCTGTTTGGGGTGGGCAGCAGTGGGCTTATTCACCAAGTAACAACCATCGAAAGAATAAGGGCACCTCACTGGTGTCACACAGAAAACAGTGCCATTGCCTCAGTGGGTGACAGTCCTAGGATCACAAGGATTTGTGTTATGCCAGTGTGACCTCACGTTGGAAGGACTTCTGGTGTGTGTATACAGAGTTGTTTTAATACGGGGTGATCGTGCAAGTTGAATTGTTTTATTTTTATTTGGATGCCGTTTTACTTCGTGTTGCTACATACATTCTAGTAAAATTGTTAAAGTCTATGCTTAGTAAGAACATTCTTTGATGTCTAGCCTTACATTTTATTTTATCCTAATGTTTTAACTTAAAAATGTCATCAAGGCCAAAGGAATGTGTAAAGCTTGAGAAGTCTGCTCTTTCACTGACAAGGCCCCTTAAGCACATTTATTAATACTAGTTTGCCTCCATTTTTACAGCTATCTGAATACGTCCAGCTAGTAGGCAGAAGTTAACAGTTTCTTATGCTTCTGTATGGTGAAAAACAGATAGTAAAGTAAATACAAGTCTTAAAATGAATATTGTCAGCAATTAGCACTTTCTCATTAGACAGTGGGTCACATTTATAAAAACTAAAGAAGGATATATAAATGAGAGAAATAAGATGTTCTCTTAAACTGATTAATACCATAAAGTATTCTACATTTTTTAGTTCAGAAAATTGAGGATGTTGACAATGTATAAAAATTGTAGAAATCCTTCAAACAATACATGTCCACTGTTCTTCTCTCTGCAGATCTATTTTTAGTGAGGCATGAATTTTTCTTCTCATTTTCTTGTAATGTGTGCTATTGTATTTTGTTAAATGTAATTGGAAGGCAAAACACTTTCAAACTAACCACCTTCAAGCTTTGACTACTGTTTTAAGACAGAAAGTAAGCACCTATTTCTTAGGAAAGAGAACCTTAATTCCTAAAAGTCTGTAATAGTTTACAGGTTTAAGTATCCTTAGACCAACGTGAACACAGATACAGTACTCAAAAACTGGACAAAGAGCAAACCGTTCAGTAAGATTGCAGTTCTCAGGAGAAAATCATACCACAAAAGTACTACAGGACCAATATTCCAATGACTACCACATTATCATTTTCTTAGGTCGTTGTCCATGGTTTTGGTTTGTGTTTTTCATTGGAATGGGTATGGTAATTTGGTGGCAGACAGCATGTGCTTTGTGTGTGGCCTGGCAGAGAATGTCCTTGAATCTTGTGTCATTCACTTCGTTGAAACTACCAGGGATGTTTGTTTTAAATTCTAAATATTTTTTTGGCCTCAGTCATTGATATCAGACTCCTCCAAATATTATACACACACACACTTTTCTTTCTTGGGGGAGCAGGGGTCTTGTTCGTGTGCAGACCCTCTTTGGGAAGAATCACAGAGTGGTTAACGGTTTCTTCCTAGAGTGCTAGGGGGCTGGAAGGAAGGGGAGGCATTTACCTGTTTGTACCGCTTGAATTTTGAACCGTGAGAATAATGCCTATTCAAAACATAATGAACGTCTAAAATTTAACAATTGTTTTCAGCGGCTATAGGTTGAAAAGGATGAGAATTTAAAATACAACATATTTGATACTTTGGTGATCTATGAAATAGTCTTAGAACTGAACACTTAATAATTTTTATTAAGTCTTTATTATTAATTCTGCCCAAAATACACAAGGTATTTAAAACATAAAAACATACATGGCCTAGCACTACTTTTTATTATTATTTAAATGGTTTTTTACTTGATAGTTCTATACAGAAAAGACCCTTCCAATTCAAATGATCGTTTAACATGTACAGAACATAGAAATGCTTCACTTATCTGCCCGACTTCTGGCATCTTGGTCATCTGATTATCATCTAAGAACCTGAAGTTCAGAAATCCAACAGGAAATAGAGTAACAGCCTCACTGCCATACTGTTGTGATAGCTAACAGTGAGAGAAGAGACCGAGTAGAAAATCTCAGCATTCTAGATCTATTTAATACCTCCTACCTTCTGTCACTGCCAGAGCTGATACTCATAACCCTGAGATCATCAAGGAAGTATTCATTTAAATCCAGGAGTCTCGTGTTTAGTAGGCAGGAAACTCTATTAATGCCTAGTACATTTTAGAATGATGTCTTCCTCGATTGTCAAATGAGTTTTGGTATTTTAAAATGAGGTAAGCTTTAGATATTGGGGAAGATTTGCTCAAAACTGTTTTTGAGCCTAGTGTTTTTTTTTAAAAAAATACTGCTATGGTACAAAAAGATGATTTCATTTTTAAACAACAAAATTTCTTCTATTATTGTACCTTACAACTAGTAAGTTATGAGGTGAATTAATGATAGTACGTTCTTTCTGAAAATTTGAGTAATATAGAATATGTCTGGATCCTGATCATTTTGTGAAAATAAATACTGATTTTCAGTGGGGTAGTACTTCTGCAAAGTGTTGCCATTTTATACATTTCCTCTAATGGTGATAAACCCATAGGCTGTCTTGTGGCTATGTCCTACTCATCTCGGGCTGCCATAACAAAATACCAAAAACTGGGTAGCTTAAACAATAGGAATGTGTGATCTCACAGTTCAGAGGCTTGAAGCCTGAGATCAGGAGGCCGGTACAGTTGAGTTCTGGTGAGGGTTCTCTTCCCAGCTTGCAGATAGCTGCCTTCTCACTGTGTGATCATGTGGCCTTTCCTCAGTGCTTCCGGTGGGGGAGAGAGTAGGCTCTCTGCCACGGTGTCCTTCCATGAGCATAATCCCTCCTTCCATAATCCCTCATGAGGCCACTCTCATGGCCTCATCCAACCCCAGTCACCGCCCTCCCCCCGCAAAGGCCCCACCTCCAAATACCATCACACTGAGGGTTAGGGCTTCAACATATGAATCTAGGGGGACACAAACATTCAGTCCATAACAGACTGCTTAAAGTATCTTAGAGCTCCAAAAACCTATTTGGGTTATTATTTTTGTTTTGAAGTGGCTGGTCATCAACCTCTGGCAAAATTAAAGTTTGAACCCTAATCAACGATATATTTTTTTATTCAAAATTACAAAAGAATTGGAGTTGTCTCTTGAACTCATGCTGTGACTTGCAAATGTTGCCTCTGTCAGGTTCTGTGTATAATATAGAAATAAAAGTATTTCAAAGCCTGGATCGGTAGGGTTGCTGTTTGGTCTCAGATCGTCCTCCTAACTCTTTCCTTTGATGTCTGTGTTCCCTTTCTCAAAGCAGGAGCAACCGTCAGGGTAACAGGTATCGGATTATTTCTCAATCTTATCTGTGCTTTTCATCTGTCTTAGCACATTAGATGTATGAATCTTTTGCTTCATACATCTAAAGTTTCACCCATTTTTAAAACCACCTGTCCACATTAATAAATTCTATTATCATACCATAAACCTGTTTTTTTTCTTAGTGTTTCAGATTTTTAGGAACCATTTTAGTTGTTCTTATTAATGCTTTACCATTTTTTTTTTTGCTTTATTTTTTATGAAAATTAACAAAACTAAAAGGTGTACCTTCAAGAAGGTTGAAGGTATACAAAAGTCTGTTTGGCAAGACCAAATGGTTCTGGGTTTTAATGATGGCAGAATTACATAAATACAAAACTTAACTTCTTTTCTTAGGTTTCTTTTGGGAAATTTTTTTCAAATAATTTTAGTAACAAGATTATTTTTGGTAAGGGAGAACTTGTAGAAAGATAAAAGTTAATATTATAACAGGATTATTTAAAGGTCCTTCCAACACCTTCCTCACCATTTTTCATGTTAATTCATCACAAACCTGCTTAGATTATAAATTAATTCCAGTATAGTGAATGGTGGTGTGGCTTTCATTGTAACTTCAAGTGATCCTGCTTCTGCCAAATTACCTTTAATGTATCTTGAAAACAAATTTTTTATATATGGAAATAAATGTAAACATAAAGCATTTATTTGCCACAGGCCTGCTATTATTCTAAGCTGTGCAAAGTATAAAATTCTCCTTTCCTGTAATGTCTGTGTTGTGGACCGTTCCATCCACCGTGGGGGAATTGGGTCCCACACCCGATCAGATACTGCCATTTTGCTGCATTAATAAATAATCCAGGGGGGGCGCCTCGGTGGCTCAGTCAGTTAAGCATCCCACTTCAGCTCAGATCATGATCTCGGGGCTTGTGAGTTCAAGCCCCACGTTGGGCTCTGCTGACAGCTCGGAGCCTGGAGCCTGCTTCGGATTCTGTGTCTCCCTCTCTCTCTGCCCCTCCCCCACTCACACTCTGTCCCTCTCTCCCTCAAGAATAAATAAACATTAAAAAAAAGTTTAGGGGCCCCTGGGTGGCTCAGTCGGTTAAACGTCTGACTTCAGCTCAGGTCACGATCTCACAGTTTGTGAGTTCGAGCCCCATGTCGTGCTCTGGGTTCAGAGCCTGGAGCCTGACACATTCGGTCAGACACAGATTCTGTGTCTCCTTCTCTCTCCGCCCCTCCCCGCTCACGCTCCGTCTCTCAAAAAATGAATAAACGTTAAAAAAAAAGTTTTTTTTAACTTTAAAAAAATAATGCAGAGATTATTTCTAATATAGAGTTAATTGTAATTTGTTAATGTCTATAATAGATGTGTCTTTCAAGCAGATTTCCATAAACACATCTGCTTACCTTTAATAACTTAGAATACAGTTTTGAGTCCGTTACATGTTTGCTCTTTTATACAAATTTATTGTCATAGTAAGTTGTTTGGAGAAAAATATACTTGTTTATTCAGTTAGGAAGTATGTTCTAGGACAATTGAATAAAACAATCAGATACTTGAGAGTTACTCACTTAATGAAGTTATCCATCGTTGCCTTATGCAAATGAACAGCCTTCCCTGTTGTTAAAGTAGCAAGTTACTGTTCTATAAAATGCAGTTATGTTTTTTCGGTGGGTGGGGACCACTGCTCTTTTTTTTCAACACAGCTCATGAACATTTAGTTACTTTGCTCTCCCAACTCTCTATATTTTAGGTGGTGCTCCATTTTGTTACATTGCAGGCCTGGAGCCCAAATGCTCCCTCCCCTGTCCTTTTCAACCAAAAGTTTATCTTCTTATCTTTAAATCTGGCATCAATATCCGAGTCATCTACTTAGTATCGATAATTATGTACAGGTCGCTTTTGTTTTTTTAATCAAAATGAAGCACGTGATGAGCTCATTCTTGCTCCTAAGACCAGGGTTCTCTTCCCCATGAAAGAAGTTGGAGAAGTTGGTTTTGCTCAGTCCCATAGACGTGCTCCTCTCCCAGCTGGCTTCTCTGTGAACTAGGCACAGAGTGCACACTTTTTACGGCCATAAAGTAATTCAGGACACTCCTCCTGCCAGTTCACAGCCAACTCTGCCACATGGGAAGAACGGATTATATACCAAATAGAAAATGGGATCTCCCCCCCCGCCCCCGCCCAACAGTTTTAAACAATCTTTGCATATGGTTATTAATGAGCATATCTGTTTTGAAACTTTTTCTTACAAGATGAGGAAAGTCAGTTAAGGAATATTGTCACATCATTGGCAGAGTTCAGTCTACAAAGGAGAACTTAAAAGGCAAAAAATGCTTTGAAAATACATTTTTCCAAGTAGAAAAGGAAAGATGCATTGTCTTTAGCTTAAGAATATAAACATACCAATGAAGTCAGTTTCCATTCATGAAGTTTAATTTCCATAGTAACATTAACTTTAAATAAAAATACATGTAAAAGAACAATGAAACCACATCATCATCCCGATAGGTGTTGGAAGTTTATTCTACAGATCTAGCATAAGTTCTAAATACGGGTTTCTTGCGTTCACGCTAACATTTGATAAAACGGCATGTTCAAGTCATTTGCTGAATTCTGTCCAGTTCTCCATTTTACATCATATTAGAACGTGCATGAATGAAACAAACTATTTAACTTCTCTGGGGTTTAAACAAATGTCTTTAACAAAGGGGTTTATGTAGCAGGGAGGTTTTAAAGAGTAAGGTTTTAGTTGTCTTACCTTACTTAAACTACCAGGGTAACAAACTATACAAAGCTGTTTAAGTTTGAAATTTGTATCCTTGCCCCCTCCCCCTCCCCCCATGAATAATTGAGACAGGAAGCATAGAGGGGTTGTTAAAAGTAACATGTTGTCTTTTTTTTTTTGTCCTGATTATTGGGTGTTCTCTTTTTCAGGTGAAAACAAATGGAGTCTCTGCCATCAGACTGGAATCACCCTTAAAGAATGACCCATTTGAAGATCTGTCATTCAGTCTGCTTGCTGTATCCAAGGCTCAGTCATCCATTCAAACATCATGTGCTCCAACCCCAAACCCAAAGGGGTTGATTCAGTTGCCTTCTGCAACACAAAGTAACATGAATACTTTGAGTTCTGTAACTTGCATGCCTCCAATTCCAGCCCGGAGTAAATCCCAGGAAAATATGCGATGTTCTCCAAACCCATTTATTACTAGCTTGACCAGCACAAATCCTTTCACCGACAGGACTGCAGCTCCCGGAAACCCATTTAGAGCCGAGTCTCAAGAATCGGAGGCAACTTCGTGGCTCTCCAAAGACGAGCCCGTTGCCAGCAGTCCTTTCCCTTCCCTGAAGCCTCTTGGTCATAACAATAGCAAGCCTTCATCATTTGATGGTTTTAAGGACAGTTTTGATCTGCAGGGCCAGTCTTCGGCAAAAATCAGCAACCCAAAAGGATGGGTAACCTTCGAGGAAGAGGAGGACTTTGGTGTGAAAGGGAAGTCAAAGTCATCTTGTCCAGACCTACTGAGTAATCAGCCGAGTTCGCTCTCTGGCTCCGTGACCTTTGATGATGACTGGAATAAAGGCACAAATGTTCCTTTCTGTGTGTTGCCATCAAGACGACCACCTCCACCTCCTGTCACTCTGCCCCCACCTGCCACCACCCCTCCTGTAGCTCCTTTCACAACCTTGCCATCGAAGGCATCACCCACACTAGACTTTACAGAAAGATAAGGTTATGCAATAGAAAACAGTCTTGGATTTGTTTGTTTGTTTTTCAGTTTGGGCAGGTGAGAGCCAAAAGAATTGGGCATTAGTTCCTCATTATGTGCAATATGGAATTGTTAAGTGCACTGATGTTGTCACGAAATACCACTATTTAATGTGTACAAAGCTGGAATATGTGTATATTGGAAATAAGGAAAAAGTCCTTCTCATTATTAACTGGAGTTTTGGTGTGTTTCTGTTTGGATAAATAAGAGAGAGGAGTAGCCATAAACAGTGCTCAAAACTACTTCAGACAGTAGTCCTTATTCAGAAATTCTCTGTCCGTCTTCTCTGAAGAACCTTAAAAAAGCCCAGACAACTTCTAGCTGACATTCTTGCCTGCTCTTTGATACTTGTTAACAATGGTGTTTCCAGGTATTTACCGAAGAGCTATCAGAGTTATACTGAGACCATTGTGAAAGGCATGGCTTTAAAACACAAAAAGGCATGGGTATACACACACACACACACACACACACACACACACACGTATGTATACACTTACATATTTGTAAAACTTAGGACTCAGACAAAATATTTACCTACACGTTCTAACAGAGTTATTTTTTCGGTGTTTCATTACCAAAAGGATGGCTCTACATGAAATTTGGACAGTTCATTAATTTTCTTTCCAAAACTAGCATCTCACTACAGAACCAGACTTTCCTACCATTTCATCCCCCTCCCCCAAACACACATGACCCGCATCTTTGTTCCTTTGGGCTCCAGCATCTCCAGACGCTTTTATTCCGGGAGGAGGTTCTTGGGGCCGGAAGCAGCCTATTTTGTGGTCACGGTCATGTGGATGGACACTCCAGCCCATACAACAAAGCACTATGGCCTTATCTCTCAGGAAGGCACATACCTCCAAGTTCAATGAAGAATATTAGAGCTAAACACACTCCCCTCTCTCTGCACTAAGGTGTATGTTGCCCATTCCCCTCCCACACTTTCCCTTTGCTGCTTTCTCTCCGGAACTTCATAGCAGGGAAGGCAGCGGTCCTCAGAATGCTTGGAGTTGGGGATCTACTCCGTGTGTGTGCTCTGTCCCCATCAGAGGCTACGCAACACATCTGTGAAGCTGCTTTACATTTTTAGAGGCTACCCCTCAAATTAGCTGTGGATTTTGTCTCCCGCACTGCCAATATGCAACTGACCCTGCTGTTATCTCATGAAGTTCACAGAATTTTTACACAATGTAGTGTTTTGGTATCATCACGTAATCCCAAACAGAAAACTCCGTGAGCGATGTTTTGTTGTCAGCTTAAGTTAAAATCATCCTCAGCCGTTGAGACTGATATTAACATTCCTTTTATAGGAAGTTATAGATGTCCACCTAAATTCCATCGTCCGCATTTAACCTTTAAAGATGTGCACTGGGAGAACATCAAAATAGAGTTCATGGCTAAGATTATGTAAAGTGGAAAAGCACAGCAAAACTGCATTGCACTTAAAGCAAATCTAGTAGGGAAAAAAAAGCACTTTTCTAAATGCTCAAATGTTATCAAGATACTATATTTCTAGAAGTAATCCTCTCTCTGTTCACAGCCAGGATTCGCTGTTAGCACTAACTCTTGTGAGTTTTATATTGTGCTTTTTGGGGGTTCTAATCATTTCCGCAGTAGTATATTTTAAACAGCAGTATTACTATAAGCAGCGTGCTTCAGAATGTGAATTAACTTCTTGAAACTGTGGCTTTAACATCTATGTGATTAGTGTATGTGGTATTTGCTCTCCATTAGCAAAAAGAATTCATTATAAACTTCACTAGTGCGGATTGCGGTTTCTGTGAGCGATGTTTCCTTTTGAGTAGAAACTACTGTCTAAAATATACGTATCACGCAGCAGCTCAGCCTTTACCAGGAAAATTATATTTGGCAAGTTGCCGAAAGGGCACAGGGTTGGGAAAGTGAAAGGTACGCTGCAAATAACTAGCCATTATTCTGTGTTATTAAAATATTTACCAGTTCTGTTAAAAGCAGAGCAGAAATTAGACACTAAGCCTCTCTTTGTGAATTCTTTGTTCTCTATAGTAGATTGCTGTTTATATGTAAGAATTTTATTGCTTATGTGGCATACAATATTTATAACTATATACTTTATAGAAGTGCAGTATTAAAGTCAGTGGTATACAAACATTCTGTACATATCTGTGAAATGTGCTGTCATATGAAATAAATACACCTGTCTTTACCATGTTGACTACTTTGCTCAAGAGGGAAGAACTTTTCTCAGCCATTTTCCTTGAACTTTACATATGCAAGTGTAATGACATTTGGGGATCAGCTGTCGAATCAGGTGTTTTTTTAAGTTTATTTATTTTGAGGAGAGAGAGAGACAGAGCACATGAGCGGGAGAGGGTCAGAGAGAGGGAGAGAGAGAATCCCAGGCGCATTCCACACTGCCACCGCAGAGCCCAACACAGGGCTCAAAGCCACGAACCGTAAGATCATGACGTGAGCCCAAGTCGAGAGCGGGACACTTGGCCGACTGAACCACCCACGTGCCTCCCAGATCAGGTATTTTAAATTTTTTTTTTCAACATTTATTTTATTTTTGGGACAGAGAGAGACAGAGCATGAACGGGGGAGGGGCAGATAGAGAGGGAGACACAGAATCGGAAACAGGCTCCAGGCTCCGAGCCATCAGCCCAGAGCCTGACGCGGGGCTCGAACTCACGGACCGCGAGATCGTGACCTGGCCGAAGTCGGACGCTTAACCGACTGCGCCACCCAGGCGCCCCAAGATCAGGTATTTTAATTCAAGACTTCATTTCATCCGTTTTACTTCTCTATATAATAATCTAAAAGTAAGAAAATCTTCTAAGACGACAAATCATCATTAAGAAGAGAGGCCCTCATTCAAAGTCTCACTGGCCTGAAAATAATGCATGAAGCATGAATGATGGGGGTAGAAGGGAAATAGGCACAAGGACAGCCAGACACAGGAGACTGACTAAAAAGACCCAAGTTCAAGGCCAAGGCTAGTAGTTCCTTCCAGTATTGCCTTTTTTCAGTCCTGTATGATTGCTATTCAGAACAGTAACGTTGATTCTTAAATCATTGAATCATGTTCAATGTAATTTTAGATACAGAAGATATGTAGAAGGTATAGATACAGAATAATAGGCTTTAAAAGAAACTTTTGATTTTATGATTGAGATACATATGCAGTTGCTAAGAAATAATACAGAGAGATCCCAGGTACCCTTTACCCAGTTTCTCACCCCCGCCCCAGTGGTAACATTTTACAAATTATAGTATACTACTACAACCAGGACATTAGCATTGATGCAAAACACTTCCCGTCACCACCAGGATCCTTCATGTTGCCCTTTTCCTGCTGTCGTCCCATCCTAACTCCCCTGCCTTGTCCCTAGCTCCTGGAAACCACTATTCTCCAGTTCTATAATTTTGCCACCTCAAGAGTGTTTTTATATATGTGTATATGTGTGTGTGTGTGTGTGTGTGTGTATATATATATATATATATATACATATATATATATATATAAATTCCATATATATATGGAATCATACGGTATGTGACCTTTTGGGATTGACTTTTTTACTCTGCATAATTACCTGGAGATTCATCAAGACTGCAGGTGTCTTTTTTATTGTCAAGTGGTATTTCATGGTGTGGATGTTAACACAGCTGGTTTAGGCATTCACCCACCCACCCACTGAAGGACATCTGGGTTGGGGCTATTATAGACAAAGCTGCTATGAACATTCCCATACAGGTTTTTTTCTTTTTCTTTTTAATTTTGCTTTTTAATGTTTATTGTTTTTGAAGGAGAGAGAGACAAAGCGTGAGCGGTGGAGGGGCAGGGAGAGAGAGGGAGACAGAATCCAAAGCAGGCTCCAGGCTCCAAGCCATCAGCACAGAGACTGACGTGGGGCTCGAACCCATGGACTGCGAGATATGGCCTGAGCTGAAGTCGGAGGCTTAACCGACTGAGCCACTTAGGCGCCCCCCCGTACGGGTTTTCCTGTGAACATAAGTTTTCATTTATCTGGGAAAATGCCCAGGAGTGCAATTGCTGGACCACAGGGTAGGTGATGCTTGGATCTTTAAAAAACCGCCAAACTGTCTTCCAGAATGGACCATTTTACATTCCCATCAGCAATGTATGAGTGATCGACTTCTCTGCATCCTTGCTTGCATTTGCTGTTGTCACTACTTTTTCTTTTAGCCATTTTAGTAGAGGATATATCATTGTGGCTTTATTTCCTTAATAGCTAACCATGGTGAACACCTCTTCATGGTGAGCATGCCATCTAATATCTTCTTTGGTAAAATATGTGTCTTTTGCCTATTTTCTCAATGGATTGTGTTTTTTTTACTGTTATTTTATTTTAATGTTTGGTTATTTTGAGAGAGAGAGAGAGAGAGAGAGAGAGAGAGAGAGAATGCAGGGGAGGGGCAAAGAGGGGGAGAGAGAGAATCCCAAGCAGGCTCTGCTGTTAGCACAGAGCCCAATGCGGTGCTCGATCTCACTGACCGTGAGAATATGACCTGAGTCTGAATGAAGAGTCAGGCACTTAACCGACTGAGCCACCCAGGCGCCCCTACTGTTGTGTTTTGAGGGTTCTTTGTCTTTTCTGTATACTCGCACTTTGTTGGATGCGTGGTTTGCCAATATTTCTCCCCGTCTATAACGTATCTTTTATCCTCTTTACGAGTAGCCAGATCCTGAGCTCTGCAAGTCCACAAACTAACTACAGTCATGGTGACGGACAAAGGACAACCAAACTCACACACAGGAAAACTGATATATAAAATTTCAAAATCCCTGTTTATTAATTTTAGGAAAATAAGTCTGAGTACATCAAGAGTTAGTGAACATACAGCAGGATGCGGACTCATACGCTGGTGTTGACAGAGTATCGATTCTGGAGAGCAATTTAACCATGCCCAGAAAAATCCATATGCTCTATCCCAAGAAATCTGACTTGTAGAGAAATTCTAGTGCACGTGGAACAGGACGGGCAATGTTCGTAATGGTAAAAACTAGAAATACGCTAATCGTCATCGGGAATGGAGTGACAGATTTAGACAGTAGACCACTGTGTAAGTTAGAAAACAGTATAATATGACATTTCTATAAAAGTTAAAACACGAAAACTATCCTCTATTCTTTAGGGAGACATATACATATGTGTTGATGGTATAACAACAGCATAAATTCAGCATAGTAGTTACCTTTGGAGAAGGGGGAGAAGAGAATGGAATCAGAGAGGGCTGTGTGGGAACTTTAAATGTATCTCTAATGTTGTTAGGGCCTTAAAAAAAAAAAAAAAGGTTTTTTTCAGTAGACTAAAAATCTGTTCTTTTCCTCCCTCGCTGCCTGATATCTAACAGCCAAAATGAATGACCTATTTATTATCTAGACCACAGCATTCATCCCTAATGCATCGCTTCATTAGGTACAAATGGTCATAAGATGCCCTTCACCCTAGAAAGGCAACAGCGCCTAAAATATTCAGAGAAAAGTAGCCACACTGCTCAAGAGCACACACATACCACCTTTTGTCTTCAAATTCAGTAACCCGCTCGAGTCGTGCCAAGACAAGAGAGAGTCTTTGGTACGATTTAGGATTACCGAAACCACACTGAGAAAAAGCTACGCGCAAATTTGTAAGACATGGCCTGTATGAGGAAAAAAAAAAAAAGACTAAAAGAGGACACTGAAAGGAATGTTTCAGTGCTGACAAAGATTAGTGCTGACAAAGATTAAAGATACTGCAAGCGCTTGGAATATGGAGTGACTACCAAGTGAGGAATGAACTACATACTTTCTACCAAATGATTCCTACCAAATAATAAACTACATATAAACGAAACGGGATGGCCAGCACATGAGTTTTCCATGCTTTGTTAATTTTGAAACTTACACCCAGAGACCCTGTAATATAGGAGTTTGCGCATAAATGGTTCTCACCACCTAGAAAGCAAGACACTTTCAACCAAGTTGTAAGCTTGGTTGGCTTAGGGGTGCAGAATCAGATTCAGGAGAAACAGGGGGATGGCCTTATGGCCAGCACTCAGGAGCTCAGAGAACACAGTAGGTCCCCTTCTCCCTCTGAGAACAGAGACATTTACCATTCTGCCCAGTACTGCATGTTCCAATACTAGAGGTGAAAACACATCCGCTCGCTGGGCTCCATACCCTGTCTAGGACCAGTCTAACAGTCTTCATATGAGACCCCGAATTGGTTTTTGGCATTTCCAAGCCCATAGTCACACACTATCCACTCTGCCCCGGAGACCCCAGGGACGAAGTTCCAATGGGGAGAGCCAAAGTTTCAGGAATACAAAGTAGCAGGTGCTTGCAATACTCAGATCGGGCAATGGCCTTTCGAAGGAGATAACGAGGGTTGAAGCCTTGCACTATCGTACGTAGCTTTGGTGGCACCTTGTTATCAAGGACTAAGTGCAAATGTCACCCAATTTGGTTTTCTTTATGCTTCTATCTGAATCTGCCTTGTCCCTTATATTTTGTTTTCTCTTTCTCACTTCCACTGGGATATAAACTCCCTGACAGCAGTGACCCACGCCTGGAAGAAATAGCGCCTGTTCAATAAGAATTTTTCGGGCGGTGGCTGGCTGGATAGTTTGGGCACGGTCGCTCCGGCAGCAGCCGCTAGAGCCACCCTAGATAGGCGAATCCGAATCAGCCCGCACAGAGGAGGACGCACACTTTTTCCCGCCCCTCGGTGCTCACACCCCACGCCCCGCGCGAACCACTCCGCCCCCCGCCGCGAACATCTCCAGACCGGAAACAGCGGGAAGCACTTCCGGAAGTGGTGAGTGACAGCGGCGGAAACGCCGCTGGGACTTGTAGCGGCAGCGGGGACCCGCTTCAGGGCTCGGCGTCTGAGGGTGCCCACCACCGCACCCCTCCCCCCGCCCCACACATCTCTCTAGGTGGAACCTCGGGCCCGGGAGAGTGGACGGGGCGTTCCGCGCTCCCCGCCGATAGCTTGGGCTGTGTTGGGCGGTTGCCCCGACAACGGGCACTTCCGGGAACGGCGCCGGACGAATCCTGCCGGGCGGGGGGCGGCGCTGGACGGCGGCCGTCTCGGACCGAGCGGATCGTTGCCCGGCAGCACCTGCTTCCGGGAGCTTCGGCCCCGCCCCCGCGCGCTGCGGCTTCTCCACCCTCGGCTTCTGACTGGCGCTGGCGGCCCCAGTGTTTCCTTGTTGCTCCTGGCAACAGGCACTTCCGGGAGTGAGGGCCTTCCCCCTCCCGGCCCCGCGGGCGCGCGAGCCCCGAGTTCCGGACTCCAAGCAGCGGTTAGGCGGCGGTCGCTCCTCGGCCTCGGGTTACGGCGGGCCGCGCATCCCGGGCCTCCTCGCCGCCTCGGCGGGGTCTCCGGGGCCGCCATGGTTCTGCTGCACGTGAAGCGGGGCGACGAGAGCCAGTTCCTGCTGCAGGCGCCGGGGAGCACGGAGCTGGAGGAGCTCACGGTGCAGGTGACCCGGGTCTACAACGCGCGGCTCAAGGTGCAGCGCGTCTGCTCAGGTGCGGCCCAGCGGCGCGGCGAGTCTGCGGCCGGGACCGTGGAGCCCGCGCCGGGGCGGGGAGAAACGGGCCATCCGGGATGGGGAAGTGGGGCGGGAGCCGCAAGACTTTCTCGGGCCGGCTGGGCGGAGAGGGTCAGGTTTGCGAAGATTTGCAAAGACGTGCGGCCGGCGGGCTCGAGAGGGGACAGTCCGCCGGGGTCCCGCGGAGAGCGGAGTGACGCCGGCACCCCGCGTGCGGACAAGGCCAAGTGCGCGCCGAAGCGCCGCGGGGCAGGGTGTGAAGTAGCCGGGGAGACGGGCTAACCCGGGGGAGCCGAAACACCCGGTCCAAGAGCAGGTGTAGTGGAAGGAAACCACTCTGTCGTGACGCCTGGAGTGGAGCGCCTCCCGGTGGGGGAGCACCTGACTTTGGGACGCCCCCACCTCCCGAGGGTGGGAAGAGCAACCTTGGCGTCCCTTGCCCTCCTCCAGGAAACACAAGCCTGTGTCTCATATTACAACGTTTGGTCACTCCTGTCGAACGCTCTAGAGCAGCGCTGTCTGGCGACTTTCCGCCTGGAGCGAGGTGCTCCCGATTTGTGCTCCCATGGTGATACTCCAGATGTGGTCTAGTGTTTCTGTAATACGTGATTTTTGTGCCATGGAGAACTCCTTAAGGGTTATGGTTTCTGCCTTTATGGCGCATACATATAGTTTCTTAGAAAATTTACTGATTCCAAAACCAGCTCAGTATTAAATGTTTTCCTTTTTTATTTAAAACATTTGGGGAGAAAAGTGACTCCAACTTCTTTTTCTATAAAATTATCAATTGAAAATGTGCTGCTAAATACTATGAGTCGTGCTAGTGGCTCACTCATTTATTCTGTAGCTCCCATTGTCCACTGTGATTCAGGCAGGCCCCAGGGCTCTGCCTGCCGGAGACCAGCCCCTGGCCCCCAGATGCTTAGTGTCTGGTAAGGAGAGAGACAATAAAGACCCCATTAAGTTACACCATTTGTTTTGTAGTGTTGTATTATTACAAGCCACCTGGTGTCTTCCTACAGTGCTATGGAAACTCGGAGGGAGGGAGGAAGGAAGGGCAAGCGATTTTGCAAGGTTAAAGTGTGGGTTAGTTTTGGGGTGGATATATATGGGATTGGAAAAATACAAAGCCACGCTTTTGCATAGTGAACATGATACCAGAACACCAAAGTCTAGTCCCATCTCTGCCGCTTTGGAAGGGTGTGAATTGCCTGAAATCCTCTCCACTGACCAGATTTACACAAATTATTTAGAAAGTGTGTCTCTAAAGTTGCAAGCCTCAGGTGACAGGGCTGTAAATGAGGGAAGACCAGGATGTGGAGGATTCTCTTGCCTGCCTCACAAGGCGAAATGCAGTAATCTACATGAACACGCTCGGAAATTGTAACGCCCTTGGTGGATATGTATTCACCGTCAGTGAATTTTAACTTGTGCCCCCTGAGTCCCAGAGGGTACAGCCCAGCAGAAGATTCGCGCACAGAGCCTGCAGCCCCTGCTGCCCGCGACCACGGTGAGCTCCTAAACTCGGTGCCGCTGCTGACCTAGGACAAAAGGGCGACCGTGTGTCAAAGGCCAAGGACAGGCCTGGCCCAAACCAAGTGGTATCTAAGCATTTGCTAAATAAAATAGGGAGCCGCTGGGCAAGACCCCTGACCCCCAGGGAGCCTACATTTCACTGAGGTGTAAGGTGTTGTGATTATAATTGTGATGCATATTGTGTAACTTTCTCTTATTTTTAAGAAATGGAAGAATTGGCAGAACATGGCATATTTCTCCCTCCTAATATGCAAGGACTGACTGATGACCAGATTGAAGAATTGAAATTAAGGGATGAATGGGGTGAAAAGTGTGTACCCAGTGGGGGCTCGGTATTTAAAAAGGATGACATCGGCCGAAGGAATGGGCAAGGTAATCCAGCCTGTGTCTTCTGTGTGCACGCGCGAGCATAGCAGGAAGTATGCAGGTGGCAATTTCACGTGAAAACACGGACCTCGGGGGGCACCTGGGTGGCTCAGTTGGTTAAGCGTCCAACTTCGGCTCAGGTCATGATCTCATGGTTCATGGGTTCGAGCCCCGTGTCAGCTTTGTGCTGACAGCTCAGAGCCTGGAGCCTGCTTCAGATTCTGTGTCTCCCTCTCTCTCTGCCCCGCTCCTGCTCATGCTCTGTCTCTCTCTCTCTCTCTAATAAAATAAACATTAAAAAACAAAAAAAAACAAAAAAAACACAGACCTCAGTTTTCTGTACAAACATACGAAATACTGCACCGTGTAACCGACTCCCGTGGTACCATGCAAATGCAGAATGAATCGGGTAGGTCGAGGAAGCATCTGTCTTCTTGCTCTTTCTTTACTAAGGTGCTGCGAGCTTTTACATCAGATGAACCACCTGAAGCTGCCATTTTTGTAGGTAACAAATGGTGAAAATTGAATATGGTTCGACCGAATAGTTTTGGGGGGCAATCATTGACAACGTATTGAGGGTTCTGTTCTGTTACAGTTTGCGGCTACTAGGGTTTGGCTAGAGATTCTGCGTGAACAGAGGCGATGGGTGTCGGCACATGGTCTCCCCTTGAATCGAGGGCACGGCCCTCTGTGGTGTAAAACGTCTTAGTCCATGTCAGCATTCTGAAATCATTCCCCCTTTAGTGTGCGGTTGATCGTATGGAATTTCAAGGAAAAAAGACGGGAGTCCATTTTGATGGCTTATCCCTTTTAACCTGATTAAAAGGCCCCGTTTAAAAGACCGTAATTGATCGTTTAACAAACACCTAAGCACCTACGCGTCTACTGTGCTAGAACACTGTGAGGAGCAAAAGAAATACAAAAGCGTCCCTACAAGGACTTGACAGGCTCAAAAAATATTTTTGTAAAAAAAATAGTGAAGATGATAGGAATTTTTAGTGTTATTTCGGGTGGGTTTTAGCCTGGAAAATGGTTGGCTGTCTTCCACAGATTTTCATAATGTAAACTCATTGTCAATTTGGAGAGATGTGTTTGCTTTTTTTTTTTTTTTTATGCTTATTTACTTAGAGAAAGCGTTAAGCAGGGGGAGGAGCAGAGAGAAGGAGAGAGAGAATCCTGAGCAGGATCCGTGCTGTCAGCACAGAGCCTGAATTGGGGCTCGATCCCACGACCCTGGGATCATGACCTGAGCCGAAATCAAGAGTCAGACGCTTAACCGGCTGAGCCACCCAGACGTCCCAAGATATTTGTGCTTTTTAGAAGGAATTGCATCACTGAAAGAAAATAATAGTATGTCCTGAGAACCAGTTAATGGTTCATTACTCACCTTTAAACCCATATTATCTTAAATTAGCCATTTCTATTCTAACACAACTTTATGTTTCTAGTGTTTTCAGTGTCTTAATTCATACTTTTATTTATTAAGAAGTTGAAGCTCTGTGGGGCTCCTGGGTGGCTCAGTCGGTTAAGCCTCCGACTTCGGCTCAGGTCATGATCTTATGGGTCGTGAGTTCCAGCCCCACGTTAGCCCCTCTGCTAACAGCGCAGAGCCCGCTTCCGATCCCGTCTCCCTCTCTCTCTGCCTCTCCGTCGCTTGCACACAGTCTTTCTCTCTCTCACTCAAAAATAAAGAAACTTAAAATAAATAAATAAATAAAGCAAAGCTTTGAGAGCCTTCCCAGCTTCTCGCAGCCAGCTTCCCTGTGTCCCTCACCTGAATTCCACGAGTGTCCTCCTCTCAGGTCCTTGCTCCCTGACTTGGCCAGGAGGCAGTAGGACATCTAAGGGTTTTGGGGGGTTTGTTTGTTTTGGTTTCGTTCGTTAGTTTTTCCCTCTCCCCTCCCCAAGAAGACCTTTAAAGATAGCTGTTTCTCTCCCTCTTCCTGGTTCTATTTCCGCAGCTCCAAATGAAAAGATGAAGGAAGTGTTAAAGAAGACTATAGAAGAGGCCAGAGCAATCATATCGAAGGTTAGCTTTTTTAAATGAAGCCCTAAGGCCTGTCATTTGAAATACAGACTCCACTTACTGCAGAGTGGAGTTATCTGCGGCCCAGCCTGTTCTTTTTCTAGGCTTCCCGGGGCAAGGCAAGGACCAGCCTGTTCGGGTGTGGGTGGTCGCTTTTCCTTTTCATATTGGTGACAGCTGTCCTGAATCCTCCCGGTCTCCCGGGTCAGGCAGAAAGGGTGCCTGGCCTGCGCGAGTACGACGTGGACTTGTGGGACACTGTGTAGTGCGTGTGGCACAACCACGAGGTGATGGGTACGTGATGTGGGGAGAACTTGAGAAAGTGAAACGTAAACATCGTGACCCTGTAAGAGCTCCGTGGATATTTGATTGCCGGAGTTCGTGCCGCTACGAATTACTTTTTTGCGATGGTTACTAGTACTTACGCAGAAGCTGTTTCATAGAAGGAGAAGCAGAGGTCATACCTGACAGTGCAGGTAATGTGACCCTGGAGGAAAAGAGTATTAGGATGTTTGAATAATTGTTTTGTCTGTCAGTTGCTTTATTTATGTGTTGGCCCTGGGCGTTGCTACCCCCCCGCCCTCCATTCCAGCCTTCTCAGTGGGTAACTTTTTTTTTTTTCTTTTCCTACTGATCACTGGGCAAAATCACTTTTTTTTTAAAATTTCTTTTTCAATGTTTATTGATTTTTTAGAGAGAGAGAGAGAGGGGGAGACACAGAATCTGCAGTAGGCTCCAGGCTCTGAGCTGTCAGCACAGGGCCTGATGCAGGGCTCAAACTCACGGACTGAGATCATGACCTGAGCCGGAAGTTAGAAGCTTAACTGACTTTAGGGGCGCCTGGGTGGCTCCCGGTTGAACGTCTGACTTCGGCTCAGGTCATGATCTCACGGTTCATGAGTTTAAGCCCCACATCGGGCTCTGTGCTGGAGCCTGCTTCAAATTCTGTGTCTCCCTCTCTGTCTGCCCCTCCCCTGCTCATGCTCTGTCTCTCTCTGTCTCAAAAATAAATAAAGAAAAACAAAAAACAAAAAAAAAGCTTAACCGACTGAGCCACCCAGGCATCCCTGGGCAAAATTACTTCTTTTTACATTTTTTTTTTTAAGTTTATGCATTTTTCAGAGACAGAGCGTGAGTGGGGAAGGGGCAGAGAGAGCGGGAGACACAGAATCCGAAACAGGCTCCAGGCTCTGAGCTGTCAGCCAGAGCCCGACACGGGGCCCAAACCCATGGATGGGGAAATCATGACCTGACCTGACCTGATCCTGACCGACTGAGCCACCCAGGCGCCCCATGGGCAAAATTACTTCTAAACCAACATGTCCTTAATTCTTCAAGCTCTTAACTAATCCTTTAAATGCTTCAGGAATGACTGCTCTTCAGTGCCTATTAACTTAGCAAAAGCTCTCTCAAGTCCGACAAGGAAGGCTTTGGTTCAGCCCAGTGTTTGCAAAATGCCTTTTTTTTTTTTTTTCAACGTTTATTTATTTTTGGGACAGAGAGAGACAGAGCATGAACGGGGGAGGGGCAGAGAGAGAGGGAGACACAGAATTGGAAACAGGCTCCAGGCTCCGAGCCATCAGCCCAGAGCCCGACGCGGGGCTCGAACTCACGGACCGCGAGATCGTGAGCTGGCTGAAGTCGGACGCTTAACCGACTGCGCCACCCAGGCGCCCCTGCAAAATGCCTTTGATCCTAGAACCTTTTTTTTTTTTTTTTTTTTTACAGTATTGATCGTAACTGTTAACACCTGATCAAACTAGCACGTGTCAGGGAGTGTTCAGAAAATCGTGGCCTGGACACTGCTCTGCACCCTTCACTCCCCTCACTGTCTGCTGTGGAAATCCTTTCCGGTCTCTTTGCTCGTGGATCTTCTTACGTGGTTGTCTCCGAATTTACAGGGAGGCTTCTCGGGCTCCAGTCCTTTGCTGCAGTGATTTGCCCAAAGTGGCAGGGCACCCGAGTGGCCGGCCTGACTTCTCGCCCGGGGCCCTTTCCACGCCGCCTCCAGAAATGCAGTGCACGTCACCGTCCCCTCTCCAGAGCTGGCCACGGTGGGGACAGTTAGCACTGTGGGGCAAGCAGGAGAAGGTTTGAGTCCTGTGGCCGGAGGTTCATCATGGGGAGAGTGAGAGATGGTGGACCATCCAGACGCGGTGGCTCCTCGGGAACGAGACCACTGTCTCTGTGGCCCCTTTTCCTGAGCTGTCCCTCTGCTGAGAGCAGGAGACCAGGTCATTGGGGCGTCTGCTGCCCTGAAGCTGCACCGGCATTGCTCTGTCACCCTGCCGTGTTACCTGGCCAGGGATCACTGCCCGTGGCATTTCGTGGAGCTTGTACAGAAAATGACTCACCCGCGCTGAGTTAATGTTGGTGGCGGTGGGCGACGTTTTCTGAGCAGAAAGACTTCCCTCACGTGACCCCGTATCTGGGAGCTCTGCACACCCACCCTCTGGCATAAGCCTCTGATGGGAAGACCTGATATGTTTTCTGGGGATCTGTGACTCCCGAAACAATCTCGTGAGCCACCTGCGAGCAAGCAAGGCAGGAATATCCCCTGTTTCACAGATGAGAACAGAGCTTTAGAGAGTTCGGATCTGGGCCCCCAGGGCACGGTCCACCTTCCTCCCTCAGGCCACACATCCGCCCTGCCCCCCTCAACCCCCTCTGGGACCTAGGCGTCCCTGCCACAGAACTCCTGCGGTCACTCCTCCTCCTGTCTTACTAGTCCGCCACTCGGTCAGATTAGAGCACCGTCACCCAGAATGGCCCCCTTTAGCGCAGGACCTCCCGTGCCCCTTCCCCATCCCTGAGCCCCCGCCCGGCCACGCCGCCCCACTAACGCTGCTTCCCTAACCCATCCTCGCTCAGCTGGGCCCCAGTCGGCTGGCCGTGGGCAGCAGGCCCCGGGCTCTGAGGCTCCAAATGGCCTGCGTCCTGCCCTGCCTGCCTCCTTCCTTCCGGCGTGGCACAGCGGTCAAGGCTGTCTTGGCAGGAGCCCTCAGTTCTCTGTCCCTCCTGCAAGGTCCTCTTCTCATCCCTCCCTGGAGATTCTAATCTGTGTCTAATCCCCCCCTGCCCCAGGCTCTCCCCCATTTCTGCTGCTGCCCCCACTGTTGCTTGCCCGGAAACCCAGGATGGGGGTGATGTTTTCACTGCCTCCTGTTCTGTGGGCTACGTCTATGCTGTTAATGCACTCAGGCCTCTTTCCTTCTCCAGAAATCAGTTCTCTGCGGCTTCACCCTCACACCGCCCTGTCCCTCCCAGCGAGCTTCCCGGAGCAGACGTACCGCCACATGCGTGGCCCGGAACCTCCTGGGTGTCTCAGGACCCGGCCTCTGTTTCCTTCCCCCACAGAGACGGTCATCTCAGGGCCACCCCTTCGCTTTGCAGGTCGGAGGCTTTTCTGTCTGACTCTGTCCTCTGACCACGTTGAGGACCCTCCTGTCCTCCTGTCCCCTCCCAGCTCCCTGAGTGCCCTTTCTCTTGCCTCTCACCACGTTGAGTGTTTATCGAAGCACTTTCTCCTGGGTCCTCTTCTCTCTCCTTGCCCCTCCCCCCAGTGTTTTACCTTCTCCTCCTCCAAATGCACAGTCTGCCTCCGCAGGGAACTCCAATCTGTCTCCTCCCCCTGATGCCTTCCTTCACCTGCACCTGGTTCCTAGACACTTCTTCCTGAAAGCCCTCGAGGAAGCTCAGGTTTCCTAGAGCCGAGAGTTCGATTCCTCGCTCCTCCCTGTGCTCTGGACCCAAGGAGAAGCACTTCCCGCACACTTGCCACTTGGTGTTGGCAGAGCCACCGGTGCCTCGATGACACGGGCTGTTGTCCCCCCCCCCCCAACCCCCGGGAGCCTTACCTCGGGTCCTGTACCATCTGTCCCACGATGGCGACTACCCAGCACCTTCCGTTGCCACAGCCACCGCTTTATTGAAGGCGCCCTGGTAGCCTTTTGGTGCCTTGCAGATACCGACCGGGAGGCCTGGGTTCAGATTTGACACTAACTACGCAGTGTTGCTGCAGACCCCTCAAGTGAAAGGGCAAGGTCCCCGGCAAGAGCCCACACCTTCAGACGCCAGGCAACCCACGGCGCTTCTGTCCCGGCTGTAAATCTGGAGGTTCCCACAACCCCCCGCCTGGTTCACCAGTTCACAGAACACACTGCGAGCGCTGTACTTACGACTCAACTCGGCGCCAAGTGGAAGAGATGTAGGGCGAGGTCTGGGGTGCGGGGTGCAGAGCCTGTGGGCGCTCTCCTGGGATTCCCGGCACCTGCCTTCGAATAGCAGTGTGTTCTCCGCCCCGGAAACTCCGGGCTCCGATGCCCAGGATTTTTATTGGGGTTTCTATACGTGGGGCGTGAGTAATAAAATCCTGGGCCACGGGACTCCTCTCCAGCTCCCCTCCCTTTTCTCCCCACCCCCCCCCCCCGCCAGGATGGTGATGGGGGTTGGGTCTGAAAGTTTCAACCCTCTAATCTCTGCTCCCTTTCCCTGAAATGAGGTCCCACATGGGTCACCTCATTAGCATAAACTCTGGTGTGGTCCAAAGGGGCTCGTTATGAGTAACAGACATTCTTGCCACTCAGGAAATTGCTGGGCATTTCCCTGCTCTCCCCCAGCCGGGAGCCTTCTTCACCCACCACAAGGTTAGGCTCCTGCACCGTCCCTCCTGCCCGGGAGAGACGTCACCACCTGTCCTCCCCAGCACGAGCCCCAACGTCCCCAACCCCCTTGGGCACTGGTGCACTGGCTGCACTTACCTGCTGCTCTTTGCTTCTCCTGGTCCTGTCGCTCACCTGCCTGCTCCACCTTCCCCCCACCGTGGCGTGGCATGGCCCGATCCCCTCGGTCTGCGCTGCTGAGCGTCCTCTGCACTTGACTGCCCTCGTCGGCCCCGCTCATAGTCTGCTTGGTGGTCTAGGCCATGGCGGGCGCAGCAGAAGCCCCGCGAGGATGTTGGTGGCTTCGGTAGCAAGCCCCATTGGAGTCCTTTGTGTCCTGTGGCAGTCGTCTCTGCAGGAGGCTGGTACAAGAACCTGATCAGTACTTACTGAGTCGGTCAGTCCCATTGTACAGAATGATTCCTGTCCCTGTCCCTTCAGAAACAAGTGGAAGCCGGAGTGTGTGTTACCATGGAGATGGTGAAAGACGCCTTGGACCAGCTGCGAGGTGCAGTGATGATTGTCTATCCCATGGGCCTGCCGCCATACGATCCCATCCGGATGGAATTCGAAAATAAAGAAGACTTGTCTGGGACTCAGGTATGTGGCTCTCGGGCGTCCTGTGGGGTGGGTCACTGCAGAGTTGGGCCTCCTCTCCTGGGCGTCGTGTTTCGCTTCATACGCAGCCTTCCATCCTGCCGTGCTGTGCTTCCGAGCAGAGCCCTGGGTTTAGGGGAGACCCCGAAGGTAGTGCTCGCGGTTGAGGGCACACAGAGGGGCAGGAAGTTTGTGGGGCTGCCCAGCAGGAGTAACTGAAAACGTGCCCGTTCTCTTTGGCCACTGGGAAGCCAGAAACCTAACTCGTGCCTGTTTCTACCCAAAGTGCCTTCATTGGTGCCTTTGCCTGGAATTTTGTGTTCTAGCCTCACCTTTTGCTTCATGTTATTTTCCTGCATTTACGTTCCATTTTCCTTTGTTTTTCTCATTTATCCTTTATCCCATTGGACAGTGCCTGTGGCTCTGAGCCATCTTAAATAGGCGGGCTGTGCAGAAGCAGACAAACAGCCCCATTGTGCCTAGATGTAAAAACCCGGCTGGATTCCAGTGTTCTTTCCTGGCAGTATCCTCAAAATCCATCCGAGAAGGACCTTGTATTGTAGATGAGGGTACACATGAGATAGGTGCTCCCCACCTCCCAGAGCAGGAGGGTGACGAAGTCAGGGCAAGAGCTGGAGCTACCAGGAAAGGCATGAAAATGAGCAAGGGCTTTGGTTCGGTGGGGGTGGTGGTGCCGCCCGTGGGGAGAGGGGAGGTGGGGCGGGGCTGAGATGCCAGACCCTGCCCCACACTGGTGGAGGGGGGACCAGCCAGGCTCCGTGCACCTGGGGGGAGGATCACACGCGTGGGCCAGTGTCCGGAGGCACCTTAAAGCCAGTTCTGACCACGGCCCCAGGCAGGACTGAATGTTATTGAAGAATCAGAGGCCCAACTGTGGTGGGCGGCCAAGGAGCTCAGAAGAACAAAGAAGCTTTCAGACTATGTGGGCAAAAATGAGAAAACCAAAATTATCGTCAAGATTCAGCAAGTGAGTACTTTTGCTTTCACACGACACCACTTTCTGTTAACTGTTTTCCAACCAATAAAAAATTAGAGTAAATCTCACTTAGTCTCTTTGTTACAAATACTTTAATCCCGTTAGTGCAGGCTTAACGTAAAACAGCGAAAACTGGAAGACAGTATGGATTGCTTGACGACATCTAGAGTTTGTTTTAATGGGGGGGGGGGGTGTACATAAGCCATGCTAATTTCAACCTTAGAAATAGGGCTACAAGTTACTAAAAGTGGTTCTCAAAATGGAAACTACAGCCTAGAGCACTGATTTCAAGTTTTCCAAGTACTGATACTCTGTAAACAAGGAGGATGTGCCAGAAGTCGTTACAGATCTAGATCGCGTAGAGCCGTATCCGTGCGAGGCTGCTTTGCCTAAATCATTTCTCCACGATTATCTCCATCCCTTCTCCACTGGACCCGCGGCGGCCGGTGGCATCGCCCGGCCTCTGGTCTCTGTCCACCATGAGGGCCCAGGGTTGAGGGGCTGCTGGAGACCAAGCCTCTCCTGATGATCAGAACGGATCCCCAGTTTATGTGTAGCAGTCGGCAAAGGCGGTTATAAAACATTCACTGTAACTTCCTGGGTGGCCCCTGTAAGAGTGCTGTAATCCACAGTCTGCTCTGCCCTTGTATTTGCAGAGGGGACAAGGGGCCCCAGCCCGAGAACCGATCATCAGCAGTGCGGAGCAGAAGCAGCTGATGCTGTATTATCACAGAAGACAGGAGGAGCTCAAGGTACCGGGCTGATAGGTTTTCAGAGCTGGCGCCACGGGCATTCACCCCCTTCCTTACCCAAGTGCGCGGGGGGCTGCCGGGGGGGCCGTGAGTTCTGCAGGATGTAGGGAGGGGCGTTTCTAGAGCTCCCGCCTCTCCAGGGCCCCCGGGACCCTGCCAGGCATCCCACCTGCATTAGAGTCTGGGAGCATCCTTTTGGGGAGACGGGAGTGGGAGTTTGGACGTGGGTTCTTTCTTCAGTCTGTTCATGTTGCAAAACACTTTCCTGAAATGCCTTCCTGCGTAAAACATAATTTATTTCCAGAAATTGGAAGAAAATGACGATGACTCCTGTTTAAATTCCCCATGGGCAGATAACACCGCTTTGAAAAGACATTTCCACGGGGTAAAAGACATCAAGTGGAGGCCAAGATGAAGTTCACCAGTTGGTGATGCTGCCATTCATACCGGCTCACCTTTCCTGTAGACAAAATAAAAACATTTAAATAATAATAGGGCGCCCACAACCCTCTGAAAAATGTTGAATTTCTAGTTGTCCTAGTTTTTGTTTCCGTTTGAATGTGTCCGATAAAAATTATTTAAGGTTTTAGAATTTAATAAATATATCCTCAAAAGCATCAGCCTCAGTTATTTGTATTTCAGAACAACTATTTAGTGTCTTTGACTAAATACTAAATGTAATTACAGACACTTTTTGCTTCTGGATCTGTTTTATATTCTCACGACCGCTGCTGCCTTGGAAGAAATGGAAGAAGTGTCTTTTCTCCCTGCGAGTCAGGTGTCCGCCGAGCAGCGTGGCCGGCAGTGGCCGCTAGAGGCCGCCCGACACTCACCGCCCTGCTGGGCTCAGCCCTGTATCCTTCCAGGGCCTTCTTTAATCCCGCCCAACACGGTCACTTTCCTGGCATCGCCCAGCTCCCAAGGTAAAGTTTGCCTCCTGGCCGACGCCCGACTGGCCTCGCTGTCTAGGTGTAAAGGCTACACCGTGATGAAAGCCGGGGAGCAAGCTTGTCTGACCTGGAGACCGAGCTGGTTCTTCTGTAACTTCTGGGCTGTTCCTGAAAACGAACACAGCCCCTGTAGCAGACGGTTCTCCCAGGTGGGCTCGGCCTCCAGCTCCCCGTGCGCTAGGCTTCCACGGAGGCTGACGACGGGGTCTGGCTCATTGACCACCCACCATCCTGGCCGGGTTTTAAACCCCATCCCATCATCCCTCACAGACCCTGGCACTGGAGCTCAAGTTCATCTCCCAAACTGCCTGAGCAGCCAGAGCGGCCTAGAAATCCTGTCCTGCTTGGCTTTTGGCGTGTAGAGTTCTGTTCCCATCATTGGAGGAAATGCAGCGTGCTCGCCCTGAGGAAGAGCAGTGACGGGGACGGCCCCTGCCCCTTCCCCGGCCCCGCTGTGCCCACCGCTCCTCTCCCTGCCCCACGGCCACAAAGAAGGAGCTATGGAGGCAGGGGCGGGGTGGGCATGCCTTCTGCCTGCGGAGGGGCAGGATTTCCTGGCGGGGGGGGGGGGCGGCCCGGCCACTTCCCCTCTGCCCGTGCCCACGGGTCAGACCAGTATAAATGGGAACATGGCAGCAAGATCCACCAAGACTCTGCCCCCACCTGGAAGGGAGGACTTGGGCCCTCGGCAGAGACTAGCCTCTCAGGAGCAGGAAGGACCTCGAGCACTCTGCACACGTCCGTCTCCCAGAACCTTCTGCCTCCTCTCCTCCCCTCCCCACCATCTCCAGTTTCCTTATAGCGGCTGCCCCCCCAAGCTGGCTACTGGAGTCCTGCTGTTCCCTAAGCAGCGTTTCCTGAAGTGGGTTGGAGCCAACCACACGTCTCATTGCAACTGACTGTTGTGGCTGATGGTCAAAATTTGTAAAGTCAAATCTGCATCTATTTTCTTTTCGACTTTGGCTATAACTTTGTTTCCACGAAAAGTTTTAATACTTGCACGATGTGAAGTTTGCAGTAAGATCCTATGATTTTATTTGAGGAGCTTCCCGCCTTCGACAGTGTGTATAGTTTATGCACGTTACATCCGTGCCAGACTTGTAAAAAGCGTCAGCAAGTCACATGATCACAGTAGCTCTTTTTAAGAACTTTCTACATCATTAGGAATGCTTACTGACTCACTGGGATATAAATGCTTTATGTGGCGATGATAGTTACTCTTTTGCTTCACATAATCTGAAGTTATTAGCCAAAGGGTCACTCACTTTGGGGTATAGAAATCACTAGATTGGGGCACCTGGGTGGCTCAGTTGTTATGCATCCAACTCTTGCTTTGGGCTCAGGTCATGGTCTGGTGAGATCAAGCCCCGCACTGGGCTTTGCACCGGCAGTGTGGAACCTGCTTGGGATTCTCTCTCTTCCTCTCTCTCTGTCCCTCCCCCGAAGGCAGGCGTGCTCTCTCCCTCTCTCTCACAAAATAAAAAGAAATTACTAAAGTACTACCTCACACTATGCTTCCATATTGAATACGCTGGTAAAAAGTAGGGTCCCCTCCGGCTGCCCTTCTCCCCCGCAAAACCCCCAGGCCCCCTCTGTTGGGACAGAGCGGCCCCTTTGCAGCCATCTGTAAGGAAAGGGGGGGCTGGCGGTCGCTGGTGCCCACCATGTGCCCACCGAGCGGACGTGGGTTAATTCACTGCACATCACCCACTGAGGAGGCCGGTGGCGATCTGAAAGGGTGACCTGAGTCATCCCTGGTCACGTGGCTAGTGAAGGTGGAGCCAACCTTGGTCACGTGGCTAGCGAGGGTGGGGCCAAGAGGCCACGCGGCTGACTTGCTGAGGAGCCAGTTTATGGGCAGGTCACCTGACCAGATGGGAGGTTACAGACCAGCCTAAAGGTACGTGATCTTGTGTCTTTTTTTTTTTTTTTTTTTAACCCATCTTTGGATCAGTATCAGAAGGAAACGAAGTGCCTGTTTTCTGTGCGGTGCTAATCGGGGCCCGTAGATGCGTCCTTTGACGCAACTTGTGTTCTCCCGTGGTTATTTCATGGAGACCAGGAATGCTAGTAATAAAATCTGACACCATCTAAAGCCCTCCGGGCCAGCAAACCGAAAGCCCCGGGCAGTATTTCTGTCACAGGATTACCTCGTTCCTTGGCAACCGCTCTGCAAAGAATGTGCCATCCAGCTTGAAATTAACGGCCACAGGCTCAGAGCACAGTGGCCTTGAGCCTCGTGGAATTGTCTTGCAAAGCCTCAGAAACCGCCCCACCACGCTCTCCCCTGCCGCCAGATCCCCGGAGTCGTGACCCCCTGTTGCAGAAAAGCCCTTCCGGCCCAAGTTCAAGGAGAGAGACGGTGGGACTCCCTGGAAAAGTTCAGCGTGAGACGTCCTGGCAACGGCAGCCAGCCTTTGTACCTTCCCGTCTCCCAGGTGGTTACATGAAATGCTTTACGCACATTTTCTCCCGGATCCCTCACAACAGCCGAGTTCGGAAGAAACTAGGATTGTTGTCATCTCACAAACAAGGAAAGTACAGCCCAGAGGGGTTCATGTGCCCAAGATGAGGCCCCTAAAAAACCCACCTGCTGGCCCCAGAGTCTGCGTTAACTCTGCTGGTGAGTTTCCATGTAGCCTAATCGTAGACACTGACCCGACGGCCGGCGAGCAGCGGCCGGTGAACGTCCACGGAACACCCGTCTGCGCAGGGCCCCAGCCCAGGCGCCTCCACGGTGGGCAGGTGGCAACCTGAGATGATCTTAGGGTCTCAGGCCAACAGCCGTGGGACTTCGGGTCCCGAGGCGGCTCTGGCTCACTAGTCTCTGAAGGCGAATGATGCCCAAGCCCACCCTTGACGGGCTTGAAGCAAAACAGAAGCTTGACTCGGCTCTGAAAACCGCTGCCCCAAACGACGAAAGGAAGAGTCCGGGTCGTGTCCCGCCCAGAGGACCGTGGGGCACGCCAGCATGGACTCAGAGATCAGCCGACGCACGAATTCCCACACGCTAGGTCCTGGGCTACCGTTGGTCTGGATAGATTGAATTCTATACATTCAGACCAGGAGAACCACAGCCGCGTCCGTCCTGCTGCTTGGGCCACGAGGCAGGGGCAAAAGCACCAAATCACCCGTATGATCCCTGATCCCGCCGTTGGCTGTTGGGCGGCCGCATACCCACAGCTGTGTCACTGTTTTCACCCTAAACCTCTCCTGAGTGCCCCTGGCACAGCAGCCCATGGTACCCAACACCTTTTATTATTTTTCCGTGGCCCATCGAGAGGTCATCATACTCTGGGTGGCCCGGCGGCCACCAGCGCGTGGCCGACGAACAGGACGACACGCCGGAGCCCTTCACTCTGCCCCTTCGTCTGCAACATCATCTTGAAATAAGGTGGAGCCATGTGCGCGTGATGTGGATTTCAGGACCGCGGTGCAGGGAATGTCCACGGGCCTCCCCCCACTGTCTACTGCCCTTCCCCCTTCCCGCCCACCCCCCAACCCGCAAACAAAGTAGGCAGACACAATAGCAGCATTATTCTAGTGGGTTCTCATTTCTTGTTATCCCCTTTGCATCGTGCCCGAATGGATCCCATAGGCTCAGCCACTGTGGGTTTTAGCGATAAATTTGCAAAATACAAGATGCACTCAAAATACAAAACTGCACTCCAGTCTTTGGGTCAGAATCCTCTGGTATGACTAAATCGCTTACGTTGTAAAGTGAAAGAGATGAAGATAAGACAATCAAGGGCATTGATATGCAAAGCAAAACCCCAAAACTGAGAGCTGCTTTGAGTTTAACTAGTAGACCTTCACAAAATGAACTCAGCTCACAGGAACAGATGTCCACCTTCTCTGGCAACAGTTTCCGGGGCCGGAAAACTCTTGGCATTTCTCGAGGTAATTTACATTTAACTGATGAAAGAGTTTTTGAGCCGGATAGCTCTTGATTTTGCCTGGGGATGTAAGTATGATTTACCTTATTGAATATGGGATTTTAATAGCTTTGTGCCATAGGAACCCCCAAATCGGTGAACGCAGGTAGAGGAGTGATGGCACCGTTAGCAAAAATGGTCCGCCTTATGAATGCCTGATTGAAGCTGTGAAACTGTGAATTTCAAAATGTGTCTCATACGTTCAAATGCACGAGAGCCAAAATTCAAATGTGTCTCACACTAGAGTTACAAGAGCAGTATATAAATCGATTTCTTCATTATATATTTAAATACTCATAGTATTTTTCTCAGCTGAGGCATCGCGTACCTAACGCAACTGAGATTTTCGCCTAACTTCCTTCCCCAGCCCTGGGAAGGCTGCGAAGTGGCTTCTGTCTCCACTCCCGGATGGCCCTGGGTTTCAGCACTTTCCCAACCCCACTGGGGCTGCTGTTTATATGTCGTCTCCCTGAATGCACTGGGAGCTCTGGAGGCGGGGCACTGTTGTAGATTTTAATTCTTCCCCTCCAGAAGCAAGGACTCTGACATTTTCTGAAGCAGGCGAGGCTGATGTCGATGGGGGGCGGGGGGGGCGGGGCAGTGAAGGGACAGTGTCTTGTCTTCGTTCAAGGGCTGCTGTGCCTTGGCCCTTCTGGATAAAGGGAGGGGTGGTGGGGCGCCTGGGTGGCGCAGTCGGTTAAGCGTCCGACTTCAGCCAGGTCACGATCTCGCGGTCCGTGAGTTCGGGCCCCGCGTCAGGCTCTGGGCTGATGGCTCAGAGCCTGGAGCCTGTTTCCGATTCTGTGTCTCCCTCTCTCTCTGCCCCCCCCCCCCCCCCCGTTCATGCTCTGTCTCTCTCTGTCCCCAAAATAAATAAACGTTGAAAAAAAAAATTTAAAGGGAGGGGTGGGGCTAGAGTCAGGGGTGGGGGTCCTAATTCTTCACAAGGCCATGCCTCACGGTCAGTGACAAAGTTCCGGCACCTGCTAGGGTCTGGTTTTGCCTGAGGGAGGCTCCTGCTTCCACAGGCTTTGGCTGAACGCGGGACCTCCTGGTGCCGGGCAGGGTTTGGGGTCACTCTGGGCCTAACGGAGCACAGCGTCCGTGCTTTTGTCACAACCCGATTGGGGGCCTGCAGAATTCCTCAGCGAACGTGAGCCTCGAGGCTTTCTCGACTGGGGAAGCCGTCACCTGATCAGAATTTCATTTTAGGAGCAGAATCGTTAGCGGAATCCAGGACATTTTGTCGTCACACAGAACACACCCTGAAAGATCATCTACCCTGTTCTTGAAGCGTATTAGTTTATTTTGAGAGAGCGAGAAAGCAGGGGAGGGACAGAGAGAGGGAGAGAGAGAATCCCAAGCAGGCTCCACGCTGTCAGCACAGAGCCCGACGCAGGACTCCGTCCACGAACTGTGAGTTTGTGACCTGAGCCAAAATCAAGCGTTGGACGCTTAACCGACTAAGTCGCCCAGGCGCCCCCCCCACCCCCGCCCCCGATCATCCAACAGTTTTCAAAGGACGAGCAGCCTCAGACTGAATCAGGGCCACACAGCACGGCTCCACGTGGGGGTGCAGGTTTTCCTGCTCTTGGAGGCTCCCGCCCAGTCTTGGGCGTCTCCAAAGGGCCACAGACAGAAGTTCTACCAAATAGAAAAGCGACAAAACCTGTGTCCAAAAATGGCAAGGAGGAAGAGAAGTGTCTCTGGGAAGCTTCTGGTGGAACGTGTGGAGCTGGGTATGTAGACGTCCACACTACCCCCATCCCAGGGATGAGAGTTGGGGGTCCCAGAGCCCCCCTTGGGCCCCCCAGTGTCTGCCTTTCCTCACTCCAGCTGCGTTCCGGTCCTGTCTTCCTCAGGCCATCTCAGCGACCGCACGTCTCTGCAGGGCCCCTCCCTGAGGCCACTTCCAGTCACCTGTTAGACCCTACAGCCCCCCACTCTGGGGGAGGGGGAGGCCCTACCAGTCAGCACCCAGGGAACCCCGGGCCGGTTTTTGAGCACTAACATCCAACCCACAGAAAGGCCCTTCCTCCTGGAAATCAGACATATGTATCTTTTTTTTAATGTTTATTTATTCATTTTGAGAGGGGGGAGGGGCAGAGAGAGAGGGAGAGAGAGAGAATCCCAAGCAGGCTCTGCACCATCAGCACAGAGCCCGACGCAGGGCTCCATCCCACTAACCATGAGATCATGACCTGAGCTGAAATCAAGAGTCAGATGCTTAACCGACTGAGCCACCCAGGCATCCTTCAAACACATATATTGAGATACACGCTTGCCAGATGGGAGCTATTCCAAAGCTGTACAATTTCTAGAAAGTAATGATATGAACAGAACAGCAAGTGTATGATTCTGCTCCAACAATATCTACAAAAATATCTAGTAGTAAATATCAGAAACTATAAATCATTAAACACCTAAATAAAGAACTGGCAAAGGACCAACAAAGTAAATAAAAGAAAGCAGAAGGAAGGAATTAATGGAGGTCAAAGCAGAAATGTACCAAGTTGAAAAAGAGTGTTTCACTAATACCTCAAACCCGGTGGATTGAGAAATCAACAAAATTGGAAAACTACTAGCTGGCGTAATTAAAAAAAGAAAGAAAGAAAGAAAGAAAGAGCCAGAAATACACAAAGTAAATGACAAGAGAAAAATAATTAGAAGAATTTTTAAAAATACGATGATTGGTGACTCCCATCGGCTCCCTCGTCTATAGCCTCCGCTCACAGCTCGTTCAATGCTTGGGTGTGGATGCTTGTTCTGTCCGAACTTGATCCCACTAGAAATCTCCTTTTGTCCCTACATCCCCCGCCCCTGGGTCCCAGGCCTCTCCCCTAGTCGCAACGATCGAGGCTCAGCCTTTGAACTGTGTACCGAAGCCTTGTGAGCGGCTGACTCAGAGCTTGAGACCAGGAGTCATCAGGTGTGCGATTCTATGTGGTGTGTGCTCAGGTTTTCTCGATATTGTCCCGCAAGTGGCAAATAGAGTCAGGGGACTGGCTGAGGTTGTTTTGAATGCACCAAAAAAAAAAAAATATATATATATATATATATATACACACATACATATAAGTGCTAGTTTAGGCAAACAAATTTAAAAACCTGGATAGAATGGATAAACTTCTAAGAAAGTCAAATGTACCAAAATCAACCCAAGTAGAGATAAAATATGTATGCAGAGAGCTGTCACGGAAGAAAAGGAGAAAACTCAAACACAAAACTCACCAAGGGACCCTATGAAAACCTTAAAGACCAGTTGATCACAAAGCTGCCTGAACCATCACAAAGCACAGAAAAAGAACGTAAGCTTCCGTGTTACTTCCATGAAGCTAATAGAACACCGCTAGCAGACCTGACAAAGACAGTCTGTCACTAACAAATACCGACGCGAACATTTTTTCATAAAGCCAGAAGCAGAGAGAATCCCCAAACACGTTTAATATGTCACGAGCAAGTGGGATTTTTTTCCAGAAATGCAGGGCGGTTTAATATCAGGAAATCTATCCTCTTCACAGAGCTGGGAGAAGAACCACGTGATCACGTCCACACACGCCAACAAGGCATTTGACAAAATTCAGCTCCCGGTTGATGCTGGCTATAAACCACAAACCACAGGGTACGGATGTTCTGCCTCCTGCCACATTTCTCTTGCTCTTAGTCTTCCAAAACGCGACTGGGGTGGAGTTCCAAGGTGGGTCTCTGGAGCCCCCCGTCCGTGGTAAGGCTGGGTGTGGAGGATGAGGTTGAGGGGCTAAGTTCAGACGAGGAAGCCGGGTCGACGTCAAATGGTTGAGCAGCTGAAGAGGAAGCGGAAGCCCACAGGTCTCCTTGGGGGAAGACCAAGGTGGTTTCCAGCCTGGCCAAAGGTCCCAGGAGGGCAGCTCCCCTCCCGCCACCAGCCTCCAGAACGGTGGATCGGGAGGTCCAAGAGCAAGGTGTCGGCAGATGGGTTTCTCCCAAGGCCGCTGTCCTTGGCTTGCACCCGGCCACCTTCCCGCCGTGTCCTCACATGGCCTTGCCTCAGTGCACCCCTGATGTCTCTTCCCCTTCCTGGAAGGACACCTGTCCCCTGGGGTTAGAGCGCCACCCTCCTGAGCACAGTGATAAGGTCTTCTCTTCCCAGTGTCTGCTCTCTTCTCGGTGCTCATGCCTGGCTCCAGCTTTGATGGTGGAGGCATCTGCTCCAAAGACGTCTCTCCGGTAAACACACGACCGGCCACGGAACTGGGTAAAGAGCCAGCTCCCCACCTGCCGGGCTCCTTGTTTCAGCCATCTTGGTTGATTCAGATAACAGACCATTTGGGCCTCTTGCTTTTTTTTTTGCCTTCTCTTCTCACCCTTCGAATTCCTAGGCCTATATTTTAAATTCACCAGTAGAGTATGAACCCTCAAAACCCTAGCCCCCGCCTTCAACCCCAATAAAAGTAGAATTCCAGGACTGGGCACTCACACACTGTCTCTCTCTCTCTCTCTCTCTCTCTCTGGGACCTTGCTGTGTGGCCCCAGGTGTGCTGTGTAACTTCCAGGTCCTGTAAGTAAGAAACCTTTATTTCAAAGTTCCCTGACGGTTGTCACTGAAGGACATCTGCCACCAGAGCGAGAACCAGGCGGGCCCGTCCAACCACAGCACTGGTTACTGTTCCGCCGAGACCAGCCCACAACAGCGACCCGTCTGACCTGGTCTCCAAACGCCATCACAATCTAAGGTAATAGAAAGGTGAGGGCTTCCGTGTTTGAGTTTGGGGAGCACGCAGTTCAGTCCGCAGCGGGCTCTGTCACTTAAAAAGCTGCAAGATCTCGGGGAATTTATTCGCCTTCCGAGCTGCGGTTTTGTGCTCCGTGCGCTGGAAATAGCAGCATCGCCCCACCTCGTAGGACCGCGCAAGCCATCGAGCCGCCCAGGCTTCCCGCCCTCTCGCCACCATCACCGGCGCGAAGCCGTCGTCTTCGTGTTGCAAGAAGGCTGTCGCACCTCCGGGTACCGTGCCTGTGTGTCCGGCAGAAGGACAGGGGAGGGGCAGAGCGCCAGAGGCCCCCGCCTTGCCTGCCTGCCCCGCCTTGCCCGTTGCTCCCCATTAAACCACGCAGAGGCTCTTGCCCACATTTTCCCCTCGCCCCCCCCCCCCTCCCCCGGCCCCCTGACCGGCCCTGGTGCTTCCCCGTGTGGCCCCTCCTCCAGGGAACTGTGAATAACAACCTTTTCAGTGGTAGTTGTCTCCCGACCTGATGGCCTCACTGCCCTGCATAATAATAGAGCCTTCCTTTTAAAACATGAGGATGGAACAAAAATGGTGGCGTTGGGGGTGGGGGGGGGTGTCGCCGAGATCACGGCCGGCAATTTGTTCTCAGATCTGCTACCTGCCTCTGCTCAGCGCTGAAGGGCACGGCTTCCCCCTCAAGACGGGGTGCGTGGGGAGCGCCCGGACAGCTGTCACTCTTCCAGGGCGTGGCCCTTCGTGGCTGCTGTTCCCCCTCGTGGGCTCCTGAGCCCTACCCCGCGGCCCGGCCACCCCCCCCCCCCCCACCCCACCATCGTGGTCACACCGGTCCAGTGGCTGGGGTGCAGCGACTAGAGGTTTCCCCTCCCGCAGTGCAGGCTCTGTCTGAACCCATATCTGGGGACCCGGGAGGGGTCAAAGAGCTGCTAAGTTTAGAATCTCAAAGCAACGTTCGCAGCCTGTGAACGCAGATGCGTGCTGGGCTGTTTTAATGAAAGGAAGTTTATATAAAAAGCTGTGGGAAATGTAGCACTTCCTTGGATACAAACACAGCCCAGTTACACATTCGCTCAAGATTTTGTCACTGTGACAAAGAGTTTCAGGAGCTGGAGGCCAAGTGGGCTGTCAAGAAGAACAGCGGTGGCCGAGTGAAATCGGGGTGGGGGGAGGGCAGAAGCCCGTCCTCGGCAGGCCCCTGGGTCCTCAGATTCGGAGAACCACGTAGTCAAGAAGAGTTAACTGCTTTGCTCTATCACCTCCAGCTTTGCAGGCCGGTGGGAAAGCCGTATATCAACGGGGCAGGATTAAGAAGTGTTCCTTATACTTGCGAAACAACCAGTCATGGTTGTTTGGGTGATCAGGAAACATGATGCCAGCCCCTAGTCTGTATCTTCATGATCAGGGCTGCCGTGCACCGCCGTTCAGGTTGTGCACAGCGCAAGTGCTCCTGGCCGAGAGGCACGGGGCGGGGGGCTGAGATAGAGAACGGAGCCACGTCTAGAGTGACGTTTTCTAATTTTTCAAACCAAGCCATGTGTCCAGGAGGTACATCCATCTCGAGGAAGAGTGCCGTCTGTGATTGTCACAGAGGCAAGGTCTGGGGGCCCTGAGGTTGACCCAGCTGAGTCTCCTCCTACATGGGTGGCTTACTGAGCCTGAGGAAGCCGGGCTGGTCTCACCTGATGAGAGGTGGGCCGGGACTCTGATGTTGTCAAGGCTCCTCCGCGATTGGCAGGATTAGTGGATTTCAGGGAAACGGGGAGCGGGAGGGACTCCATCGTACCAGGCCCTCATCCCTGACGTGACGAAACACCGTGGATGCCTCTGGAGTTGGCCAGGAGACAGATGCAGTCTGATTTTTTGTTTTCCTTTATATAGCCCCCTGCATGGCTCCAAACTCAGGCTTCTCTGAGGGAGGCAGAAACCGCCTCTGGGCGCTTTGCTGGTATACGTTTCCCCCGCAGAGAGTGTCCAGATGCCAGCACCAGCCACATGCGTGTCTCCTAGTTGCTCCTGGGCCCGTGGCCTTGCCCTTCGTTCTTACAGGTCAGCAGAAAGACCACGACCAAGGCTGTGACTTGTCTCCCAAACAGCGATTCTTTCCTTTCTTTCAGTAAAAGAGCAGTAGTTAATTCCGGAAGCTGGACTCCGTGCTGAGACTAAATCGCCACATTCCCCACCCTTCGTTGTAGTTGGGGGGTAGCCACGTGATCAAACCCCGGACAAAGAAATTAAAAAGAAAGGATGGGAGTAACACGGGGACACACGTCTTTTAAAGTGGCTTCTTCCTCCAGACACCTGGGTGGCTCGGCCGGGGTCCAGCTCAGGTCATGATCTCAAGGTCTGTGAATTTGAGCCCCTCATCGGACTCTCTGCTGACAGTGCAGAGTTCGTTTCTGAGTCACTGTCTCCCTCTCTCTCTGCCCCTCCCCCATTCGTTCTCCCCCCTCCCCAAATAAAAAATAAACATAAAAATAAAGTGACTTCTTCCTCTTCTCCTTTCTCCTTTCTGACACCTGGAACGCAGACATAATGGCTGGACTCCAGCAGTCATGTTGGACTATGAGATGACCCTGGGAAAGAAAGCCACATGTGGCAGAGCCTGGGTCTGTGCCATCATGGGCCACCGTCCCACTCGGGACGGTCTGTGTGTGTTCTTCTGTTCTGGGCTCAGTCACTATTTTCAGGACTGGGTCACTTGCAGGTGAACCCAGGCTAACCGGTGTAGCAATACAACCCATCTCACGCTCCTGTCACTGCACTTATGCCCATTTTTGCAGTGACAGGATGTTGGCGGACTGAAGAGAGCCCTCCTGGCAGAGGAAAACGGGAATGCTCCCAAACGTCTTCCTGAGTTCCACTCTTAGAGGAAGTGAGCCAGATGCTATGGCACTAGACTGTCACGTTGACAAATGTGGGAATCACTTACTGTTCCTGAATCAACATCTCGTCTGGCGGCCTTCACGTTTTCCTCTACTGAGTATGTTCTGCTGGCAGTTTTGAAATGATCAGTTACCACTGCGAGCGACGTTCAACCATCTGACCCTGAGAGAGGGACAAACAAGGAGGGGCTGATCACTGGCCAGTTACTTTTGGGGGGAGGTTGGGGAAGGAATTTCTGAATCGAAAGTAAAGTCTGTTAAACCCTGGAGGTGGGGCCGTTGAGCAGCGCCCCTTATGTGACCCACTTGGGCCCGGTTAGGTGTCTTCGGTCCTCTCTTGTGACGGTGGCAGGCAGGGGAGCGCGGGTGAAGACCGGGGCTCGTGTTCCAATCCTGACACAACCACCTGGCAGCTGTGAAATCCGAGGGAGTTCATTTATCCTTGTGTGCCTCAGTTTCCTCATCTGCAAAATGGGCACGATGATAGTACTTTATTTCACAACGTCGTTGTGTGGATGAAGCGAAATACGCCTTAGGTAGCGTGGCCCAGAGAAAGAGTTCCAGAAGGTCTGGTTATTATTCACAGCTTCCGGAGACCTGATTTGAGGATAGTAAAACCCTCTGGAGGCCAAGTGACAACTGAGTTTTCCTGGACTGGGCATATCATGGCCTCAGGCTCAAGTCCTGGGTCTGGCTGGGGTCTCAGCGTACCTGCCACAAGGTCAAAGTTCAATAGAAAGTTGTCGAATGAGGAACTCCACAAGAATGGAGAGGATCCGGGGCTCCATGAGTCTGTGATCTGTTTGGGGACCATCCCGGGTGGTCCCTTCGTGTCTTTTATCCGCAGTTATGATGGTCCCAAGAAGCCCAAGGTTCCTGGGGTATCTCTCATCCTGATCCACTTCCCAGCCTCCACGCCTGCCTGCACACAGCTTACATCTGACCCTCGGGGGAACTTGCGGTGCACCTGTAAAACCCCTGGTATGCTCGGGGCGTCTGGGGGGGCTCAGTCGGTTAAGCGTCTGACTTCCGCTCAGGTCATGATCTCATGGATCACGAGTTCGAGCCCCAGGCAGGGCTCTGTGCTGACAACTCAGAGCCTGGAGCCTGCTTCCGATTCTGTGTCTCCCTCTCTCTCTGCCCCTCCCCTGCTCACACTCTGTCTCTGTCTCTCTCAAAAATAAACGCACATTAAAAAAAATTTTTTTAATAAAAAATAAAATAAAAACAACATTCCAGCTTAGCACAGTGGGGAGAACCCCAGCCTCAAGGTCACGGGGAGAGGGCTGGACGCCCCTGGTGCCTGAGTTCTTCCCTCGAACAGCAATGTCAAGCCTCCTCTCGCCGGGTCTCCAGCCCTCCCCCCACGCTGCCCGCTTCCGAGCTCAGAGCTCACCGAGAAAGCAGAAGATCCTCTGGGCCCAGAGATGCTGCGTGTGCTGCCCCCCTATCCCTTCACCATCCCTCCCCCCTCCCCCCGTTTCAGGGAAAAGCCACCCAGGCTCCAGCCAAGGCCGTTCACATGATTCTGTCCCCTGCAAGGACACAGCTGTGGCATTTCCAGCCTTCCCCTTCCACAGTGTCACTTTTCTTATGGTGTCGTCCCATTCATAAATACACATGCAGTAGTGGCCACCGTCGTTTCACATTTATTTTATTAAAACTTTTTAATGTTTATTTTTGAGAGAGAGAGAGACAGAGACAGAGACAGAGTGCATGCAGGGGAGGAGCAGAGAGAGGGAGGGAGACACACAATCCGAAACAGGCTCCAGGCTCCGAGCTGTCAGCACAGAGCCCGACGCGGGGCTCGAACCGATGAACCGTGAGACCTTGACCTGAGCCGAAGTCGGACGCTGAACCGACCGAATCACGCAATGTGCCCCCGGGTAGTCCCCATCTTAAAACAAATCCTCTCCATCCACATAACAACCCGGTTCTCGTCAGGATTTATTTATTTATTTATTTATTTTCCCTTCCTCAACTGAAATTGAAAGTGTAAAACTGACAAATCGTGTTTAAAGAACTCGCCAATCGATGATTTTGTTCTGATCATTCCTTTGCATCCAGCAGCCTATGAACAATACCGTATCCAAGGACACATGGTTTTTAGGAACACGCGGCTCTTTCAACCTTAGGAGAGATATTAACTGTGACACAGTGCCTTGGTAGTTCAAAGGGAAAAAAGCTTATTATTTCCACAAATACTACAATGGTGTTTTACAAATCAATACCCATTCTTCTTTTCTAAATTTTTTAAAGTTTATTTATTTTGAGAAAGAGAGTGCAAGCAGGGGAGGGGCAGAGAGAGAGAGGGGGAGAGAGAGAGAGAGAGAGAGAGAGAGAATCCCAAGCAGGCTCCGCACCGTCCGTCCAAAGCCCCACGTAGGGCTGGATCCTACAAACTGTGAGCTGAGCCGAAGCTAAGAGTCAGATGCTTAACTGACGGAGCCCCCCCCCAGGCTCGGTCCCCCCCCCCCCCTTGATGCCTATTCTCGATAAAAGAAACAAAAACAGCTCTTGGTAACCCATGAAACGAGGGATACTTTCTCAACACGGTAAAGAATAGAGAGCAGCTAATGTCATGCTTAACGCTGTATATGTGAACAACACTCCCCAAAGCGTGTCCTCAGAAAAATGGATCTGGTGCTTCATACAGGAAGTAATATCATGGTGTAGGAGTTAGGGTAATGTACGTACCCCAACATTTCAGAAGCTTATCACAGTAGGAATGTGTTTCTCCCTCACGTAACAGTCCTCCATGGATGTTTCCAGTAGGTGGGCAGGATTTCTCCGTCTGGCGATTCAGGGACTCAGGCTTCTTCCATCATGGGGGCTCTAGCATTGCCCAGGACCTTGGAATTGGCTTCCAGCTGGTGTGCAGGAAAAGACAGACTGCAGGACCCAGAGTATCTCAATTACTCTGAATGTGGCACGCCTCGCTTCCGTTCACACTCTGCAGGCCTGAGCTAGGCTTAGGGGGTCGCTTGTCCGCAGAATTTCGCGCGAGATCCCCGGGGAGGAAGACGGGCAATCCTGTTCGTAGTGGCAGGAGGGCATGTTAGGACCCCCGGGATGGGGGACGTCCTGCTAAAAATCTCCCACATTTTAAAATATGGCATATCCTTTGACCTCCTAAACTCACTGGTCGCAACTTGCACCGCAGTTATGTTCGCGAACGTGTAGATTTACACGGTAAGGCTGGATGCATCTCACGATGACGTCCCGTGGCCGCTGATTCAAATGACCACAAACTTGCCGACTTCAACAACAGCAATTTATTATCTCGAAGTTCTGGAGGCCAGAAGGCCAAAATCAGCATCACCGGGCTCGAATCAAGGTGTCGGCGGGGCCGTGCTCCCTCTGAAGGCTCTGGAGAGGTTCCTTCCTTGCCTCCTCCAGCCTCTGGCGGCTGCGGGGACGCCCCCGTCCCCGCCTTCAGCTTCACATTCTGGTCTCCACGTGCGTCTTCTCTTCTACAAGTGTCGGACCTCCCTCTGCCTCTCTAAGCACATTTGTAATCTTCTCAGATTAGCTTCTTTCACTTCGTAATGCGTATTAGCGTTGCCTCCGTGTTTTTTCATGACTTGACGGCTCATTTCCTTTTAACCCCGAATAATATTCCATTGTCTGGATGGACCACAGTCCATTTATCCACTTAGCTACTGAAGGACAGCTTGTTTGCTTCCCCGTTTTGGGAATTATGCAGAAAGCTGCACACATCCGTGTGCAGGTTCGCCTGGGGAGGTGAATTTTCAACCCGTTTGGGTAAATACCAAGAAGCCCGATTGCTGGATCGTGTGGGAAGATCGTCTGGGCCAATTCCTACCCACCACGTTCACCCTCCCAATGCCTCCCCGTGTCCCTACACAACCAGCACCCCGGCGCCCATGTGATTAGTCTGTTTCTCACCGGTGCTCATGCACGTGGCACGTTCCCACCGTGTCTCCACCCAGGGTGGGAAGGGGCACAGCCTCCATTCCAGCAGGACAGACTCAGGCAGTGAAATGCGGGGCTGAGGGCAGCTGGGGGGCCCCCGAGTCAACCGCTGACAGACTCGCCCAAGTGTTTGGTTTCTGAATTGTGTAAGGATGAATTCTGTAAGTAGTTTTTGAGTTGCGGTAAAATACACATAACGTAAAATTTACCGTCTTAACCATTTCTTTTTTATTGTTTTTTTTTTTAAGTGTTTTTACTTATTTTTGAGACAGAGAGAGACAGAGCATGAGCAGGGGAGGGGCAGGGAGGGAGCGAGACACAGAATCGGAAGCAGGCTCCAGGCTCCGAGCTGTCAGCACAGAGCCCGACTCAGGGTTCGAAGTCACGGAGTGGGAGATCATGACCTGAGCCGAAGTCGGACGCTTAACCGACTGAGCCACCCAGGCGCCCCGATCTTAACCATTTTTTTTTTAACGTTTTTATTTATTTTTGAGACAGAGAGAGACAGAGCATGAACGGGGGAGGGGCAGAGAGAGAGGGAGACACAGAATCAGAAGCAGGCTCCAGGCTCTGAGCCATCAGCCCAGAGCCCGACGCGGGGCTCGAACTCACGGACCGTGAGATCGTGACCTGAGCCGAAGTCGGACGCTTAACTGACTGAGCCACCCAGGTGCCCTGATCTTAACCATTTCTAAGCGCACACTTCAGCCCTGTTAAGTGTATTGAGATTGACAATGGAATCACTTGTCTTCTGTGACTGGTCTATTTCACTCAGCATGATGTCCTCAAGGGTCATCCGTGTTGCAGCACGTGTCAGGATTCCCTTCCTTTTTAGGGCCGAATCCTATTCCATCATGGCGTGTACCACATTTTGTTCATCCATTCGCCTGTCGACGGGCACCTGGGTTACTGCCAGCCTTTGGCTGTTGTGAATCATGCTACTAAGTCAGTATTTATATTTTTATACGTAAGAATTACACATCCCAGCACATCCTATTAGATGCTTTCCTCTATGCACAAATATGTTACTTTCACTGTTTTTTTAGACGACCTTACAATACAAGATTTGATTTTATTTATTTTTAATTTTTTAATGCTTATTTATTTTTGAGAGAGAGAGACAGAGCACAATCAGGGGAGGGGCAGAGAGAGAGCAGACACAGAATCAGAAGCAGGTTCCAGGCTCTGAGCTGTCAGCACAGAGCCCGATGTGGGGCTCGAACTCATGAACCGGGAGGTCATGACCTGAGCCAAAGTCGGACACTTAACCCACTGAGCTGCCCGGGTGCCCAGAATACAGGATTTTAAAAAGACATTATCTGTGATCTCCTCCATGTCAGGTCTCTCTTCCTTGCCCCTGGGGGGCTATGCAGAGCGGGGGGGGGGGGTGATGGGGTGTGGCCTTGGGGATGGTGGGCAGGCTCTGGCACTGACTACGAGGGAACCATTCTGGGGGCACAAGGTGAGATGAGCTGGGTTTTGTTCAGGGAAACACCCAGGTGGCAGGGAAGGCACGTGAGCGAGGGTCTGGCCAGGATGCAAGTCAAGGTTCCCTTCCATCTTCTGCCTCCCTCGCTGTTTTCCTTTGCGTCAAAGAAGACAAATTTCTCAGGGCGCCTGGGGGGCTCCGTCAGGCGTCCAACTTCGGCTCAGGTCATGATCTCGCGGTTCATGAGTTCAAGCCCCATGTCGGGCTCTGTGCTGACAGCTCAGAGCCTGGCGCCTGCTTCGGATTCTGTCTCCCTCTCTCTCTGCCCCTCCCCAGCTCATACACTGTCCCCCTCTCTCTCAAAAATAAATTAAAAATTTTTTTAATTAAAAAAAAAAAGACAGACAAATTTCCTTTGAACTCCGTGTGCACGAACCGCCTGTCTGGTGAACAGAAAGAGTGAGCAGAGAAAGGAAAACATTCCATCTTTTCCACCAAAGAAGCCAGACTTTTCAACAAGCAGGGAGGGGGGCGGGCAGGGGTGCACCTGTCAGGGCTGAAACGGCCCTCAGGTAACGCTGGGGCTGGCTACTGTTTGCTGAACGCTATGACATCTGGGCCTGTGAGCTCAGATGAGCACCTCTGCCTTCCCGACCTCATTCACTTCTTGCCACGGCCCTTCTGCAGTGCTCCCACGGTGATGGCCACCTTCTGGAAGCCCAGAGGTGACACCCAACGTTCATACAGCTACCAAGCGGCAGAGACGGGATTTGCACCCCGGGGTCACCTGAAGCCAGCGCTCACCACCCCCCCCCAGCTGAGTGAGAAGAGCCACGAGGGATCAGATGGAACCCCAGTTTGGCTGCCCAGCCTGTGACGTCCTCAACAGACCCCGAAGAGCCCCCTGGCTCTAGGACCACCACCTTCTTCTTTTTTCTGGGGTCACATTCCTGGGAGCACTGAATACGTCAAGCTGACATTTGGTGGTTCAGCCATCCAAGAGGAGAAAAGGGCATTATCTGAGACTCAAAAGGTGTATTTTATACTCACACGCTTGACTTTCAAGACCCTGAATGAATTTTGCTGAAATAAATAGTCACCTTTGGGCGTAAGCCAAGTATGTGAAGTTCTAGGCCCCAGAGCCTTTTTCTCTTTCTTTCGTTTAAAAAGAATATTAAAAGTGACTGAAAAGAGGGATTTAGAAATGAATGGCTATTTTTCAACATGTCTTATAAACTGAAAAGGAGCAAATGCTATAATATGTCTCGGGGACACGGATTTAGGGAGAGCGAGATTTAGAGCCCAGTGGGTGTTTAGTGCAACGTGGGATTTCTATCCTCGCCGGCCTCGGTGTTCAATGCTGCGCAGTCAGAAGAGGTGGAAACTCAGGTGACCCCCCCCCCATCCCGGTTGCCAGCCCGCACCCTGATTCTAACACCGAGGGTCCTGCCCGGCGGAAAACGCCTCGGGCCTTAGCAAGGAAGTGGGGTGGTAGGTCTCCCTCATATCTGCAGTAAAGAGATAGGAGAGGTGCTCCTACAACCCGGCCCAGGTGACCCGATGTCCCTGTCAATTTGATGTCACAGTGCATAGGCACCAAGGACGTAACACGGGTGGCAGGGATTTTAGAAGGCTCCGGAAATAACGCCTTATGTCCCGGTCTGGTTTTAGCCAACTGAGAATCACCTGTCACCTTCAGGACTGATAGAGCAGAGAGTGGGGACCGGGACAGAGCTGCGTGACAACAAAGGTTTAGATCAGCCCCAGAGCTAGACACAGGTGGCCGTGGACAGCCACAGGCCTCTCACTAGACTGTAAACTGCTGGAAGGCAGGGACACTGCCTTCGTCATGTTAATATGCCTAGTGCTGGCCTGCTTCCTGATACAACGAGCCCCTAACTGGGGACAACTGTCATGGGGACAGTTGTACTGGGGACAACTGTCATGGTGGAGGTGCAAAGAGACGTGTGCGTGTGCACGCGTGGGGGAAGAAAGAGAGAGAGATGTCAGGAGGCGAGGCCCGGGCTCGACACCATCAGCCTTCACTGTACTCCCCACCCCCCCAACCCCTCCCCCCCACCCCTGTCTGCAATGACAACAAACGCCTTGGTGGAATCCTTCCCCAGGGGACAGCTACCTTGGAGACCGCCCAGCCCCCACCTTCCCCCGCCCCCCTGTGCCAGCTCCAGGGACCCGTGGATCAGCGGGGGTCCCGAGAGCTCACAGACACAAGCTGATGTGGCTGGGTAGCTACCAGAACATTCTTCACTGACTCTGCTGCCCTGGTCTAGTTGAGAGCTGAATTCCGAGATCCCTCTGTGGACCTCACTTCCTCCGGGCGGCTCCGCAGCCATCGGAGGTGGAGGTCCTCCAGGGAAATCTTCCCAAGAGTCCACTGGAGCCAGATCACCACGTGACAAGCCCCACGAGGTGGTGGCTGCGTTCACGGAGCCTGTCTCCTCCGCTGCCGGACTCCCTCCAGACAGCTCCGTGCCAGCTTAAACATTCAGGGATTTTGTAAACCGGTTGTTAAACACGGCCGCTGCAAAATATCAAATCATAGGAGCTATTAGATTATCTTAGACACAAAGGTAGTGACTTCTCAAAACTTATCACTTCCTGATTATTTCACTTCCTGTTACTATTACCCATGAAGTCATTTACACCTGCTGAGCCTGGGAGGCGGGACACTATAATGGGGTGTTATGGGGTGTCTCTTCCCAGCTCCGAGGCACTGATATCACGCTGGCCGCTTGCGTTGGCCATAGAAGGAGTACTCACACCACAGAAATCGACAAATACTATGTTTATTTTTGAGAGAGAGACAAGAGCGTGAGCGGGGGAGGGGCAGAGAGAGGGAGACACAGAATCCGAAGCAGGCTCCAGGCTCCGAGCTGTCAGCACCCAGCCCGACGCGGGGCTCCAACTCACAAACCGCGAGATCATGACCTGAGCCGAAGTCGGATGCTTACCCGACGGAGCCACCCAGGCGCCCCCATGAGTACTATAAATCAGGACTTTTTCTCCCCCGATTACTGGTAGTTCATATTTACCAGCACCACTGTCCCCCCGCCACACCCCCACCACCAGCCCAGCGTGGTGGCTGACACAGAGCAGGGCTCAACTGTTCACCCGTGGTGAGTAAACTGCCTGGAATGATCCCACGTGGCACATGCCGCCTGCTTCCTGCCGGGATTCTTGGGACTGGTCGATGCCTCGGCTACTTCGGTTCCCAGGAGCTGCTGGGGAATCGATCTGTATCAGCCTCCCGCGCTGCTATAACAAATGAACACAAACTGGATGGCTTAACACAGCAGAAATTCATTCTGCCACTGTCCTAGGGGCCAGAAGTCCGAAATCAGGTGCTGGCAGGGCCATGCTCCCTCCGAAGTCTGACGGGGTGGATCCTTCCTCGCCTCTTGGCTGTTTCTTGGCTTGTAACTGCAGCGTTCAATGTCTGCCTCTGTCTTCGTGTGGCCTTTGTCCCTCTGAGTGCTTCTGTGTGCCTTCTCCTCTTCTTATACGGACACCAATCCCTGGATTTAGAGCCCACCCTCATCCAGTACGACCGCACCTCAACTGATTGCATCCGCAAGGCCCCCATTTCCAAATGAGGTCACATTCTGAGGTTCGGGGGGGCCTTTTCTCCCACCCCCACCCAGGTAGACTCTCTCTTCCAGTAAGCATTCTCTGAGCACACTCACACCTTCTAGGGATGGCCTGTTCCGTGTGGCCTCCCAGGAGCTAGAGTTCAGCCTTATCCCAACAACTACAGCCACCGCCCAGTGCTCACTTACGTGCCGGACCAGCCTCGGGGCTCCCTCTGAGAGGCGTTCCACAAACACCGTGGACACGGAAAGACACGCGTTAACTTCTCCCAGCCTGCTGCGATCACAACATCTCATCGCTGTGGAGCACTTAGCACATGTCACGGCCGTGGTCTGTGCCAAAAGATGCCATTTCTATGCTCTCCTTCGGTCCTTATTTCAAGCTGACGAGAAAGTCAGAAAGATGCACACTCTTATATCCACTAACTTTTGCTTGGAGTTTCAGTGGTTTGTGGACTTCTGGAAGAGCATCACTGGTCTCCTAAGAGTGCATAAACCCCAGGATAAGAAGTTCAGGAAAGGAACACATCCCATTAAGCTGGTGGCACGAACACGCAGCCACAGATGGCTGGAGACACAGATGCTCGGGACGGGGCCTCAAGAGATCCAGGCATCACATAGATGAGCCTGTCAGTCTACAGGAACTGGGGGGAGGGCCCTGGGCAGGCAGGACAGGGAGGGAAAACAAGGCTAAGGCCAGGGTAAGACCCAGGGTGCAGAATTTAAGGAGCTGTTCACTCCCTCTGAGGGTAACCCCCCTCCTGGCCTTGAAGGAGGATCCCAGCAAAACCCTAGTAGTGCAAAGTGGGCACCAGGCAGGGATGAGTCCCCAGGCACTGTGACAGTGGGGCCCCCACGGGAAGCTGATGGCATAGTCACTTTGGGACACTTCAGAAGAGCTTATTTACAAAGGAGTGAATAGCAGAGAGGGGACCTCGGGGCACAGCGCGCTGCCTGGGCTTTACCAACGGGAGCCAGTACCGGGCCTGACAGATGAACATGACTGACGGGCCCAGAAGGAAAGTGAGGCTCAGAGGAGGCTGCCTTGACAGGGGCAGGGACCCGTGGTGGGGGGCCACGGTCAGTCAAGGTGACCTGGTGGGGAGAATTAACACCTGACCTCCCTCTCCTTCCCCTCCCCCATCTCCTGTTGGGGGCCCCCACTCCCTGAGCTCCCTCCCCCAAGCCTTTATCTCCTTCCCCTCTTCTCTGTCACCCTCGAGGGGCTGTGCATGCAAGGTGACCCACAGTGGGTGGCCTCGGGGCCTGCACACCGGACTGGGGAGAAGCTGAGGTGGGGTATGGGCGGAGGGGGCCGCGGATGGGGAGGGCCACGCTGGGGAGCCACTTCCGAGTGGCTGTGCACAGGAGTATTTGGGGGACACAAGGACCCTGCCTGTCTCCATTCCCGGGCTGGCATCTGGTCCACTGCCCAGGGCTGGCCCGCCTGGCCCATGACAGCCTTCCACAGTCCTATCCCCTGGCTCTGCTATGACCTTCGCAGCCCATGGGGGACCCGAGGCCACTCCTTCCCTTCTGGGTGTGTCTCTGCAGGACAGCTTATGGGGAGCGAGCCCCCAGATGGGCCAACGGGGTCCGGGACCAGCTGACCCTGGGCCAGCTCTCCTCTGGAAGAAGGGCATGGCTTTGAGGTCTCAGCCACTCCTGGCTTGAACCCGCACCGGAGCCCAACTCAGGGCTGGCCACGGAAGTGCCAGGCTGCCCTCGAATGCACCAGGGGCAGACGGCCAACCCTTCCTAAGTTGACCTGACGCGAAGCAAAAGCCAAGCGCTGCGAGTGAGGGGACCAGCTCTCCGGATGACATCCCGGGGCCCCAGTGTGAAAAGGCCCTGGGCCACTCGGCTTGCTGGGTTGCTGGCAGAGCCGGGGTCCCACCTCCACTCCCCAGGCCGCCTCCCCTGGCTGCGGGCGAATCTCCAGCTCTAATCCCACTGTACTGCCGGCCCCGGCCCCGTCCTGCCAGGATCGGGAGTAATTAGTGCTGTCGTGCTGGGCTCGTAGAAGGGCGGGCTGTCCCCAGGGGCACCTGCAGCAAGAGTGTGGACTCCGTGACACGACGGCCACCTTCTTCGGGAGGAAATCCACCCCCCGGACCAGAACCTCAGGACTCTGACCTCTGTGCGAGCCGGGCCTTCCCTCCTGCGGAAGGGTGGAGGGTCAGAGCGGGTGGTGGGCCAGGCTCCCTTAACCAATGCCCAGGGCTTTCCACAGTGCCCCGCACAAAGTGCCACTCCCTGGAGATTTGTAGAATGAATTGACAGAAGGCTGGACGGACACAGCCTCAGACAAAGGAAGAAGGAAAGAAAGAGGCCACCCCTGTCCCGGGTCTGGGAGAGCAGAGGGAACAAACGACACCTGCTGTGGAGCGGGGAGATGGTCGCGGAATCTGGGAAGGCGGGTGCTTCCTGATCTAAGGTTGGTCGTGACGAAAGCTCTTGTTGGCATAAACTGACGCGAAGTGCCCTTCGATCCCAAGGCCGAGAGGTGAGAGGTGGTCATGGAGGGGATACAGAGGTGGGGTGCAGGGGGATGATTTATCCACACCAGTCAGGGGCACACCACTTCTCTACCACCGAGACCCTTCCTATTACCTTCCCCTCTTGTCCGCCGACCCCCACGTCTTGAAGGTGTTGGTTTGTCAAACAGGGTTAGGAATGATCTATTTATTTGCAATTTTCTTTTTTTTATTCATCGAAGACATCTGTAACTCTTTGATCGCCTTTCTTACCAATATGAGATGACGAAGCTACTTCTCGCCCAAAACCAAGTCACGCGATATCTTCATTAACCATTGAGGCCGGATGGTGGGTCCAGGTATGGTTTCCATGACACTATCTGGAAATGGTTCCAGATCATCCACGGACAACTCCCTTCCGAGCAAGCAGCCGTATTCTTGGTCTTTTCCGTCTCTCTCCTTGCTAGGCTCCTCAGGACTCACTATGTGAGAAACACTGTAAATGCTTCGCCATGTTACTGTTGGCAAGAACTCCCCGTTTAAAAACTTCCCATTCACCTTCTATCCCTTTTGTCTTTGACCATGGCCTTTGCTTCTTTGAAGACCCACTTTCCTTCCCTGACTTCTGCTGAATTTCACCAGCTCCCCACTGACAGCTGCTTCCCGATCACCCTAAGAGGCATGCGTAGGCAGTGTCTCCACTTTACAGATGGGGAAACTGAGGGCCGGTGAGGTCAATAAATTGCCCGAGGTCCATAGCTGCTGAGTGGCGGTGGTGGAATTTGAACTCCGGGTTCTGCTTCGCGACTGGCAGACTTTGAGGAGCTTCGGCGGTGATACAACCGACCTCTGCCCTGGATTTTCCTTCTGGTTCTATTTACTCCCCCTCTTTGGGGAAAGAATAAGCCAAGTGTGAGACAATTTAAGATTATTACAAGTTGGTTTGATTGTGTAAAAGGAACATGATGAGCCACCTTTCCTGGACACAACACCGCTTCCAAGGCCGGCACGGCTACGTCACAAGGTCTGTCCTTGAGGCTGGTGCGTGCATCCCTGGTCCCATGCCACGTCAAGGAGGTGGTGGCTGTTTGGGGGGATCGACGGGATGGAGCACGGATACATGAACTGTGTCGTCCACTGTAAGTATGTGAGGCCCCTCACAGAGAAGGACAGATGCGGGGTCTGAAGAGAAAGGTGGGCCAGGGGCTGTGCCCTCCCCCCACCTCACCCCACACTACGCAGCCACATGTCTGCACCCACAGAAAAAGTTTTATTTTAGTCTTTTTCTTTCACCTGAACGGAATCACGACGCACGTATTATTTTACGATTTGCACTTCTCCCTTGGTAACAGGACTTCCAGAATTTTTCAGGTCAGTACATGGAGATCTGTCGACTTCACCTGAAAACACGATACAAGGCGTCTCTATTATTATTACTATTATTTTTTCCAGGACAGCTGGAATTCTTCCCAAGACATCTTCGATAAGAACAGAAGCTTTCCTCGTGCGCGAACGGAGGGGTATAGGCAAGACGGATGTCACCGGAGCCTCCGTGGAGACAAGCCTGGCCTGTTCCTGAGACGCCCCCCTCCACTGACAGCACATGCCTCGCTCTCCCAGGGTCCGGAGGCTTTCCAGCCAGAGGTCAGGTCCTAAGGAAGGAAGTTCGGGAGCTCAGAGCTGGGAGGCAGCTCACTGGGTCTGCACATTCTTCACAGATTAGTAACACATTCTCCTCCAGCTCATTGTGAGCCAATTGGGAGCGCTTTCCTTTTGCTCCCTTAGTGAGGTAATGTCACGGTTTTACACATGCCTTTAATTGCAGCTCCCTCCCTTCCTCAGAAACGAATCGAGCATTTGCCAGGTCAGATTGCTGTTTAGTCATCTGGACACGAGGCCCTTTCCTCTTGCCTTAATCTTTCCCAGGCTGGAGTCTGTCTTTGAAACAATAGGAAATGACAAGGTCTATTTTTCTTTTCTTGAAAGGACTCAATCCATGGAGTCATGAGTTGGAACGGAGAAAGTAGGGGGAATGAATATGTACCCCCCAATCGGAAGTGACCAGCTTTCCTTTCTTTGTTCTGCCCGGTGCCGCGGGCTCAGCTCACGATATCCCAGAGAGTTTGCTTAAAAGCAGGAAGGCGGCATTTTCACCTCAAGATAAATTCCCGGTTGGATTTTCTGTTGGCCCAGTCTGAAATGCAATCAGGCTGTGAGCAAATCTCGAAGCAAAGGCTGGGAACCTTTCAAAGACAGGCTTTGCCAGAATAACTTGTTGGGCCCTGGATGAGATTGATTACGGCTTAAAGCACCCGCGTGAGCCAGTCGCTAGAATAGCTTCCTAAGCGTGACGATTTTAATTTCTCCAACAGAATTAGGCTGTAATCTGGTACTTTCCAAGATGCTAATTGGATAGTGAGCGGTAAAATCGGGAGCGATTACTATTCCAAGAGTCGGAAGGCCAAGGTTTGAGGCCAGGCCCTGCTGGCCGAGGGTAGGTGAGTCCCTTACCTGCTCTGGGGGGTGGAAGGATGTTGCCCGGAGAGGGTGATTCCATACTTACTGCCAGGGGTCAGACAAGTCCCATGGCCCGGAGCACTGACCCGCCCCCTGGTGTCCTGCACCATTGTCCTGTTTTCCCATGGTGCACCCCACCCCGCCTCTGGCTCTTCCCCATCCCGAAACATGCCCTTCCCACTCCTGCCTCCTGGTTGATCACTGCTGCTCATTTCTGTACGTCAGGTTTCCACACCTTGATTCACCTTTTAAAATTCTGCTCATTCTGGGGCGCCTGGGTGGCTCAGTCGGTTGAGTGTCTGACTTCAGCTCGGGTCAGGATCTCAGCGTTCACGAGTTCGAGTCCCACGTGGGGCTGGCTGCTGTCAGCACAAAGCCTGCTTCGGAGCCTCTGTCTCCCTCTCGGCGGGCCCCTCCCCTGCTCTCTCTCTCTTTAAAATAAATAAACATTAAAAAAAAAAATACTGTCAGGGGCGCCTGGGTGGCTCAGTCGGTTGAGCATCGACTTTCAGCTCAGGTCATGATCTCGAGCTTTGTGGGTTTGGGCCCCGCGTCGGGCTCTGTGCTGACAGCTGGGAGCCTGGAGCCTGCTTCGCATTCTCTGTCTCCTCTCTCTCTCTCTCTCTCTCCTCCCCTGCTCTCTCTCTCTCAAAAATAAACAAACATTGAAAACAAAACTTTAAAAATTAAAATAACATTTTATTAAATAAATAAATACAGTTCTGCTCACTCCTTGAGGACCAGGCTGAACGCCTCCCCCATTCTTTCTGTGCTCCGGGCCGCCTGGTTTGACCATCTACTGTCATTCTCACAGCCTGCCTTGTGAAACCAGAACATCCAAAGGATAAAAGGGAAGGGCCGGCTCTGCGCCCGGGTTCAGGGGCCATGTGAGATACTGCAGGAGAAGAGGGGGAGGAGGGAGGGAAGGCGGCTCGGTCGTGGTGACCCAGCAGAGCGGCCTGGGGACGGGGGACAGGCTCCCGGGGTGCAAAAGGCCTGGCCTGAGGTTCTCTGGACTGTTCCCGGGGGTGCCGACTGTCTCTGGATCAGGAGGAAGGACAAGTGGCCAGGGCAGGGCAGGTGGATAGGGCTCCCCATGGCTCTGCGGCGTGTCGGAACCCACGAAAGTTGGGCTGCAGCTGTGGCTGTGGGCCCGTGCACCCACCGAGGCGCACCAGGGCGACAGAGGCCTCGGGACTGGAGAGCAGGGACACTTGGGGGCATCCCCTTGAAGGTGAGCCGAGGTGGGGTACGTGGCACCTGGGTCCCACATTTCTGTGCCTGGGATTTCACCTGATCCCACCCCTGGTTGGCGAGGCCCAGGGTGCATACCCGCTCCATTCACTGCAGTGAGTTGGGCTCACGCCTGTGCGTCTAAAGTTTTTTTAATTTAGTATTTATTTTGAGAGAGAGACAGACCACGAGCAGGGAGGAGCCGAGAGAGAGGGAGACACGGAATCTGAAGCAGGCTCCAGGCCCTGAGCCGTCAGTACCTCATGAGCCGTGAGATCATGACCTGAGCCGAAGTCGGACACTCGACCGACGGAGCCACGCAGGTGCCCCTACGTGTCTGATTTAACCCACTAGCCCAGCGTCGCTCACCAGAACCGTCCACACTAGGACAGTAGCCACCGGCCACGTGGCTGGTGAACCCTTGCCATGTGACCGGTGTGACTGAAATCTGACGTTGAAATTGCGTCCACTGATTTAAATTTAGGTTTAGATAACCACGTGTGGCACTGGACAGCACAGCCTTGGGTTGTCCACGTCGGCGATTAGACGTCGTCTCATCCATTCCCCGGGGAGCCCGCACAGCGCCCCACAGAGGGGGTGCCCGTGGATCTGAAATTCCTAAAAAGGAGGTAGTGACCTCGGGTTATTAGCCAGCTTCCTGAGTTCTCCCTTATGTGGTTGGTGTTATCATGGCCCTTTCTTGCCTTATTTCCAACTATAGGCCAGCATGGCTCCCAGTTGACAAGGCATTTGGAATGAGTATTTGTTTAGGATTTAATCTCCCGGGCTCCTGTCCAGTCTTGGGATGGACTTTGGCCAGCTCTGCTCAGGCTTACAATGGGCTTCTTAAAAAAAAAAAAAAAAAAAGACCACAGTTCCGGGTTCGTAACTACACCCCCAGAACTGGGCATAGCCTTTTAAGTCCATGCAGGGGAGACTCCACAATGGACTCGGCTGAAGAATCCAAGGAAAGTCCGACCTTGACACTTTCCCCTGAGCCCTGCAGACAGTTGCCCGTCCTCTACGAAGTCTTCCGGGCAGCAGGGCAGAAACGGGGCTGCCTCGTCCCCTCCCTCAGCTTGTTCTTGCTTTGCCCTTGAATTCTGTCAGATCTCCTGTAGAAGGGACATGGGCCTTGGCCATGCTGGATGCTGCCCCTCAGGGCGGAGGAATAACCGATGATAAAAACTTGCCTTCCCTGTTGTTCGTACTGGATGCGAAGCACCACGACCCCCGACACCACCAGGAAGGACGTATTGTTATTATGCCCATTTTATAGATGGGGAAACGGAGACGCAGGGAGATCAACCCGAGATCAAACTGGGACCGAGTCAGAGTAGAAGCTGGGAGGCAACAGGGCAGTGAAGGGAGCCTGAGTCGTCACTGTGGTTGGCCTCCGTGTCTCAGCCTCTGGGGTGGGGGCAGGGAGCAGGGTGAAAGGAGGGCTCCCTTCCAAGACTTACCAGACATGAGGCTGACTCTTTCCCGGCACCCCTCGACGGTGGGAGGGGTACCTGATGATCCTTTGGATCTGGCCTCCACTGAGGTTTCGAGCGACGTTGTGCCCGCAGTGTGGGCCAACAGGGACCGGCACACGCCGCCCCCCCACCCCCAGGTCCACAGCCCCTCACCCCGGGGGGGGCAGGTCAGTTTCCTGAGATGGGGACCCTTGCATGAGTGATTTCCTGAAGGAGTGCTCTCAGGAGGAATTCGTGTAAGAAAATGGCTCCGTTCAGAATGATCGTGTCCCCCCCCCCCCCCCCCAAGATTCACGTGCGGAAATCCTAACCCTCAGATACCCTGGTATTAGGAGGTGAGGCGTCTGGGTGGTGATCGGGCCATGAGGACAGAGCTCCCGTAAGTGGGACTAGCGCCCTTATGAAAGAGGCTGCATGGAGCCCTGCCCGGTCCCTTCTACCACGTGAGAAGGTGCGGGCAGGGAACCCAGACGAGGGCCCTCCCCCGACCGGGCTGACTCCCAGAGCCTGGGCCGCGGCCTCTAGAACTTCGAGAAGTAGGTTCGTGTTGTTTACAAGCTGCCCAGTCTGGGGCCCGTTGTGGTAGCAGTCTGGGAGGACCAAAACAAAGAGGATGGGAGCCGGTTCTCTGCAGAAAAGGGCAGCCGGGGGCCGTCGGGGGGCACCCCCTCCCCTCCCCCGGTCCGGGGATCCGGGCATCACCCGCTCCACATCTGTGGAAGCTTCTGGGTCCCCGGGGGTGTGCCGCTCCTCCCCGAGGCGGCCCCGGACGCTCGGCGTCTACGAGGCCCCAGCGGCCCCCGCCAACGTCCAGCCCCGGGACTGCAGAAGGGCCGACTTTTCCAGCGGGCAGCTCGCGTCTGGCGAGGCGGCGTTTGCAGCAGGGGCGTGAGGTGCTGACCGGGGCAAACCTCCCACCGAGGGCTGGCTTCTTCTCGCAGGACTTCCGGGACCCCACCGCTCGGAAACAGAGGGGTGTCTGTTGCCCAGAGACGCACGAAGCGGAGGAGCAGCCGCGTGGGCCCCGCGCTCCCCCGGGAGCCTTCCACCCGGGAGCTTCCTCCGGCCGCCACGCTCCAGCGGCAGCCCTTCATCCGAATCTGGTTCGGTCCTCTCCCTCCTGGGCTTCGTGCCCGTGCAAACACATTCTCAGCAGGACCCCTCGGGCTCTGTGCATGAGAAGAACGTGGCATTCTTCTTTGAGGCTCAGAAAATGCAAATAAACAGCTCACTACGTTCGCGGGGGCCAAACAAGGGCCCTCGCCCGTGGCGGGCCTGTCCTCCGTGTGGCCTCCTCGGGGGTCCTGGGAGGGGTGTGCACGTGCGTGGGGCTTGGGGGTTGGGGACGGCTCAGAGAAGGGAAGACCCCTTGGGACACTCCACAAAAGCTTTACGACCGAGGTCCATGTGGGCCAGACTCTTTCTCCAACTGGTAAAGGGAAGACCTCCAGCTGCCATGTTCCCTTCAGCCCCAGGAAGACAGCAGAGGGACAGTATTTATGCTCATGGATGTGCCGCCTGGGAGCTAGATATGGAGACAATGGGGACAGGCGGCTCCAGGAGCCGGGACAATACCCAAGTGCTCCTTGCTGGGCTCCCAGAAATGAAAGGACAAGCCTTCTCTTTGATTAGAACGGAATCCTCAGGAAAAAGTTAGACAATGGAGCCGTGTGTTCATGTCGCTGTCTGCCATGACCCAGAAGAAATTTCTCTCTCATGACAGGTTTAAAACATGGCATCTCCAGCCCCGCCAACCTCTCCCAGGACCCTGCATTACGGAGGACTCGGTTACCTGGAGGTCCTGAGGCGTTTCAGCCTCTGCCCAAACCACCCCAACCAAGCCTGTCCATATAGACACCTCTCTCGACCGATCCCTACCCTCCCACCTTCTCAGGGGTCAGAGTAAGGGAAGTCCATTCTGAAATTGGCAGGAGGACGGGGTGAAAGAGGGGATGTCACTCTGACTCATCTTCAGCGCCCCCCCCCCCCTTCCCTCTGTTGAGTGGAAAACATAGAATTTCTCAACAAACCTGCAGTCGCCATTTTGGGCGACGGCACTGTTGTTAAAATACCGCGTGTTAAAATACACGAATGTTTACAGCAGCACAACTCACAGTAGCCAAAGGTGGAAACAACCCGGGTGTCCACCAACAGATGAATGAGTGAGCAGAATGTGTTCTACCCATGCAATGGGATAGTATTCGTCCACAAAAAAGGCACGAAGTCCTAACACGTGTTACAACACGGTGGAACCAGAAGACGTTACGCTAAGCGAAAGAAGCCAGGCACGAAAAGACTACCCACGGCGTGATTCCATTTATAGGAACTGTCCAGATGGCACCTTGATCTTGGACTCCAACCCTCCCAAGCTGTGAGAAATAAATTTCGACTGTTCCTAAGCCACTCAGTCTGCGGCATTTTTGTTGTAGCAGCTCAAATGAACTAAGACAAATTGAATGACACAAAAACAAACAAACAGGACTGCAGACCCCTTCTCAAGGCAGGATGCTGGGCCGGTTGATGAGAGACTCCACACCCACCCTTTCCTGCATGCCTCGGATGGGCCCTTCACTCTCAGGTCCTGGGTGGGGGGTGGGGGTGGGGGGGACTGAGAGAAAAATGCCTTCTCCGTATCCAGCATTGTTTGAGTCCCTGAGGGAACAGCTAGTTATTCCCGATCACCTCACAACTAAGTCCCCTCCATCCCGTTCTGCCATGTGAATTGGGCCCCCGTACTTAACCTGTCAGCCTTCCGCTTCCTCAACTACATGTGCCTGCTTGCCGGGTTGGGGCAGAAAGCTTGTCCATCCACAGCAGACATACGAGATGGATATAACACCATCATTTTTGTACTCTAAGTACCACTGGAACAAAAAAGAAAAAAAAATGGGGGGCGCCTGGGTGGTTGAGTCAGTTGAGCATCCTATTCTTGATTTTGGCTCGGGTCATGACCCTAGGGGAAGTGGGATCGAACCCTGCCTCGGGCTCCATGCTGGGTGTGGAGCCTGCTTGGGATTCTTGCTCTCTCTCCTTCTGCTCCTCTCCCCCCGTTCACACACACACACTTTCTCTCTCAAATAAGTAATAAATAAATAAATAATAAAATCTTATTCTACTCCATAGCTATAAGCCTCCTGTCCAGCAGGGGGAGCTGTCTAAAGGAACCTCTCACCAGTTCTCCCATTAGGAATCGGTTTCCTTACCTTTTTTTTTTTTTCTTCCGCTCCCCTGCAATGATTTGAAAGGTAACTCCCCGCCTTGATCCTTGCCCAAAGGACTGTTGGGTAATCTGGATGATCCCTTTGACCACTAGAAGCTGTGCACTTTTACATTCTGAATCAGGAGTGGGCAAACTTTTTCTCTAAAGGGCAAGAGAGCAGGGGCGCCTGGGTGTTTCAGTCGGTTACGTGTCAGACTTCGGCTCAGGTCATGATCTGGCGGTCCATGGGTTCTGAGCCCCACGTGGGGACTCTGTGCTGACAGCTCAGAGCCTGGAGCCTGCCTGGGATTCTGTTGTTTTCCTCTCTCTCTGTGTCCCTCCACCGTTCATTCTCTCTCTCTCTCTCCCCGCGTCTCTCAAAAATAAATAAACATCAAGGGGCGCCTGGGTGGCGCAGTCGGTTAAGCGTCCGACTTCAGCCAGGTCACGATCTCCCGGTCCGGGAGTTCGAGCCCCGCGTCAGGCTCTGGGCTGATGGCTCAGAGCCTGGAGCCTGTTTCCGATTCTGTGTCTCCCTCTCTCTCTGCCCCTCCCCCGTTCATGCTCTGTCTCTCTCTGTCCCAAAAATAAATAAACGTTGGAAAAAAAAAATAAACATCAAAACAAAATAAAGGGCAAGAGAGTAAATATTTTAGGTCTTGTGGCCCACACATTGTTTACAAAATCAGGTAAATGCTTGCTACCTGTTTTTGTACACCTGTGAGCTAAGAAAGGTTTTTACATTTTAAAGTGATTAAAAAAAAGAAGAAGAAGAATAAGTGACATGTGAAAATGAAATCAAATTCAAAATTTCAGCGTCTGTAAATAAAGTTTTATTGGGACACAGCTACATTCACTCATTATGTACTAGCTATGTATAGCTACCTGTGAGCTACAATGGCAGAGTTGAGCAGTCATGGCATGACCCACATGCCTAAAATATTATCTTGCCCTTTAAGAAAACTTTTGCAGAGGGGCACCTGGGTGGCTCAGTCGGTTGAGTGTCTGACTTCGGCTCAGGTCACGATCTCGCGGTCCATGGGTTCGAGCCCCATGCCGGGTTCTGTGCTGACAGCTCGGAGCCTGGAACGTGCTTCGGATTCTGTGTCTCCCCCCTCCCCTCTCTCTGCACCTCCTGCTTGCACTCTCAGAAATAAGTAAACATTTAAAATTAAAAAAAAAAAAAAAGAAAAATGCTGCTGATCTCTGTTCTAAACAAACAATTTTAGTGATTAAAATCCGCCATAGTGGATGGATTCAAGCTTGCTGTCCTGTATATCAGTACAATTTTTTTTTTTTTTTGATACAAGGAATCTCCTGTTTACTCATTTGTAAAAGGGATGATAGCCCTACCTCATGAGGTTGTTGTGAGGAATTAATGACTTATATGAAAAGCAGCTACAACAGAGCCTGGAATTATAAGCACGCAATAAATGTGCATTCTATGTTAATGTATAAAAATGAATTTAAGGGGCACCTGGGTGGCTCAGTCGGTGAGCGTCCCACTTCAGCTCAGGTCACGATCTCACGGTTCGTGAGTTCGAGCCCCGCGTCGGGCTCTGTGCTGACAGCTCAGAGCCTGGAGCCTCCTTTGGATCCTGTGTCTCCCGCCCTCTCTGCCCCTCCCCTGCTCATGCTCTCTCTCTGTGTCTCAAAAATAAATAAACATTAAAAAAAAATTTTTTTTAAAGAATTTAAATAAATAAAGAAAACAAAGACTTCCCTCCTAATTTATTTTGAATGTGCTGTAAACAGTTTGAAAGGTCCCTTTAACAGCTTCTGGCTTCACCGGTGTTGGATGACATAACAAATACTCCTTCATGGAAGGTACGAGTGAAATAGAACCGGAGGGGCATTTTGGATCCTTCCCTCTTCAGAAAGTGTGATCGCATAAGATGTGTCTCTTTTTCAGTAGAACTGGCTCATATTTCTCGGGAGTGAGGTGTCCAAACCACTGTTCATCCATATTTCCTGGATGATTTGCTCCCTGCGCTCAATCCTTTCGGCCAGCTCTGCAGCTTCTATGGAACTGTAGACAGGATACGCAGTCCTACAAAACCCAGACGGTTCCCCTGGAAAATCAGAGTCTGAAGAGTCCTCCTCCCCCTCTTCATCCTCACTGTCTTCCTCAGCCTTGTCACTTCCTGGCACGAGGTGCTCCTTCACCAGCTGCAGCTCCCGGAAGTCCTTGGTGCAGGACACCCTGATGACCAGGGCGCACAATGTGAGTGCAAGACCGATGCAGACACTGGACACGAACAGCAGGGCTGCTCTCTCTGGGTGGGCTGTGGGGGGGGAAAGGACAAGTCAGGAGCTGGCTGGGACTGTCAGCCTTCACCAATCCACAGAAACAGACGTCTGCCCAAACCAACAGCTCACGCGGGACGCCAATCCTGAACAGCATCTTTTTCTTTAAATATTTTTTTTAATGTTTATTGATGTTTGAGAGGGGGAGAAACAGAGCACGAGCGGGGTAAGGGCAGAGAGAGAGAGAGGCAGGCACAGGATCCGAAGCAGGCTCCAGGCTCCAAGCTGTCATCAAAGAGCCCGACGCGGGGCTCGAACTCCCGAACCACGAGGTCACGACCTGAGCCGGAGTCAGAGGCTTAAGCGACTGAGCCACCCAGGTGCCCCTTGAACAGCATCTTTGAAACCAGCCTCACCTAACTGGTCGTACACTCCCGTTGGTTTAAAACAAGAAAAGGTTTTGAGCCTGCGTGGTCAATCCGTATAGGTACACGAGAGGACACACAGCAGAGCGACTCAGAAGCTGGACCCCACCCCACCCCCCCCCCCCCGGAGTGCAAACTACGATCTGCCACTTATTAGCTGCGTGACTGTTGGCTGGTTACCTAACCCCTCTGTGCCTCAGTTTCCTCATATGTAAAATGGGGCTAATAGCACCTTCCTGCCAAAGAGTGCATTCCTGTAACACTCCCGGAACATTCACTGACACGTAGTAAGCGCTCGATAAACTGTTCACTAGTGTTAGTGGTAGCAGCGAATTATGAAAAATTAATTTATATATAAAGTATACGTACATGAAGGTACTACGAATACAGTAGGTGCTAGCAAAGCTTGATGTCTTTTAGATTAAAAAATAAATGCACGCAGAAGTTTCTAGTAGTTCTTCCCACATCCAAATGATTGCGTAAGAATAACAGAAACAATGCTAATTTGCACCACGTATTCTGGCCTAAGTCCCGACATAAGGTGAATCCTTACCTTATCCCTGCGCGGAAAGGTTCATTATTGTCCCCCATTTTGTAGTTATGTATCCCTTGAGGTCCTAGCACTCCCGCTTTGGGAAAGAACGATGCAGCAAACTCCCTCAAAACAGAAATCAGGCGCTGACAGACTTTCTCCTTCAAGGGCAGATAGTGAGGATCTCAGCCTTTGTGGGCCGTGAGTCTGTGCTGCCTTTGTGCACAAAGGCAGCCCCAGACCTACAGGGGTGGCTACTAAAAACCGGATTTACAAAACCGGCCCGAGGGCCACAGTTTGCTGACCCCTGAAACAAAGGCTCAAGCTGAGCCAGCAAAGGGAAGCCACCGCCTGTGGACAACTGGCCTCTGTAGGCTTAGCCAGACCTGGATTCAGGATCTCGGGCTGTGAGCTCCTTGTGGGGTGGGCACTTGGAACCCCTGGCATCTGCTCAGTGCGTCTCAGTGATTCTTCTCTAGGCACAGCCCCCGCCCCCCGCCCCAACGCCGCCCCCCATTTACCACACGGAAGTATCATGAATAATGACTATTGCCTTTGCTGCCTCTGTCCTTCCCCAGAGGTCCAGACTGGTGTCAAAACTCCAGGGTTGTTAAGTTTCCTATATCATCAAGGGATCTAGCCCACTGTGGTCTGATGGGAAGAGATCTAACTAAGCAGGACGCATCCCCTGGAAATTCAAAACCTCTCCGTTCGGCTTCCTTCACTTGCAGCTCAAGTCGCGGGTGCAGCTCCTGGACCCAGATATGTTGTTCTTTGTTGCCATCACCCCTACTAGTAAAATCGGATCGCTCTCCTTATGACACGGAAGTCTTAACGCCAATCGATCCAGCTCAGGGAAGGACAGGGTGTGTTAAGTGCTATTAATAGTAATATATTTTTCCTGAGGGTCAAGGCATTTTGAAGATTTGATCAAACACAGCCATGCATCCTTTGCGAGAAAAGAAAAGGCTATTTTCGTTTCTGGGAGCGGAGGCAGAATGGGGATTGGGCTGCCATTTGGGACAAAGTCATTAAACAACAACACACAGAATGATGGAAAGACCAGAGACTCTAAGACAACAGGGCGGATGTTTCTTTCTCCCTCCCGCACATCACAGCCTCCGCTGAGAGCCGACTCCTCACCCCTGACTCCTCTCCCCTCCTGGCCCTTTGAATGTCCCTTTCCTCTCCCTGCTGCCCCCACCCCACCCCACCCACCCCAAACCTCCCAGCCAATGTCCCCTCCAACCCCCCCCATTCTCGGGGCACCCCGATGTGGGCTTTGGATGCAGCCACTACCCATCTCCTCCTTCCCTCAGCATAAACCGTGAGTCCCGCTGGCGGCCACGCCTGCCGCCATCACCCCTGTGGCACCTGTAAGGACTGTGGGTGGGGCGACGGAGTCCCGCCTGTTCCTTTTCCAGCCACCCACAGGTCAGGACAGGGCCACTTCCAGGGAGAAAGAGTCCCGTGATGGTCGAGCTTCCAGGAAACCACGATCACCGGTTTCTCTCCTCTCCTCTGACAGGTCCGTCATTCCCAGCAGTGGTGTGGTGGGCGAACCTGGGCCTCACCCTCCCTGGACAGAGTTTGAGATCTGGCTCTGCCCCAGGCAGGCAGGTTAACTCTGGGCTAGTTACCATACCTTTTTCTCCCCCTTCCCCTCCCTTCTTCCCTTCCTTCCTTTTTTAAAAAAATTTTTTTTTTCAACGTTTATTTATTTTTGGGACAGAGAGAGACAGAGCACGAACGGGGGAGGGGCAGAGAGAGAGGGAGACACAGAATCGGAAACAGGCTCCAGGCTCTGAGCCATCAGCCCAGAGCCGGACGCGGGGCTCGAACTCACGGACCGTGAGATCGTGACCTGGCTGAAGTCGGACGCTTAACCGACTGCGCCACCCAGGCGCCCCGCTTCCTTCCTTTTTAAGGAGCCCAGGTGGACAGAATTAAATTAGGAATTAAATTAGGCTAGGACACATCCTCTTTGCTGGTCAGGGCACGGCCCTCCTTGATGTTTATTCATTTCATTACTTTTATTTTTTTAAGTTTATTTATTTGAGAGAGACAGAAAGAGAGAGCATGAGCAAGGGAGGAGCAGAGAGAGAGAGAGAGAGAGAGAATCCCAGGCAGGCTCCGCACTGTCAGCACAGAGCCCGATGTGGGGCTCAAACTCACGAACCGCGAGATCATGACCTGAGCAGAAATCAAGACTCAAACGCCTAACCGACTGAGCCACCCTGGGAGTTTTTAACTGAATATTACGCTGCCTCCTAGCGCTCCGTTATCTTGACTACGCGGTGGCTTATTCACGCTCTCTCCTGCTGGTCGCTGTCTCCGTCAGGCTCTTGCCACGTGGGCGCCGTAGCCTCAAACAGTCCTGTAAATGTCCCTGATGCCCACGTGCAAGTGTTCCTCTCGGGGACGGACCTACGAGGGAGCTGATACATGTATGCAGTTCCTATATATTCCTGGTAATAACCATTTGACAGTATATGTTGTGACTATCTCTTGGTGAGTGGCTGGGACTTCCACTTTCATTAAGGCGTCTTTTGATCTAGTGAATTTATCTGAAAACCAGGAACACCACCGTCCTTCTCCGTCTTCCTCTCTCCTCTCCCGCCCTGTCACCCACCTTCCCACTGTGGCCACTGCAATCTTTTTAAAATTGCACACTGGATCACATCACTGCCCTACTTAGCACCGGTAAACGGTTTCCCTCTTCTCACTAAGTTGGAAATCAAATCCTGACCGTAGCCTGCGAAGCTTGCTAGGCCTTGGCCCCAGCTACCCTCCCCAAGTTCAGCTCCAAGGACTCATTCATGCCTCAGTGTCTGTTTTCCTGCCGCATTGGCCTCCTTCCATTCCCCACGGGGCCGGGGCGAGGGGCAGATGGCCTCACACCTTGGTGCTTTTGCACAGAATGTTCTTTCTTCCTCCTTCATCTAGACCTTTCTGCCCCCACCCCCAGGCTGGGCCAGGATCCCCCCCACCCCCGGTCGTTAGGTTCCATAGCATCTTGAATGTCACTAAATCGCTGAAGGTGTTTTATCCGGTCTCACCCCAGAGAACGCAAGCTCCATGAGGGCAGGGCCGCGAACTCTCTTGTTCTTCACGAATCCCCAGCGCCCAGGGCAGAGCAGGGATTATGCAAACACCTGCTGAGTCCGAGAGAAGAGGGGTGCCCTGTGGGCGGGGCTCCATTACATAGCTTCCTCTCTTCCTCTCCCCCTCTGCTTCTGGGAGGTGACGGTCAACTGCAAGGAGAGCTTCTCACTTATCAGGCCCTACGCGCCTCCTGCCCAGTGGTCGCTCTTTAGGCCATGTCTACACCAAGTCTGCTGAGATCCCGTGATCAAAGTTGGTGAACACGGCAAAGCCTCATGGGAGCCAGGCTTCCTCATCATCTACGCTGACTGGTTCGAGGTCACAGAATCACCAGGTGTTAGTTAGAGGGCACCTGGAGGTGAGCTAGCCCAAGCCCTCCTGAAGCAGCCTCGTCCTTTGTCCACAGCCACGGTGTGGCTGGGACCCCGAGCTCCGGGGTGGGGGGGGGGGTCTCTCTCTCCACAGCCACCGCCCCCTGGACTTTACATTGAGGGCACATCGTCAGTTTTCAACTGGACCACTCGCAGCTTCTACGACCCCTTTCCTATTATGTGTTCCAGAAAGATAAAGGCATTAGTCTCCCTGCAGTTAAAGAGAATCTTCACATCGTGTTATTGTTCTCAGTTCAGCCTCAGTTCGTCACAGGCTTAAGTGAAGGACTTTAATGTCATCGGCTGCGGTAAGCCCGCAGGAATCTCACAAGGGTGGCCTGTGGCCTTTAAGGCCCCCTGACTCTTAGATCTCTGGTCTGGAGCCAACACGAGCTCCAGTTCCAACCTATTGTGTCCCAGTAAGACGCCGAGAAGCCGGGGCCGGGGCCAGGGTCCCGCCTCCTGGGCCCTGCTACTGATAGGTGAAAGCACAGAGCTTCCTGAGCCCTTGGTCTGACAGCACTTACGGACGCGATAATAACCTTGTCACAGAACCGAAGATTAGAGACCGTGGGAACACATCGGAAGCCACACCTCCGTGGCAAGGTGGCGCTGATCCCCGATCGTCCTCCCTCTCATGTAACTCTGACTTTGGAATGTGTTATCATACTTCTATTTCAATGTGGGGCCGTCTGGTAGCCTAGAATTCCTTTCATATAAAACACGATGCCTCCGCATCTCAGGACAAGCTCTGCTTTCTGACCGTGACCCCCAGCTACCCTAGTTACCCCAGCTACCCCGGGCGCTCGGACCGTCCACAGCATGCTCTGCCAGAGGGCTGGAGGCCCAAGCAGAGGCAAGTGACAGAAATATCAGGACACGAGAGGCATGCCTGCGGGTATATGTGGGGGAAACACACCAAGCTGCTGTCACAAAACTTACACAGGTGGAGCGGGTGGGGCGTCTGGGTGTCTCAGTTGGTTAAACGTCCGACTTTGCCTCAGGTCACGATCTCACAGGTCACGAGTTCAAGCCCCACATCAGGCTCTCTGCTGTCATGCAGATCCTCTGTCTCCCTCTCTCTCTGCCCCTCCCCCACTGGCGTACATGCACGCGCACGCACCCTCTCTCTCTTTCTCTCTCTCAAATATAAAATAAACATTAACAAAAAATAAGTGCAGGGGGAGAGTCAGGTTCTGAGCAAGACTGTCCAAATAAGGCTCCTTGGGTACAGTCTGCTGGGGGCTGATGGCTGAGCCAGCAAATAAACCGCTTTCCAAAAACCACACACACACACACACACACACACACACCTCTCCATTCCTGTGATTTCAGAATTTTTCCACAGGCTTCTTCAAACTGATGATCTGGTTCTAGAATGAATTAGGTGTGCACAGTTAAGGGTATGTTCGAACGTACTAAATGTACTAAACATACTAAAATGATGCCTCACTGTTGGGGAAAGCCTCACAGGTCACTTACATGGCCCAAAGAGGAACTGTTCTTCGGAGACCCCTGGACATTCTCACGTCCATTCTGCCGACCCCTGTGTTCCAGTATCCCAGGACATGCCCCTCAGTTTTGGCTCCCAGTCGACTTGTCCCCTGTGTGTATGTGACTGCACCAATGTGTCAAAACCACGTGTAGCCTGACCTGGGGAAACGTCCTTTGGGATCCACCCAATCTCCGGAGCATGCCAAGCTGATTTTTCCAGAAGCTGACCCGGCTCACTCTCAGCTCCGGCTGCTCCTGCCGGTGGTTCCCCCACCCTCTCAGACAGGCCCACCTCCCCACGGCTTTCGGGGGACGGAGGCGCCCAAGCAACCCTCAATAAAACCAAGTCACCGGGCACGAAGTCCTTACATTTCTTCAAAACGGACTACCTATAAAGAGCAAATACACGGTGACAAGAAGGTGCAGGACAGCTCATGACGCCAGACGAAGATTCATCATCTGCTCATTGGTTAACCACTTGCCGAGCATCTGTCCCCTGCCAGCCTGTCCTGGTCCCTGGGCCGTGACAACAACGAAGAGAGCAAGCACTGGTCCTCAAGTCAGGCAATGTGTAGCAGTGAAATGGGTGCTAATGAGGAAATCTCTCATTTGATTTCTGGGAGGCACGTGTGTATAAAAGGACAGACACGGAGGGAGGGAGTAATTCGGGTACATCCACCCCTCAAACTTCTGAAGGGCACATTTGTTGCTCAGAGGAAACCAGAGCACAGGTTTTCTATCTGCTGAGTCTGAATCGTGGCCCTGGTGATGTCCCTGCTGTGGCCTCAGGCAAATGGCTCAACTCCTCCGACCCTGAGCTTCCCTATGTGCAGAATGCGGGATCAGAATCCTCTCTCTCGGGGTCTTCGCTATGGACTAAATTGTGCCCCCCCCCCCCCACCAATTCGTGTGTCAAAGGGTTAATCCCCAATGCGGCTGTATTTGGAGACAGGACCTATAAGGAGGTAATTAAGGTTAAATGGAGTCATTAAGGGTGGGGCCCAAATCCAAGAGGATCAGGGTCCTTATAAGAAGAGATGCCAGAGAGCATTCTCTCTCTCTCTCTCTCTCTCTCTCTCTCTGCCTTCCTCCTTCTCTCTCTCTTCCTTCCTCCTCCTCCTCTCTCTCTTTCTCTCTCCCCATCTCCTGTGAGAGCACAGTGAGAAGGCATCCATCTCCAAGCCAGGAAGGGAACTCTCACTCGAAACGGACTCTGTGGGCGCCTTGATCTTGGACTTCCAGCCTCCAGAACGTGAATTTCTGCCGCGGAAGCCGCCAGCCTACAGTGTCTTGTCACGGTGGCCCAAGCCGACCAACACAGTTGTCCAGAGGCACTGACAAGGCTCAGCACGGCCACAGCTCCGTGAGCAGGGTCATCACGGCTCCTGGTTGCTCGTTATTCCCTGAGAGATTTTTCATGATGCCTTTCCTCCAGGGGGCTCTCCAGGGACTCTGAAAACGTGGGGAGATTTCTGACAAAAATCCTTGCGGCGCTTAACTTTGACAAGGGTGACACAGGGCTCTGGGGCCTCCCCTGCTGGGGGATCGGGATATTCATGGGAGCCCTGTTAGAAAGAACAGCAGGGCTGGGAAATGCAAAGCCTGGCGGGGAGCTGGCCATGGGTGGGAGCCAGAAGAACACAGAACGTTAATACTAGTTCTCTCCAAGCTTTGAGAGTAGGGGCGAGTTCTAGTTCTTGGTGGGCTCCCGTGTTTGCCACATCAAACATCCTCTACTTTTATGCAGAAGGGGAGAAAAGGCCTCATAAATGTTATCAGAAACAGCAAGAAATGGAAGTCGGAGGGTCGTCCGAAGAGAGAAGATTATCAGAAGAAACCAACAACCACACAGCACACACTCGGGAGGAATACGGACGCCGGAAGACGACGGAACAGTAGAAGATCCCAAGACCATCCTTTCCACCTCCCGTGTGGAGCTGTTTCCTTAACACTTTTCTTTTCCGCTGAGGAAGGCTTCCCCCCAAAGAGCCTCAGCCCCGGCCGGCTCGAGCGGCAATGCCACAACGCTCTGTGGTCACACGAATTGTACAGAAGGCCTCAGAGGCTTTGGCCTCCCTGAACAGAGTCAGGCAGACATCGCCGAAACCTGCGGAGCTCACGTGACAAAACACGGTCTACCCTGAGGTGAGCGGACAGGGTGGTGACGAACAAAGGCACGGCACGCACCGTCCCCTCACTGATGCCGAGGAGCAGCTTTGGCTCCGCCGGGTAGGGAGGGCTGAGTCTGACGGATCCTTGAGGGGAAGATCATCAAGGGGACCCTTGGCAACCGTGGGAGGTAACACTGGTGAGTCAGGAAGAGACTCAGCCGTCCCAGGGCATGGCCTGCTCTGTTCACTAAGGGGACCTTTTAGCTCCATTGTCTCCCAGCCAAGGGTGGGATTTAAGAAGCCCGTGCCCTTCCCAAATTTGAGAACTGGGAAATGTACTCCTCGGGTTCCTACTTCTCTCAGAGGAAACTACTCATGGAACCCAACTCCGAAGCAGTGTGACTTGATCTGTTTGCCTCCTCCCCATGTCGCTCTCTGGTGGGTGTTAACCCAGCTGGAGCGGCCCCTGGATTTAGGCCCCCGTGTTTCCAGATCTTAGGGGACAGCACGTGCTGAATCATACTCCCAGTCGTTTTTCGTTAGCCGAGTGTTGTAATTAAACGTCGCGGCTGGCAGTAAGGGTTCGGTAAAGCATTCCGGGAAGCTTCGATGCATCGACCTACCTCTGATGTAGGCAAAGGCAGCCAGAGAGTTGCTAACAATAACTCCGTCTTTCCTCAGAATCCTCGTTTCGCTTGGGTCAAAGTTTATACCTATTTCATAAAAAAGAAACGCAAGGGCGATGAGTCACGGCCGTTCACGGGATGCCTTCTGTTCCCAACCCAGGACTGCCATAATGAATAAAAAGTCACAGAAATCCAATAAACGGGCCTCTGACTGAGTTACAGAAGACTACAGGCCAGCAAGAGCACTGAGTAAATAGTCTCTGAAAATATTAAGCCACAAGAGGGATTTAGAAACCCTAAAATGGGTGGGTTCCAACGTTAGATGCCACTCATCCACCCCACTGCGGCAGGGAACGAACAGATTTTCCCGTCCTACAGGCAATGGCATTCATCATGCCTCTGGGAGGCTTACTCACAGCGTACACACCTAACCACAGAGCTGCTGTCTGCACAGAGAAGACGGGAGGGAGATTATGGAGGGAGATTGTGCGGGGCCACTTTTTTGGAAATGATAGCAAACGCAGGGCAGGTCTGATTGCAAACGCCTGGTTACACTTCTGTGATAGAGCTCAGTGAGCTCGCGATGGGCAGCCTGAGAGATCTGGGGACCCCTGGGGATGACAGACAGGGCAGAAGCCTCTGGGGGGGGGGGGATCGGGATATTCAGGGGCTCAGGGTAGGAACCGTGTCAGAAGCAGCAGTGGGGCTGGGAGATGCAAAGCCCGGCGGAGAGCTGGCGCGGGGGTGGAACTCAAACACGGAACGTTAACATTAGTTCTCTCTAAGCTTTGAGAGTAGGGGCGAGTTCTAGTCCTTGGTGCTTTCCCATTTTCCGCGTCAAGCATACTTCACTTTTCGATTTAGGGACAGAAGACCTCATAAATGTAATAAGAGTAATATAAAACTTTCAACACACAACGTGCAACATCTTCGATGCTCTACAGAAACTTTGTGGTTCCCATCAGGAGTCCCAAAGGGCTGAATTCCATTCTCGATCGGATAAGAAAACTAAAATGTTCACCCCCACCCTCCTATTTACAAGAGCCCAGTGAAAACCGGAGGGAGGAGGGGGGGCTTCTGGAAGTCTTCAGGCCCAGCCTCGGTCTGGCCCACCTGCATTCCCCATGGGTCCTCTTTCCAGGAGGCCCATCATCCAGGAACCCCAAATTTGTTTCCGAGCAGATCTCTTTTGCCAGGTGGTACTTTGGGAAATAAGCAGGGAAGGGAAAGAGGTTTTATCCCACTTATAATTTGAAAAACAAAACAAAACGCCGGCCACCGTTTGCAACCGATCGCCACAGCACTGCCATCACCAGAGCTGGTAACTCCAATGACCTCCTGACATCCCCTGTCCAACCAATGTCACCCGACTGCAGTCACGTGGGACTGTTTACCTTTACTTAAAGAAAAATGCCGGTAGTAAGCCAGAAAAATTACCATATTCACCGTCTTTCTGCTTCAAAGAAGGTTTCAGATTAGCAACGGCTGGATCGATCGCTGTGAGTATGTTCTTGGGAACTAAAAACCAAAAAGAAATATCTTAATTCAGGGACGCTTGGGTCGTCAGTTGGCTAAGCATCCGACTTCAGCTCGGGTCATGATCTCACAGTTTATGAGTTCGAGCCCCGCGTCGGGCTCTGTGCTGACAGCTCAGAGCCTGGAGCCTGCTTCCGATTCTGTGTCTCCCTCTCTCTCTGCCCCTCTCCCCTGCTCGTGCTCTCTCTCTCTCTCTCTCTCTCTCAAAAAGAAACGAAACATTTTTTTAAAAGGTTAAACAAAACTGCAGTTTGGTGCTGGTTGTGCATTTCTGTCAATTTCCTAGAACGCACTGAACTGTTTTTACTTAAAACGGGTGACTCTTAAGGTATGTAAATGACACCTCAATAACTAACGCTGTTAACTCTGAACGCGAACTTCTCGGAGATTCAGTGAAACAAGATGACTGTAATCAGCCCGGAACCCACCACGGAGCTCTCCCAGCTCCTCCTCTGCTTTTCATCCACGGCTCTCAGTCCTCACTCGCTTCCTTAATAAGCCTGAAAGAGAATTCTAAGACCGCTTGCTAGAATGATCCTCTCAGTACTATAAGGACAATAGACAAATGAGAGGGGGCAGCAAAACAGACTGTTTTAGAAGTGGATTAAAGATCCTGCAGAACTGACCCAAAGAATAAACCATCCGATCTCAAGATGCCCTGGGGCAAAGCAGACAGGACTGTTGCGTGAGCGAAAGCAGAGGGCAGAACAAGACTTCTGAAGGCGAAGTGCACCACAGCCAGCTAGGAGAAGGGAGAGGAAACAAAATATTTTTCCTGCAGAAAATTGCTTATTTTTGTTTGTTCGTTAGCCCAGCTGGTATCTGGGAGAAGTGGCAACAGGAAACAGGAGTGAGCCAACGTAAACCGTCCAAGTTCCACTGCACTGATTTTTAAAAAAGAGCTGGGAAGACATCTTCAGCAGCAAGAAAAGCTCATTTCCTTTCTCAAAGGGCTTAACTAAATTCTTTTAGGGATGTCCCAGGACCAACAACCAGAGAACATTCCTAAACTGTGGATTTTCCGTGCGCAGGAGACCCTGGTGCCTTCGCGCCCATCGGCAGGGACGGTCACATCTAGGTGACGATGACAGGAGGCGGCGGAAGCCATCCAGGGCCCCCCAGGAATGCCCTTCGGCTGACCACGGCCATACCGCTGACCCAGGGACCAGGGCGGCGCCCTACAGAACCGAACCGGGTTGCCACAAAATGCTTTCTGGCGAAATAGCCTCTGCAGCCTGAGAAGGACGCCCCTGATTCCCTGGCAGGATTAAGTCCTCCCTGCCAGGAATGACCCTTCTTTCACATCTGTCTCTCACCTTGTTCTCAAGATACGGCCTGAGCAGGGCTGGGCTCACTGCAAATGCCAGAGGCTTTGCAGTTGGAGACAGATGAAGAGCTCAGGGAGGAAGGACAGTCCAGATGAGCTTTGCAGAATAACCCGGCCCTCCAGACATTAAACTGCTGTGCGTGATACAGGCTCGTGTCAGGAAACTTGCCCACTTACTACACGACGACGGCCCCGCGAGTGGGTTAGGAACCTGAAAATAACAACAGGAGCTGGGATGCGATTTACTACCACCCTGCAAGCCAGACTCTCTCCATTTTAGATGCATTTGTAAGACCACGAGCAAACTATTATTCGTGGAGCTCCTGATACGCGCTGGACCCCGGGCTCAGCGATCCAATGGTGCATCTCGGGCAGTCTTCACGGAGTGAAGACGCGTCTCATCCCCGTTCCCGCAGATGGGACAACTGAGGCTCAGAGATGCACCGTTCTCCTGGGGAGAGGTAGCGCCTCCGCTCCTGGTCTTGGGCACACATGCCCTCGATCCTTCCGTGATGCTGCGCTGTCCGTGGCACGCTCAGCCTTTGGCAACTGGATAAAGGATTATAAAGACAGCAAGGTGATTCCCATAGTCCCTGTGAGTCTGTCTAGGTGAAACCAGAGAAGACGATTCGCTAAATTTGGGCAGGGCAACCATCTTGAGTTCTTTTTCCCCCTGAATAAATCTTCTGTGTCAAGCTTCGGTCCGTGCAGACCTTAAGAAAGAAGTCTCTCCCCCCGCCCCCCCCCCAAAAAAGAAGGAAAGAAGTCTCTCCAGGTTGAACTTAGGGTGCGAAAGGATTCTTCGTGTTGGAGAAAAAATGGTATCTCTGCTTAACTTCTCCTTCTAGGTAGGAGCCTAGACTACATGAGCACCTACAAATCCTTGCACTGAATCCTTCCTGTTCCCCAATCCTGGTAACCCCCCTTCCTGCCGCCCTTAAATCCTAGCACTCATTCTTCTTGCCCCCCAATACTGGTACCAGTATCCCTCTTGTCCCCAAATCCTGGCCCCTGTTTCCCTCGCCCCCAACTCCTGGTACCACCATCCCTCCTGTCCCCAAATCCGGGCACCCTCAGCTCCCACAGCTGCTCACCACAATTTCCCTACCCAACCCCCAACCAAGAAGTGCAATCGTGGTCGCTGTGGGTGAGGCACCTCGTCCCCCTGCCTGAGTCACAGCAGTGATGGGTGGCATGTGTTTCTATAGAAATGAGGGCCCTCAGATTGACATTCAGTATTTGTCCCTAAAGCACCCCCCCACAGGGTGGGGTGCTCTGTCCCCTGTGTGGGCACAGCAAGACTGCTGGGTAGAATCCCAAATCTGGATCAGACGCTGCAGTTAGAAGCAGGGTATTGGTGGGTCTTCTCTGATCCTCTTATGTAAGAGCATCTTTTTTTTTTTTAATGTTTATTTTTGAGAGAGCACGAGTGGGCGAGGGGCAGAGAGAGAAGGAGACACAGAATCCGAAGCAGGCTCCAGGCACAGAGCCTGATGCGGGGCTCGAACTCATGAACTGTGAGATCATGACCCAAGCTGAAGTCAGAGGCTCAACCAACTGAGCCACCCAGGCGCCTCAGGAGCATCTTGACTTGGGTGGAGTTTGGCTGGGCCCCTCTCTCCAGGCAGCCATGTTTATAATCACATCACATGGCCTCTGGTCAGGGCTGATCAAAGGAGGGAGGCTACCTGACCCCAGCCCAGCCAATTACATATCTTTCTGTTAGAAATTTGGAGGGCACCTGGGTGGCTCAGTCGGTTAAGTGTCCAACTCTTGGTTTCAGCTCAGGTCACGATCTCATGGCTCGTGAGTCTGAGCCCCGCATCCGGCTCTGTGCTGATGGCGTGGAGCCTCCTTGAGATTCTATCTCTCCCTCTTTCTCTGCCCTGCCTGTGTGTCTCTCTCTCCCTCAAAATAAATAAATAAACTTAAAAAAAAAAAAGAAATTTGGAATTACTCCATATTGCTAGAAATGGGACATGAAAATGATTCAGGCGGTGGCGGTGGCCACATACGATCCAGCTCAGCTCACAGGCAGGCTGTGTGTGTGCGAGAGAGAGAGAGAGAGAGAGAGAGAAAGAATAAGGAAGAAGTGCCATGAGAAGCAGAGAAGAGAGATGCCAGAGATGTTTGCCATGACCTTGGAGCTTCAGCCCCTCCTGAGGCCTTGCTTCCCAGCCCTGTCTTCTGAAGATGGGCTTCTAGCCACATGATGCCCACCTGCCTCAACCCTCTTTTTGGCTTAAACCCGCTCACGTTCGTTGCTTCACTCACACCCGAAGGGTCCTAACTCAGACAGATTCACTTAGAAATCAATGACTGACAATCCTCGGTCTTTGTATCCACGTCCGCATCCATTGGGAGAAAATTTTTAAAAGTGGAAACCTTTTCATTCCCATTCGGTGACCTATAAAATATTCAGACATTGCAAATCATTTTTTAATGATTCTGGTTGCACAGAGAAGAGCCATCTGGCCGAGGGTGGAGAGGGGGATATTTTTTAAATGCCAGCCACTTAGAAGGTGATGAGAAGGTGTCTCAGGAAGTGTCTGCTTGGTGGGGGATGGGCATTAGCTTGCCTCCCAGCGAGGCACCCCTTCCCTTTGGAATACGTCCTGGGACCGCACTGGCGGACAAGGGGGCATGTCCTAGGGAGACGGGAAGGACACGGTCAACATCCCATTACCTCCACTGCCCCAGATCTAACACCAAGCTGCAAACCCCGTCTCTGACCTCAGCCTCCATCCCTCAAGTGGCTCCCTCTGTAGCTCTCAACCTCGTCCAGACCCCTCCACTGACCCTACCTTCCCTTCTTCCTGAAGCCCCCTCCTGTCTGCAGCTGGGATCCCACTCCCCACCGCTGTGATCACTCACTTGGGATCACCCCAACTCTCTCCCTCCCTTGTCTTTGACCAGTGAGCCTGGTCTCACGTCTGGTCTCAAGCAACTGGTCCCACTGGAAGGAACCACGCCCCCGGGCAGACCAGTGTCCTCCCCCAAGAAGTCTGACACGAGCCTCACTTTATACCTTCCCCCATCTTTTCAAACCGTCTTCCCTCCCCGGTCCTCACAGCCGATGACCTTATACTCAGAGAAGACCGAGGCCGTGCGACAGAACAGCAAGCCCCCCCTCCGCTCCCCGAGACTCCTGTCCCGTTGTGACATTGACGCCCGTGTAAGGCCACACCCCATCCCTCTGCCTTCTCCGGGCGCCAATCCTTCCACCAGGCAGGAGTCCTCAGCGTCTGTCTTGCCTTCGCACTTTCTAAACCCTTCTCCAATCCACCTGATTTTTTATTTTTGCCATGGCCACCAGGCCTGCTCAGCCCAAGTGGCTCCTGTTCTAGCTGGTCGCCCGCCCCCAGCCCGTTCCCTGGAGCTGCCTGATGCCACCTTGACCTCTGTAGCTCCTTGCCTCCCTCCTACTTGGTGCTTCGCATGAGCCTGGCAGATTCACATGCTTGTTTGCTTAGTTAAGTGCCCATCTCTCTGCCTCAACCGATAATCCCCAGCACAAGGACCGTGCCTTTTTTTTTTTAAACTACGGAATCCTGGCACCAAAACCACCTTGACCCAGGAAACGTGCCCACGATGCGCTGAATGAACGAACGAGGGACAAGAAGCTCGAGCTGAAGCATGATGTCCAGGCCCTGAAAGCCCACCTTCTCTCAGCTAAGAGCCCCAGGCCGAGGACCTGCGCTCACCTCCTTCTCGAAGGAACACCGGGAGATCCCCCACATCCACAGGCTAACGTCCCGCAACACTCAGCTGCAGAGGTCCGACGTTACTAGAACCTCAGAGTGATCTGTGTGGCTTCTTGGGGAACCCCAGCCAGAGGCGGTTCAACGCTACAGCATGGGAGCAGGAGGAAAGCTTGAGGGCGGAAGTAAAACCACGCTTTCCGCAGCGCAAGCGTGGGTGCTATTATTTCGGGAATGCGCCGATGCAGCCACTTCGTTGGACCCATGACGGCTTTGCGCGGCAGAGGCCAACGTTTTGAGCTCAGGATACAAGAGGCAGGGGATGCATCAGAATAGCACGAGGCCACAAAAAAGAAGGGCGTACTTTCACGTGCTACAACATGGATGAACCTTGGCGACACGCTACGCAAAGGAGCCGACACAAAGGAAGAACCGCACATTGCGTGATTCCATTTCTACGGGCCGTCGAAGAGGCAAGTCCATAAAGACAGAAAGTAGATGGGTGGTTGTCTGGGGCGGGGCGGTGGGGGTGTATTGGAGGTCGCGCCTAAAGGTGCAGGGTTTCCTTCGGGGACGACGAGAAGGTTCTTAAGTTAATTGTGCTAAGGGTTGCGCGATTCCGTGCCTAGACCAAAACCAACTGCTTCGTGTGCCTTAACGGGTGACCTGGGTGATCTGTGAGTCACCCCTGAATATGCTACAAAGAGAAAAAGGGAGGACTGGCTAGCAGGAGAAGGGGTTGCCACTGGGCTCCTCAGATGCGGGACTCTGTGCTCTCCCTTTGCTCCTATGAATCATTTCGGGATGAACAGTCCACACGTCAGGATTACAAACCAGAAACCCGCCGCACCCGCAGGGAGTTAATTCGTGCCGGTTCACTTTGAGGTAGCTTTACAAAGTTGGAATCTAATGAACCAAGCATTTCGTTTTCTTGCTCGAAGACACTGGGAAAACCGAGACATGCTGCCTTGTAACATTTTTAATGGCTTTAGGGTGAGGATTTGCTCTGCTGACTCACCGCTGTGGGTTTGCAGATAGAATGGCAGCAGAGAGAGTTAGAGCCAAACACCGAGACGGGGAGGTTAACCAGGACCCAAACAATACTTCCGGGAGCCTGCATGACGTATCCATACATTTTAGAGCCTCCTAAGCACTCAGATTAAAATCACTATTCTCAACGACATCGGTTTTACCCCATTCACTTGTTCTTTTCCTATTCTCCCCGTTAGTGGCCAATCTGATTGCTGAAAAGGCTTTTAAAATTGTTTTCTTTAATGTTTCTTTGAGAGAGAGAGAGAGAGAGAGAGAGAGAGCATGAATGGGGGAGGGGCAGGGAGCGAGAAGGAGACACAGGATCTGAAGCAGGCTCCAGGCTCCGAGCTGTCAGCACAGAGCCCGATGCGGGGCTCGAACTCACGAACCGCGAGATCGTGACCTGAGCCGAAGCCCGACGCTTAACCAACTGAACCACACAGGCTCACCCTGAAAATACTCTTAAAACAAATTCTGACCCAAGAACTTGGACGGCTCTTCTAACATGAACAGCATTTACACGAATAAAGGATAGAAAAAGAGACTCTTGAATATTGGGGAAGATAACACACTTCCAGGCTTAGCCTCAGTTTGGCGTGCTGCTGGAAAATGCCTTTCGTTCCCATGATCACCTCCTCCCAAAGAGGCAGGGTCTTCCGTGGAGAAGTTTGTTGAGGGTGCGTTCTTACCACAGGCATAGGTGACGGAGAGGTATTTTTGCACTCCTGGCAGACACGGGCTCCCGAAATGGTGATTGTTGGCGATGATTTTGCATCTCTGCTTCCCGTAGCACCTCCTGGATAACACTTGCAGAGCTGAGTAAGACAGACAGTCTGAAAGGCAGGGAACAACGGGAACGTTATGGTACGTTCCGTATCTGGCCACCACGTGGCTCTTGTTACTTTCTGTAAGGAAATACACGGAGCTGACTTTCAAATCTCACGGAGATGGTCTCCCTGATTATTTTCCGTGTCATCAATGCTTTACCCTATAATCGTACGGGCTAAGTACCTATTAATCGTACGGGCTAAGTACCTTATAGGCAGAGCTGGCCTCCTGACATGTGCTAGAAGGGTCCGGTGCTTACTGTAACGCCCTGCAGTCACCACCTTGGAATTCTTACGTGGTTTTTGAACAAGGGGTCACATATCCTCCTTTTTGTGTCAAGCCCCGCAAATTATGTAACGGGCCCTGCATACAGAACAGGCAAAATATGCAGAAAGTTGAACGAAGGTCCTTATTTCTCTTATGTCCTTTGCCGCTCCTTAAAACATTTTATTTGCCTACGAGAAACTTAACAGAAGACCACGGGGGAAGGGAAGGGGGAAAAATAGTTGCAACCAGAGAGGGGGGCAAACCCGTGAGAGACTCTTAAATACAGAGACCAAGCCGAGGATTGATGGGGGGGTTGGGGGATGGGGAAAATGGGGGATGGGCACGGAGGGGGGCGCTTGTTGGGATGAGCACCGGGTGTTGTATGTAAGTGATGAACCACGGGAATCTACCCCCGAAACCAAGAGCACACTGTATACGCTGCATGTTAGTCAACTTGACGATGAATTATATTTAAAAAAAATAAAAATGAAATGTGTAACCCCAAAATATATATTTTATTTGTCTAGTTTGAGAATCCATCTCCCCAACGTGAACATAAGCTCCATGAGGACAGGGACTCTTCCTGTCTTGTTCGTCCTTGAACTCCAACACGCTGATGAATGAACATACTAATAAACGCGAGGCCATGTTTCTCAGCACCTGGCACAACACCATCGCAATCAGTAAATGTTAATTTAACATGCACACAGGATGAGGTGCAGCACGCTATGTGCCATCAGGAAGACAAGTCAGAAGACATCTACTTTTCACTCACAGGATGGGCTGCAGCTGGAGAGACAACCCACCCACCCCCCCGCCCACCCCATGAGACCTGATGTCTTAACAATGGAAAACAGAGAGTGAGCGTCAGCAGTGAGTGACCAGGACAAGAGGTGCTGGGGTCAGAGATGGGAGAGATCAGTGTGAACCAGAGTGTGGTCATGACAGGCTGTGTGGAGTAGAGGGGCTTGGTCACGGGAGAAAGAGCATGAATTAGGCAAAGGCAAGTAAGAAAGAAAGGCATAAACGCCAAGGCAAGTGGGCTAGCGTCACTCGGGGAGGCTAGAGGGCTCACTGGGAGCTGGAACAGTGGACGCGGGCAGGGAGGCCATACAGAATGATCAGGAAAAGGAAACTGGAGAGGGACAAAGGTTGCCTTCGAACGCCTGGCCAGAGACAGACGTTACTCTCCAAGCAACATGGAGCCTAAAGAAGTGGACGGCCTGATGCTATTGTCCTTTAGCGACAGTGTACGGGAGCCCCCGGGAGAGAAAGAGAACCAAGCTCGGGGAGACCGGTTCGGAAGCGATTTTAATAACACACACTGGGAGGAATTAAGAGCTTGAAGAGGAGAGAACAGAGGCGAGAATTTTGGAGACCTTACAAAGTTCGGTCCACTTATAACAACAGCTCACATTATGACAAACTCTAAAAATTGAGAAGACTGACAATCCTGACAATCCCAAAGACTGAACAAGACACGGATCCGTGGAAACTCCTGAGCACGGCCCGTGGGGGTGTAGATCGTTCCTGGACCATACATCGCCATCTTTTACATTGGCACATTTCACACCCTCAGACTCCATGGATTTACTCTCAAGAGGTCCCATCTGCTGTCCCCAAACCCTGCAGGATTTGCAGTCAAGAGGTCTGAGGATGGGATGTACGGTCTCTGCTTTGGGAAGAAGTCGCTAGCTGTCTGAATTACGAAATTCCTAGAAGTCTGATGTAACTGTTGTTGTTTTTTCTGTCACAAAGGAAATGCCTGTTTGTAGTCGAAAACTAGAAGAGCCCAGATAAGCCCAAACTAGGAAACCAGAAATTCCCAGCGAATCCAACCATCGAGGAAAAGAACTAGTAACCTTTAAGGAACCTCCTTCTGGTCTCTTCTATGTGTGACTGTCCTTCCCCCTCAATGGTGGCATATACCTATTACTCTGCATGCTCCTTCTTCCTCATTTGTTAATGTGTCTGTGAAAATTTTAACATGAACATCACTGCGAAGAATTGCACGGTTTTTCATCTTACGGATGTGCCGGCTCTATGTTCAATACTCGATACAATCATCATTCCGATGGTTTCTGGCGTGGAACGTTAGAAGCAGTTGCGTGTGGGGCGCCTGGGTGGCTCAGTCGGCTGAGCGTCTGACTCTTGATTTCCGCTCAGGTCGTGACCTCGTGGTGTGGGACGGAGCTCTGAGTTGGGCTCCGCACTGACAGCGTGGAGGGTCACGCTGAGAGGTTCTCTCTCTCCCTCTCTCTGCCCCTCCTCCTCCCTCAAAATACATAAACTTCAAAAAAAAAAAGCAGCAGTCCTGCGTGGAACATCCATTGAACTAAATATTTGCACACAAGCACGACGCTTGCCGCGGGAATTCTTGGGAGTAGATTGTTTCGTCAAAGGCTATTCAAAATATTAAGGCTTTTGATACTCACCGCCGAACTGTCATCCAGAAAAGTTGTACCCATCCACGCTCCCGCCAGAATGGAACGAGGACCCTAGAAACCTTATATTTTCTTAGGACTTGTGACAAGCATGATTTACAGAGGCAGGCGTCTGCACCCTTAAATTACCCTGGGACTAAAAGAATTTATCTTGGTCGGAGTGAAACCCACAGTGTGTTTTCAGGAAGCGGCCCAAGGTAATTCAGGTCTGACTCAGGTCTGACCATATCCTTGTTGACACTGAGCTCTGAACTGTTTGCGGGATTTTTTTTTTCCAGCGATTATCTCCCTCTCAGGCTGATTTTGTTTGCGCCCTCTCTTCCTGGCAGACTATCCTCCACCCCCAATGCATCTGATAACACGATATTCAGCCATTTAATTCAATTTTTTTCTCGAGATTGTTTAGCACTGAAACTGAAGGCAATTAATCCTCACAACGTGTGTTTATTTTGATAATTAGGCCTCTCTCAAGTGACTCTGTCTTGGCAGTGGGGGCCCCTGGCACCTTAATCTTTGGCTGGAAAGTTCGAGGCCCACCCACACTTGGCCTTGGGATGGCCTTAGCCCAGCCTCTGAGGCCCACTGGGTGGTTTTTCTCGTTCTCTTATTAAGGAAACAGCAGGATCCCTGGAGCCCACCCAGAAAATGTAACTGCAGCAGGAAATGACATGTCACAGTGGACGCCCAGCCAAGGGAACTTTCTGAAGTTCATGCCCAGGTCTGTGGGAAGGCTCACTCCCTTCTGTGATGAGATGCAGTTTCACTGGTGTTCACTTGGGGCCGGCGGTGGTCAAACACTTTCACACCTTCCCTTCCCTTCTCCTCAGTAAGACCTACAGGTCCTGATGGATCAGACTTGCCCGAAGACCTTTCAGAAGTGACTTCCAAGGGTCAACACCCTCAAGATAAGACACCAGATTAGCTTTGGTTGAACCAGTATGCAGCGGGATCTTACTTTTGGAAGACAGTCTCACAGCTGGCTTAGTTAGTCACCAGCCTTCTGTGTCTTCCCTTTTATTTCACAGTTTACTTTCATTTCAAAGTATTACTTTGTTAGGACTGCTATAACAAGTACCACAGCTGGGAGCCTGCACAACAGAAACCTATCTCCTCTCAGTTCTGGAGGCTGGGAGTCCAAGATGGCGGCAGGGTCGATTCCTTCCAAGGCCTCTCTCGTTGGCTTGCAGATGGCCGTCTTCTCCTTTTGTCCACACACACGGTCTTCCTCGGTGTGTGTGTCCTAACTTCCTCATCTTATAAGGACACAAGTTATATTGGGTTAGCACCCACGTGACCTTAATTTAACCTCAACATTTCTTTAAAAACCCTCTCTTTGGGGTGACTCGGTCGGTTAAGCTTCTGATTCTTGATTTTGGATCCAGTCATTGTCTCATGGTTCCTGAGAGCCCCTTGTCAGGTTCTGCGCTGACAATGCGGAGCCTGTCTGGGGATTGTGTCTCTCCCTCTCTTTGCCTCCCTCTGTCTCTCTCTCTCTCTCAAAAATAAATAAATAAAAGTAAAAAAAAAAAAAAAAAAAAAAAGACCCTCTCTTCAAATCTGGTTGCATTCTGAGGTACTGAGGGTTAGGACTCCAGCATATGAATTTTAGGGGCACACAATTCAGCCCACGACAGCCTTCACGATGGCCTCCAGTCATCCTCACCTCCTGGGACTCACACCCCTTTGTGTTCTCTCCTCTCACAATGAATCAGAGGTGGTTTGTGGGGCCCATATGGTACGGCGGAGGCGACAGTGTGTGGCTTCCATTTGCTTCTCTGTATCACTTGCTCTGGGAGAAGCCACCTGACACATCACAGGACACTCAAGAGACCCACGGGAGGAGAATGAAGGCCTCCCACCCACAACCGCACCAACCCGCCCGCCATACAAGCGATCCACGTTGGAAGCCCAGCCTTCAGGTGACCGCAGCCCCAGCCGGCCACCCATCTGCCACCTCACCAGAACCCAGGAGACCCTAAGCAACAGCCACCCAACCTAACTACCCCAGAATTCCTGCCCCACAGAAACTTTAACAAAAATAAATGTTTGTTTTTATTTCAAGCCATTGAATTTGGGGGGTATTCTGCTACATTGAAACAGAAAACTAACACATGTGTTGATACTTAAAAGGGGGCTGCTGGGGTAATAAGAAATTCCTAAAAATGTGGGCGTGGCTTTGGAACTGGACTTTGGGCATAAATTGGGAAGACATGGAGGAAAGTGTTGATGAAGGTCTAAGGCCTTGAAGAGCCTTCCAGCATCTGTAACCTTTGCACCCTGAGGCCAAGTGCATCTCAGAGTAGAATTTCCCAACTTCAGAAGTGAATGGGCACAGGTGTGCTGGATATTTCCCTTGGGACCCCGGGCTGCCCCCCAGCCATTGATTTTGGCATTGGGTACGTCTCCCTTCACCCTACTGTGCCATACAAATAGAATTTTCTATGTCACTGTGGAGAAAAGGCTGGGGAGACCTGTTCAAGGCCAGGGTGTGGTGTGTGACCAATGACTCTCCATGGCCTCGCCTGCCTGATACATTCCAGATGGGACCAGCTTAGGGCACTGAACACAGAACGGAGGCTTTGTTTGACTTCTTCCAGGCATGGGCTCAGAGCCTTTGCTGAGCCCAGGCGTGAGCATCTTTATGTCCTTGGGAACGTCCAGTACCAGCTCAGGTCCCACTAGAGCATCCCCTGAGGATGCTCCTGGGAGCGTGATGGCGTCACGACATGGGGTCGGAGGTCATGTGCAGACGCCCTGACTTCCACCAGGGGTGTCCTCCTCCCCGCCGCCATGAAGCCCCTTCCTTCCGAACCTATCTGACGTGTAACGTTCACAGAATCGAAAAAGCAACCAGCTGCGCATAACAAACCCAAACTCAAGTCCAGAAAAAAACATACCGTGGGGTGGGACAACAGAAAAGCATGTAAAGGATCCACATCTCTACTCTGTTACGTAAAAGTTTATGAAAAAAAATGAAGGGTCCCACCACCAAAAAGAAAAAAAGAAAGAAGAAAAGAATAAAGGCGAGAGTGACAGTGGGCAAAGTGCAAATACAAGGATCACAAAAACATGGGAAACTTTCAAAGTCATTCATATTCAAAGAAAGGCAGACCCAAAGGACCATTTTATAGCCATTAAATTGGAACCACGAAGAACTATCACACACACCTCTGCCAGAGTCATAAGGAAGCCCGGAGTTACACATTGCTGTTTAGGCATTTAAATTGATACAAAAAGGTTTTGGAAAAGAGTTCTGGTGATACATATAAAGCATTGTCAACATACCCACGCCCCCTTTTAGTATAAAACTTCTGGGAATTCATCCCAAGGAAACAATCCAGAGGAAAGAGAAAGCTACAAGCCCAAGGTTGTTATACATCACTCACAATATTTGAAAATCAGAAGCAGTAAAATAATCCAGCCCCTAGGGAATGGTTAATCAATGATCTACTGTATCCCTTTTAGAAGATATGAGGAAAGGACTGGCATTGTTAGGATTTTGGTGGCCGCATGGAAGAACACCCATGATGTGAAGTGAAATTTCAGAGCAGAATCACATGCGTCTGTTCTAGAATCGCCAATACGTAAAAACTGTTCTGTGCTCCCACACCAGGACTTGGAAGAGACCCTGCAAAGGAAAAAGCTGCTCATTTGATGGGTAACATCTGTGGCTGAACTGTTTTCTTCTTTCTCTCTCCCTCTCTCTCTCAGAGAGAGAGAGAGGGAGAGAGAGGGAGAGAGAGGGAGTGTGTGAGCTGGGGAAAGGGACCGAGGGAGAGAGAGAATCTTAAGCAGGTTCCACACACCTAGTGTGGAGCCCCACGTAGGGCTCGATCTCACAGCTGTGAGCTCAAGGCCTGAGCCGAAATCAACAGTCGGGCGCTCAACCCACTGAGCCACCCAGGCGCCCCCCGAACCATTTTCTTATTTCTGTTAAATGTAACTTATGGCGCTGGTGCAAGACGGTAACAATGATCGTAGCAATCATCTTCCAGAAGGACCTGGAAATGCCCTCCCTCGGTATTTAAGTGCCACATCAGCTGCGTTTCCTGACGTCACTGAGGTCCGGCTGGCCTCCACCACGCATGCTCCCGGGGAGGCCCCGAGGCCGGAGCTTACGGGGTTCCACAAGAGGAAAGGTGCGCACATCACCTTCCAGAGGCCGCAGGGAGGCCTGACCCCCCGGGCCTAGACCTGTCGTCCTGCAGAGCTCACGCCAGGCCCCAGGGTTGAGAAGAAACGGCCCTTTCCCCTTCTTCAAAGCCATGTTGCTGAGCTCCAAGTACTAACTGGGAACTTAGAACACAGATCCCGCTGGCAGCCTGTGGACCGGATGTGGCCTGTAGGCATGTTTTCTTTGGCTCAATCACTGTTTGAAAAGTTGGAACATTTCACATTACAAAAAAAAAAAAAAAAGGCCGTATTTCCAGCAACTCATGAGGGTTTGGAAGCCGTGATGACACTAGACCCGCCTTCTGGGCCGGCAACCATGAACCTGCGGGAGCTCCGGGTGGGCGCCTCACTTAGGACAGGCTCGGATTCATTCATGCACGCCAAGAGTCACCTGGGCACCTGCTCCGTGCCAGGCACTGCTCTAGCTGCTGGGAATCCTGCAGGGAGCAGACAGACACCATCTCTACGGTGCTTCCCTTCCCCAGGGAAACAGGCCATAGACCTGTATGCGATGGTTCCCACATTACGAAGACAAACACGGGACCGCGCAGACAAGAGGCCATGCTGGTGGGGAGCCCCAGGAGACCTGTCTCAGAAGGACATTTGACTTGATCCCTGAAGGAGGAGACGGAGCCAGCTACACAAAGATGTGGGGTGAGAACGTTCCAGGCCAAAGGAAGAGCTTGTGCACAGGCCCCAGCCTATGAATGAGTGTGCCAAATGGCCCACAGTTCATTCGTTCATTCATCCATTCTCCCCACAGCTGGGAGAATGGCTTTCTTCTAACTACAGTGGACAAAGCGCTGGGCTTTAAGGGGTGGGAGGGTATGGTGATCTGATTTATTTTAATGATATCTCTCCGGCTGCTAAGTCAAGAAAGGGCCAAGGGAGGGGAGGGAATCAGGGAGGAGAGGGGGCAGAGACACCAGTCAGGAGGTGGTCCGGATGGTCCAGGCGAGAGATGCCCAGAAGCAGGGAGCAAAGTGGCCAGATGAGAGACCCTCAGCGCAGGAGAGCCGAGGACGTGTGGACGGAGTCAGTGGGAGGCAAGGTGTCAAAAGGTGTGCTTCTGAAAGTGGGTGATATCGGGCGGGCCTGGGCGGCTCAGTTGATTAAGCGTCTGACTTCGGCTCAGGTCATGATCTCACGGTTCGTGAGTTTGAGCCCGGAGTCGGGCTCTGTGCTGACGGTGCGGAGCCTGCTTGGGATTTTCTCTCTCCGCCCCTCCTCCACTTGGGCGCGCTCTCCCTCCTCCCTCTCAAAGTAAATAAATAAACTTAAAAAAAAAATAAAGTGGGTGATATCAAGGCATTTACACAAGAGGGATAAATGGATGGTCTGGTGGAGGGGGGATCATGCCAAGTGCAGTTTATAATCCTCCCGTGTGGCTTTCCTGGGCCAAGAAGTGAACAGCTTCTCAGCGTTCAGCTAGAGGGAGAAAACACATCGGCACGGGCAGCCAGGGTCTGCCCTTTAGCATTGACCTGATGGGAGGGAATAGTCCAGGTTTCCATGTGAGCCCTCATAGGGCCTTTCGTGTCCCCTGGGAGCCTCTTCCCACCGCAGAGCACAGGCCCAGACGGTCTCCGGGGCTTGGCAGTGGTTCACGAATGCGGCGAACAGTTTGATCTTCAACCTCACGTGTAGTCAACCGGCAAGGGACAGAAGCCCTTGCCCGTGAGGGGTGGGAGGGCACAGGGGAAGGATGAGCCCGTGGCTTTTGCACGCGTGACTTTGCCAGGGCTCAAACCTTCTCAAACTGAACCGCTAAGCGAGGGGGCCCGGTCGTGCATTCACGGACCTTTCCTGTATCAACAAGGGTTATTCATGGCATTAGGACAGCTGGTTGACCTGAGGATTCCTCGACGTCTCTATGGAAACCTGTCTTTTAGCCATGATGTCTGCTAACATTTTCTTTGGCTGATTACTTGATGAAGAAGGATGAGGGTCCCTTTGGTGCAGAAGTAGAGGTCAGATCACCAAGGCTCCCGTATCCAGCCAAGGAGACCGGATCATTTCAGGCTGTTCAGAAGAACAGCCATCAGACTGGCCTTTGGGAAGGATGCCTCTGGCCATCTGGGCAGAAAAGCAGGCTGGGAGTAGGGAGATGGCACAATGACCAGCGCCCAGACCTGACACAGTAGCGGGGGCCAGGGCAGAGGGGCTGGAGACGTTCTGAACGCATGCGGGTGTTATACGAGAGGACGCTGGAGTGTCAGGAACTCACAGGTCGCTCACTGGGGTGTGGGGTGGGCCGAGGGGCGTGCAGTGACATACGAGGGGAAGCCACCCTCACAAAGACCTCTCTGCCCCACTTGGCAGCCGAGCCTGTTGAACGGGAGTCCCCTCCCCCAGACCTGGTCAAGAGCAGCTAGATGCCAGCTCTGCCCCTTCAAAAGAGCCTCTGCCGTCCTCAACAGAAGGGCCTTCCTTCCCAGAACACCGGGCTGGGGGGCTTTGGTGGCCCGTGTCCCTCCTGAACGGCTTCTTTGCTCTCTCTTCTCGTCTTGCCCGAGAACTTGCCTGCGCACTGGAGTCACGTCACGCTCTCTCTTTTCAGATCCAAGAGAATTGGTTTGGTATGAATTTCTTTTTAAAATTAACATTTCGGGGCGCCTGGGTGGCTCAGTCGGTTGAGCGGCCGACTTCGGCTCAGGTCGCGATCTCATGGTCCGTGAGTTCGAGCCCCACGTCGGGCTCTGTGCTGACCGCTCAGAGCCTGGAGCCCGTTTCGGATTCTGTGTCTCCCTCTCTCTCTGACCCTCCCCTGTTCATGCTCTGTCTCTCTCTGTCTCAAAAATAAATAAACGCTAAAAAAAAAAATTAAAAAAAAATTAACGTTTCATTTCACATGTGATCCATGAAGAAATCGTAGCGATTTAATACATTTCAAAGCTCATTTTACTTTTGATGAATCAAGTGCAACTCTGTGCGCCGGTTCCCAGTGGGGCCCGTTCTCTCTGGTAACACGGTGGGTAAAGATCAGGCTGCTTCCCCACCACAGACTGGCATGTGTGAGGGTTAATTCTGTGTCTCAACTTGACTAGGCCATGGTGCCCTGCTGTTTGGTCAAACACCAGGGTAGACTACTGTGAAGACACTTTTAAGATAGGACTGACATTGAACTTAGTGGATTTTGTGTAAAGCAGATCACCCTTCCTCATGTGGGTGGGCCTCTACCAATCAGTTGAAGGCCTGCTTTTCCTCCGGGCTGCAGCATAGAAAATCTGCCCGTTTCCAGCCTGCCATCCTGCAAAATTCAGACTCAAGATCGAACACCAACTCTTATCTGAGTTCCCAGACTGCCGACCTGCCCCGCAGGTGTCAGACTGACCATATTCCACCACTGTGTGAGCCGATTCCTTAAAATCAATCTCTCTTTCCAGATACAGGTCTATATGTCCCATCAGTTCTGGAGAGCATGGACTAATCATAACCTCAGGTGACTTTGACGGCTCCCCAGGTTCACTCCCCCTCCTCCTTAAAGTCTCTGCTCAGCACGACCCTGTGAGACCATGCCTCTCTGTGGTACACCCCAGCCTTTCCTGTCCACCCCCACCCCCCGCCCGCCGAATGTGCCCTTCCCCTCGGCACTTGTGTGCACCTGAAATACAACACACATCGTTCGTTCTCTCGTTACCTCTTGGTCCACTGCTGGAAGGTCAGTGCCACGTGAACCCTGTGTTGGTCACCGATGACTCCCCCACACCTAGAACGGGGCCCTGCATACAGTCGGCGCTCAGTACCTACTCGGTGTGAAGCAACTACACAACGGACAGATTTGGGAATGTGGGTCAGAAGGAGGTGGGACCACGTGGGTGATTCCTCCCTGCCCTCGACTTTCCCTCTAATCCAGGGACCAGCCCCTGCCAGGCTTCCTTCCTTGGGGAGTCAGGGCCCTAATCCACTCAGCACCCTAACGATAGCCACATAGTAACACATACCAGGGGCGCCTGGGTGGCTCATCAGTTAAGCGTCAGACTCTTGGTTTGGGCTCAGGTCATGATCTCATGGTTCATGGGTTTGAGCCCTCCACTGGGCTCTGTGCTGGCAGCTGTGAGCCTGCTTGGGATTCTCTCTCTCTCTCTCTCTCTCTCTCTGCCCCTCCCCACCTCAAAATAAATAAATAAACTTAAAAAAAACCACACACACGTACCAAACGGGGGGAGCCGCTCTGCTTCTGAGAAGCAGATGTCTGGCTCCTGGGTCCTCCTGCCGTAGCTCGCAGAGTAGATGTTGAGAAACTTCGAGGGGTGACAGTGCAGCTTCAGCTCTTGGTTTTCACACACGGTTTTGTTTTTTAGTTCATCTGAAGCAGAAACAAAGATCAGCGACACCATCAGCTTCCCCCAGAAGGCCTCAGGGAGCCCTACGCGAGCCCTCGGGGGCTGTACGCTGAGAAGGACAGTGGGAACAGCCCCGCCAGCCCATGGCATCTATGACCCTGAGAAACAGCGCCCTCTGCAGGAAGAGAATGGGAATGACAGGTGCACAAGGAGGAGCTTGGGGGGCGGGGGTAGTGACGGCAGGCGGGGAAGGCAGGACTTTCTGGCTTGGGTTTGCGGATGGGGACCTGGTCGGAAAGGATGTTTCTCTCCCTCTCTCTCCACCTGAGGTCACATATTCCTTAATTGAAGGGAGCCTTTCCTCAAATGCGGGCTTGGAGCTGCACAGGTAAAGACCAGGGATCGCCTGATTGAGGATTAAACCTCTGGAGACAGCCCGCTGACACCTCACCACCGGACCTCCTAATGTTCTAGCACACACCCCCATTTATATATTTAAAAAGAAAAATGATACAAAAGCGAGTTATTTCCTTGAGTAGAATACAGGAAAAAACAGGGCATGTGAAGAGTCCTTCTTCAGGGCAGTATGAAGATCTCGGTCCAGGAGCACCTGCGGCTGGGGCCGCGGTTGCGTGCTACCTTCCGACTCCCTGCCCCAGGTCACAAATTCCCAAAGAATTTAGGAAAAGGTCTGTGTGTTTGTTTAATCCGCATGCCACTGTAAAATTTCCCTCTGCAATGTCACACAGCGTTGACACTGTAAATGCATTGCTGATGAAAATATAGTTTATTGTTTTTTCTTAAAGAATGTCCTGGAGGGGTGCCTGGGTGGCTCAGTCGGTTGAGCGTCCGACTTCAGCGCAGGTCATGATCTCGCGGTCCGTGGGTTCGAGCCCCGCATCCGGGTCTGTGCTGACAGCTCAGAGCCTGGAGCCTGCTTTAGATTCTGTGTCTCCCTCTCTCTCTGCCCCTCCCCTGCTCATGCTCTGTCTATCTCTGTCTCTCAAAAATGAATACACATTAAAAAAAAAAAAAGAAGGTACTGGAAAAGCATTCAATTAATAAAAAAAAAAAGAGTTTCATAATGATTTGATTTTTAAAAGCAGTAACAGTTAACCCGCCAGACACAAAGAACCACATAGTGTATGATTCTATTTTTTTGAGATATCCAGCAAAGGCAAAGCGAAGAGACAGAATGTGGGTTAGTGGTTCCCTGAGGCTGAGGGTTGGGGACAAAGGGAAATGACAATACATGGACACAGGACATTTTTTGAGATGATGGAAATGTTCTAGAGCTGGGTTATGGTGACGGTGACATGACTCAGTACAGTTACTGAAAATCACTGAATTGCACTTAAAACCGATGACCTTTATGCTACGCAAATTATATTTCAATAAAGATATTTCAAAAATAATAATAGCCAAATTTATTGAGCACTTCCTTGAATTAAGCCCTGTTCTAAGATCTTTAAATGTATCGGTGAATTTTTTTTTTAAGTAGGCTTCATGCCCAGTGCACAGCCCCATGTGGGCTTGAACTCAATGATCCTGAGATCAAGACTTAAGCTGAGATCAGTCATGAGATCAAGACCTAAGCTGAGATCAAGAGTTAGATGCTTAACTGACTGAGCCACCCAGATGTCCCTAAATGGATCAATCAAGTTCACACTCAAAATAGCCCTTCTGGGAACCACCTCTTCATATCCTTGGCATGTTGTGTTTTGGATTTTTAGACACTGTAGCAGTGATTCATATAGTCTGGATGCTAACCTTCCTCTTTTACGTGTTATAAATATCTTTTCCTAGCCTGCCACTTATCTTAAACTTTGCAAAAGCAAAGCAAAGCAACACACAAAGGGGACTACGGCCATTTATTTGCACATGTGGTTCTCTTCTCCCCACCTCCCCAATGTTTCCTAAAGAAAAAAATCATTCTATTACCCTCGTTCTAGATTTGTTTTTACTTTGAAATGTCAACTGCAGCGCAAACAGGAACATTTTTCAGCCAAACAAGCCAAGAGGAGCTAAATTACAGGAGCTAATGAAGGCTGTTTGGGGTGGGGAGGAAGAACATACCGAGAAGAAGGAAAACTAGCCCCCCACGATGACCCCCCATGACCACCCCTCCTATGACCATCTCCCAAGACCATCTATGGCCATCCGCCCACGACCACTACCACTGTGACCATTCCCCATAACCATTCCCCATGATTGCCCCCCCATGACCATCCTCCATGGCCATTCCCCATGACCACCTTCCACGACCACCCCCATGATCACCCCCTCCCATGACCATCCCCTCCGGCTCCCACTTTCACTTCTCTGACTCAGTCATGTTTTTGGATTGGAGGTGCAGGCCATGCCCAGATCCCTCATAGATCTCAAGTTAAAGTTTCCCAAACTGTGACTTAAGGCCTATTCTATTCATGAAATCAATTTAGCAAATCGTGACCAGCAATTTAAAAAAAGACAAAGAGTTTAGAAAACATCAAAGCACCTCACTGCAAACAAGGATAAACACTGTTTTATAATTTTTAAAAATCCTTTCAGTTGTGTGTATGTTATGCCGGGCCAAAATGTAAAATGTTTTCCTTACCCTGCATTGTAATCAAACCGATCTGAAAGACCCCACTGAAGCCTTACGGGAAGGCGTAATTTCTACACCAGAGAAGCAGCAGTGAGGAAAGCTTCAGGATCTCAAGATACCATCAGCTCTGGTGCTGCTTAAACCTGACACTGGTCTTTTTTTTTTTTTTTTTTTTTAATGTTTATTTATTTTGAGAGAGAGACAGACAAACAGAGCATGAGCCGGGGAGGGGCAGAGAGGGAGACAGAATCAGAAGCACGTTCCAGGCTCTGAGCTGTCAGCACAGAGCCCGATGTGGGGCTCGAACCCACAAACCATGAGATCATGACCTGAGCTGAAGTTGGACATTGATCGACCGAGCCACCCAGGTGCTCCCCCGGCCTTACGCTGTTCTTTAATCCGTGCTGAGGGGAACACTCAAGATGAATGAAAGACGTGAAGCAGAAACCAGGTTACAGATGCTCACCAAATCCCCGTACAGCCTAGTAACACACAAGGAACTATCAGAGGAGGGAAGGTTCTGGGGTGACCAAGCAGTATGTAGAATGCCCTTCACCCACTCATTGGAATCTTAATACAACAAGTTTGAACCTAAAGCCAAGAAGCTTTGTTTTCTTTTTCTGAACAAAAAGAACACTGAGTCTGACCCTGACATCGAGGGTTTGATTTTGGTGAGTCACATCCGCACTGGTATGGGTTTTTCAGTCCTTTTTATGAGTAAACGCTAAATCCCACCAACACCGAAATATTGCCTGACTTCAAAGGCCCGGAATGAACGATGGCCTTTGATGCAGAACAGGGGGCATATGGGCAGACGCACCAAAAAGAGCTCAAGCAAGCACCCTTCCAACGGGGAGAAGGCTGAAAAATGTCAAGAATGCCTTCCAGTGGCAGAGCTCGCCAGAAAGGATGAAAACCAAGCCTGATCTCAGCAAACTGGAAGCTTTTCTTTTTAACAGGACTGGCTCCTTTCTTCCTTTCTTCCTTCCTTTCTTTCTTTCTTTCTTTCTTTCTTTCTCTCTTTCTTTCTTTCTTTCCTTTTCTTTTCTTTCTTTTCTTTTTTCTTTCTTCCTTCTTTTTCTTTCTCTTTCTTTCTCTTTTTCTTTCTTTCTCTTTTTCTTTCTTTCTTTATCAGAATTTTTAAAAATTAGAAAGGACTTTTTAAGGCCTGTCAAGAAGTGCATTTATTAGCCACCATCTCTCTGATGTCTTAAGGCCCATTCATTAAAGGAGGCCTCGATGCTGGCCAAACTCACGCAGAGTAAAACAACACCTCCATGTAAGGCCTCCAGTGATCCTGTCCTCAGATTATGGGCAAACCATCTCTCGGAACGGAGAGGCCTGTGAGTGTCACCTTGCATACATGGGGTTACTGCTGTGTGATGATGTGTCACTTGGTTCCTTAAGAATGTACTAATTCGCTGTCGCCTAAGAGTGACATTTCTGGGCCCTAAACACAGTGGGGCCACTAACAAAATCGCTCCTTTTCTTAGAGAGAGAGAATTTGTTTTAGAGCTGGGTGAGACTGCTCAGTGGTCTCAGATTAGAAAAGGCATACACAGCCTTCCAGTGGGTTTGGACAGGGAGGGTGACAGGAGCCCGGGGAAGTGGGAAAACCAGGACAACAGTAACAAAGTCCCCTTCCTGATTCTGCAAACTAGGGGGCTCTGTGTGTCCTCTTTAAAAAAAAAATAATGTTTATTTATTTTTGAGAGAGAGAGAGAGAGACTGCAAGCAGGGGAAGGGCACAGAGAGAGGGAGACACAGAATTTGAAGCAGGCTCCAGGCTCTGAGCTGTCAGTACAGAGCCCGACGCAGGGCTTGAACTCACGAGCCACGAGATCATGACCTGAGCTAAAGTCGGACGCTTGACCGACTGAGCCACCCAGGTGCCCCTCTGTGAGTCCTCTTTAATAACACAGATACACATGTGCATATCAGCAGTGGCCTTCCACAGAAGGGCAGAGAGGGTGATCTGCCAGGATGAGAATGTGTTACTACTGATGTTAGTTACAAGGCCACGCGGGGCGATATTGACATGCAGACAGATCCTTATTCACTTTTACCGTGTTTTTAAAATTCTCTACGGTATACGCTGCTCATGCCTGCACCCAGGGCAGACGCCCCTCAGCCCCCCAACATCTGGGTATCACTGCCTTTCGGTCAGTCACATCTTCAGCAAGAATGACCTTAATCTGCCTCCTGGAATAACAGCTACCAATTACTGAGCACAAGTGCACGACACAACACCGTACTTTTACACACTCTGCCACAGTGTGGAAGGCGCACTGTCTTCACTCTACCGTTGGGTCACGGAGCCGACCCTGGGAGTTTCCCTATGCTATCCAAGGCCACGCAGCAGCCACACAGCAAACAGGGTTATGAACCCAGAACTGCCAAAATCCGAAGCCTCACGGAAACCAAGATTCTCTGCAAGGATGAGATTTAAGGAGGTGAAGCGGGGTGCCTGCTTGAGAAAAGAAGGCTCTTTCTACTGAGGTTTGCTGGCAAAATAGCTCTCCCACCATCCACAGGCAAGCCCTGATCTATCGCGTTTGCCCATCTCCCTGGTGTAAATACTCCCGTTGTGGCAGATTTCACTGCACTCAGGCAGAGCTGGGAAGAAATGCCCACAGTCGGCTCTCACGATGAGGGCTGGCTCCCCGGGCCCCTGGCTGCAGCAGCGGGGGTGCCTTCTGAGGATCAGTGTCAGTGTCATGCTTGGGCTGGCATCAGAAACAGAGAAGAGCCACCGGGGTGAGAGGGCTGCAGAAACAGAGGCTGGAGGGGGTAGGAACGACCTCTCTTCTGCCTTCCTCTCACAGTGGTGACAGGGACCGCCTCCCAGCCTGCAGGGCCTCAGGTCACCAATGTCTACATTACCCAAGGCGCTCTGGTCTGAAGGATCATGTCCCTGTTAAATTCGAGTTGAAATTCTGATGCCCAACTTGATGGTACTAGGGGGTGGGCCTTTGGGAGGGGCTTAGATCATGAGGGTGGAGTCCCCATGCATGGGATTAGGGCCCTGAACGAAAGAGACCCTAGAGAGATTCCTCGCCCCTTCTGCCAAGTGTGGTTACAGCAAAAAGACAGCCATTTGTGAAGCAGCGGGCCCTCGGCAGGTGCCAAAGCTGCCATCCCCTTGATCTCGGTCTTCCCAGCCTCCAGAACTACAAGAAATAAACTCCTGTTGACTATAAGCCACCCAGTTGATGGCATTTTGTTAGAGCAGCTCAAACAGCCTAAGATACAGGGCTGTGCCCCGCATCTGTTACACATGGGGCAACCAGAGGGGACGTGAAAACCCCAGCCACGCATCCTCCCTGCTTAATGCCCCTCACAGAAGGAGTCCACCCCCTTCCTTGCCCATCAGGTCCCGGGGATCCTGCTCCAACTCCCCATCCGGTGCTCCTGCTGGCTCCCCAGAGCCCCCTGCTCCCTCCGGCCACAGCCTTCCATATGAAGTGCTCCTTCTGTGCCCGACCCCTAGTCTGCAGTCCCCAGCCCCATCACTAGCCAGGAAAGCCTTCCTTGCACCCCTGCTGGGCTCAATTCCCCCTGAGCTCCTGGCAAAGTACCAAGAGAGTAGGGTTCTCCTGAGATGTATTCTGGACAGATACGATCTTTCTGGAGAAAGCTGATATTTGCTAGAACGTAAAAGGCAAGAAGGAAGCAGCTATGCGAGGTGAATGCTCGCTGCATGAAAGAACGTGGAAGCTCTCCAAGCTGGAGCCGCCATCCAAGAAAGTTCTGCAAAACAGGAGTTGTCTTCATACGCCAACACCTGGCCCCACACCTGTGCACGGTAGGTGCTTCAGCAGTGTTTTGCTGAAATGACATGAGCAATCAGACCTTATCACTGGCCACAGTAATAAGGCTGTGGCCTGGCACTGACATAGTCGAGGTTCGGCCACTTCCACAGGGGCCTTTTTACGTCTTTTACGGGTTGGTCTTTTGCAACTTCGCATTATGAAAAATTTCCAAGAATATCACAAGAGACAGGCATATTCTCACTGCGCAGATCCTTCAACCGTTAACATTTTGAACACGCTTTAAAATGGGTTGTCTTTGGGGCGCCTGGGTGGCTCTGTCAGTTGAGTGACTCTTGATTTCGGCTCAGGTCACGATCCCAGGGTCGTGAGATCGAGCCATACATCAGGCTTTATGCTGGCAGCTCAGAGCCTGCTTGGGATTCTCTGTCTCCCTCTCTCTGTGCCCCTCCCCTACTCATGCTCTCTCTGTCTCTCAAAATATATAAACTTAAAAAAAAAAAAAGGGTTGTCTTTTCCACCATGGAAAGAGGACAGCGTTTTTTGAGATTTAGCCATGGGAAGGACACTACTAAGAACACAGAGATGTAGACGGGATCTTCCTGAGTGAGACAGGAGGTGACGAGGATTCCTGGGGAGGGTTTGGCTGGTCTGCAAAGTTCGGGCCTGTGTGTGGGTGTTTGCGATCATGTGCACGTGTGAGTATGTGTGTGCCAGTGCGTGTGTGTGTGATAGCACGTACGGGGGGAGGGGGATTGTATGCATGTATGAGTGACTATGTGCAATGTGAGCGTGCAATCGTGGGTGTGCGTGCAAATGAGTGTGTGCATGTGAGTGTGAATGTGTGTTTGAACACACAGCATGGGGGGAAGAGCCAGAGGGGCTGTTCTGAGGCATCTGGGCCCCAGCAAGGAAAGGGTTTAAGACAGAAGGCTGGGTATTTGCTGGAAGGTTCCAGTGCTTTCTCTGCAAATGTGCACTTGAAACTACTACACACGTATGAGCTAAAGCTTCACCCGCCTCCGGCACCTAGTCTGCCACTGTCTTGGGGGAGATGCTGGGAACCAGAGGCAGAAACCAAGAGAGAACAAAGTGCAGAAAATACAGCCAACGCGTTGGGGTGGCAGTGCAGAATTTTTAAAGTGATCATGCCTTCCTATCATCGTTTGGTTAAATATTGTTGCTATAACTTTGCTTTCTTTCCAGCAGGTTATTTCGGGGTCGCCAGGAGCCTCTAATGCGGCAGTTACCCATGGCTTCTCTCAAGCAGGCTCTCCACACCTGCACGTGTGACCTCCTCGCTGAAAGGCAGTTACTTGTGGTCTTTAACGGGTTAATCACAAAACTGATGTGAGTTACATGTGGCACAAGTCAACTGAGAAAAGTGTGAGAATCTGAATAAGAAAGGCTGCTCCAGCCGGAATCTCCTCCTCTTTCTTTCCCCTTAGGGAAAGACACTGTGTGCGGAGCCCCTGCTGTAGGTGAAAGCGGAAGAAGCAAGTTCAGAAAGATCTAGAACCAGGGGCTCCAGCAGCAAATGCGCCCCCCGGCCCTCTCGAGAGAACCATAGCCCAGCGGCCGATGTGAGCTTCCTTTGAGTAAGGAAAACCCAGTTCCCCATTTTGGGGAAAGGCAACTTCAGCCTCTTGCCACCCCTGATACCTTTAGCATGGGTACAACTGGGTTGTACATATTACGAAGGATTAAAAAAAAATTTTTTTAATGTTTATTTATTTTTGAGAGACAGACACACAGAGCACAAGCAGGGGAGGGGCAGAGAGAGAGGGAGACACAGAATCGGAAGCAGGCTCCAGGCTCTGAGCTGTCAGCACAGAGCCCCACATGGGGCTCGAACCCATGGACCACGAGATCATGACCTGAGCTGAAGTCGGACGCTTAACTGACTGAGCCCCCCAGGCGCCCCTACGAAGGATGTTTTGAATTCGAGTATTTGAAGAATGCACATGGATATATGGCTGCACACACATGTGCACACACACACCACAAAAGAATAGGTAGGACATCTCCATTAACAAGTTTCCAAGTTGGACAAACACCCACTGGCGGAGAATTTCCATCAGGGTGTGAATAAAACAGGAAATCCACACCCCAAACACACTGTCCCCCCCCCCCCCCGCCCCAGAAGTTACTTACTTGGTTGGCATTTAAAGGAGACCAGGAGGTATTTACTGCTTCCTGGACAAAGGTCAGGTCCAAAAACACGGCTATTGACCAGGAGATGGCAGGCACGCTGGTTCTGGCATTCATCCAGCACCTTCTAAAATGAGGGGGATAGGAAAGGGATAGGCTTGAAAACCACACACGATGTCTGTGAGACCCCACACCCGGGCTGCTCTGGGCTCTGACAAGGAAAGGACACCTGTCTGCTTGGCCTGGGGGCCACACAAAGAACCTTCGAGCCGCTATGAGCTGTGTCTGAGACCGCACACCTGTGCATTGACCAGGTCGGCTCCCTGTCTCCCTGTCTGTCCCAGAGCAAGAAACCCGACCCTACGGCGCCAGGCCCCCACCAGAAGCCCAGCCTCCAGTCTTCCTCGAGTGGAAGTGTTGCCGATGGTTTTGACCGAAGTGCTGCATCACGGAGGCTTCGGGAAACACGAGCGAGACCCGAGGACCTCGGAGCGTGGGCCAGACGGGACGCGGAGGTCCCTTCCGGAAGGCGTCCCCCTGGCTGCAGAGCTGAGAGAGCCCTGTGAGGACCAGGAATCACGGCCGTCGCTCTACATCCTTAGAAACGGCCGAGCACAGACCACAGAGAACTCAGCATTTGGGGGAGGCCTTGGGAGACCCAACCCAAAACAGGCCAAACAATAAACATTAGAAAGCTGATTCTTCCCACCCTTGCCAACCTGGAGGGCACAGGGCCTACTTGTTCCCCAGGGGGTAATTTTCCTCGTTGGAAAACTCAGGCCTTCTGTTGTTCATTTGGCTCCAAAGTTCTCCTTCAAATCTCTCTTTCCCTCATTTTTTTCCCAGACAGTGCACACTCCTTTGTGAATGAATCTGTTCCGTGCAAAAGCCCATGAATCGCCCTGTGGAGGGTCACAAAGGGGCCTCACTGCCGTGCTTCTTGTCTCCAAACACAACAGGCGCTGCCCGTAACACACAGGTCTTACACTTAGTGTCCGCTAACAGGATACCCAGCACACTATACGTTTCCCAAGAATCTACTCACTACTGTTGGACTCAATTTACCTCAGCTTCACGAGACTGTCCGAATCGCCATGCTCTCATAGTAGATTATGGAATATCTCCATGAAGGCTGCTGGCCTTACCAGGCATCCCTTGTCACCTCAGGGGCCCGGCAGAGGTGGTATGAAATCTGGAAAAACGCCCAGGGACCCCCCCCTCCCAGAGGATGGGACACATCCTCATGGCTGAGGGTCACCGTGCAATGACTCAGCCCTTGTGTGGCTCCACGTGATACAACCACAGAGTGGGACCCGAGGCGGGGCTGTTCTCAAAGGGGGTTAACAGCTGAGAGATGCGTGGGGCGGGGGGATTTCCTGTCGGCATTCAGTCACGGGCCAGACCAGCTGAGGGGCCCCTGGGTGGACATCGACACCTGTTCTCTCCAGCCTTAGGCGACCTCACTCTGCGGAGGAGGAAGCACTTTGCCTCAGTTCCCAAACGCGGCCCAAAAGACACAAAATAAAGGATCTCTTGCCCTCTGGATGAAAGAGCAGTGCACGGGGGATGTTTCTGGCAAACAAACCTTCTGAACAACAATTGGAGTCGTGTTCACAAATGCTAACTTGTCTGCCTGGCTCTGGAAACGCCCGCTTCCCTCAGGCCTGCCTGGCAGAGCCAGGCACCATATTGGAGAGCGAGGGTGGTGCCCATTCTTTGCAGCTCCAAGGTGCCAGGGGTTCATATTTCCACAAAGCAGGGCACCCGTCCTATGGCACCGGCCGGTGTTCTTTTTATGTACCTAGGAGAGCGGCAGCCGGCCTGGGGGGCGGGGAAGGGTGGGCAGGGCAGTTGGGGTAAGGACTGGGGGCAGGCCAACCGGGATACAGCTCCTGGAGTGGCACCCCAGGGACAGGACTGGGGGCTGGGTGGGGCACCCACAGGAAGTAGCTGCTGGTCTCCAGAAGCAACAGGTGGCCTCTCCTCGGGGGGTGTGGAAGCCACGTCCAGGGATTTCACTCAAACACATCCTTTTGGCTACTCGGCTGGTATCTTTACCCATCACATGGCCATTCTAGATACTTAGACGCTTGGAATGGAAGCAGTAAGTGGTGTAAGAAATAGAAAAATCCTTATATTATCACATGAGTTTGGCTTCTCCTCTTTGGACCTCAGAGAGAGCTACACGGCATGAACACCAATTCCATCAGGCCTTAGTCTTCCTAGCAAATTTATCTTTCCCCCCATTTCCTGCGGCTGAAAAACAGTCGAAGAGCCACGAATAGTCTAAAATCACCACTGAAATACTAGTCCTGACCTCTTCCTATACCTTTTGCTAATCCCAACCCTCCCCCCCCAAAAGAAAGTCTTAGCTGCCCCCCTCCCCAAATTCCTGGTACTATCTGACAGAAAAGCAAATCAGCAGAGGCCACCCAAAGAAGCTCGAAACAAGAATAATGTCATTATCTACAACTGGAGAAGAAAACCATTTTTTTTTTAAAGACCATGATTGCTATTTCCCTTCCTCGAGAGCATTTTCTGAGAAGTTGGTCAGGATCTCGACTGTCTGCCTCACACAGCCCCCCGTGGTTTCCACTAAAGGAGTCACGTTCCCTCTCTACTGGGGTATCGACGGGACAGGTGGTCCTGGAGGGTGAAGGCCAGCACGACTGTACTTTGCTTTACGGCAGTGAGGGGTACGTCTCTGAATAAATTCGTAAGGCAAGCTTATTAAGGGAGCTCCCCAGCAGGCAGGAATCCCATTTAGTCTTGTTTGGTGAACAACCTTTTCCAGAAGCAAATAATAGCTCACTTGTGAAACCGGTGATTTGTATAAGTTGGGGTTTTGGTGGATCAGGTTTGCTTTGAGCAAACTATATAATCACAAGCATATATACAGAGAGAGAGAGAGAGAGAGAGAGAGAGAGAGAGAAGGAGAGAGAGAGGACCATTTTATTATCCTAAAACATCTACGAAAGATAATACCTGCAGTGTTGTGGGTGCCATGCAGGTTAAGCTGTCTTCCCTCTGGGAGGCAGGCTTCTGGGTGCTACACATTTGGTAATCTTGCCCATAGAAGGCCGACTGGACGCTTATCGTAGAATGCCGAGGGCACTGTAGATTCAAATGGTCCCCATCGCAGGCATAGGCGGTGTGGTTCTGCAGGAGTTTGGTTAGGTAACCTGGAAAATATTCAGCTGGGTTACAAGAGGCCCAGGAACTCACCACTCCTTCACAGATGTCCAAGCAAGAGGACCTCAGCTCCCCAGGGGAAGGGCTGGTAGTCCGGAATACGCCGGGTGGAGCTTCCCTAGCGGCTGCCATGAAGAAGACCCCAAACGAGGCTGGTAGCTGAGACTAATGGAGCCAGGTGCCAGTTTTCCCATCTGGGTTGTAAACTTTGGTCTGGAGTGGCCCATGGGAAGGCTGGGAGGGCTCTTTCCCTGTGGGATTGGCCAAGGGCCAAGAAATCCTGAAGCATCTCCATAAAACGGGAAAAAATTCCAAGTGGGGGTCCCTTGGGCATGTAGTTGCCTGTCCCTGGAGAGATTCGGGCTCCGTGATCTCCCACTTGCTAGGCCAGGCCTTCCTGGAGTGAGGGGATGCCATTTTACTTCGGGGTAACCACTCCTGGGCCCTGGACAGGAAAGCAGGGCAGCCTATGTGGGGTAAGGGCCTGCTCTGGGGCCAGGGGAAAGGGAGGGATGGTGGGGCTCTGTTGCAGGTTGAACAATGTCCCACCTCAAATTCATGTTCACCAGGAACCTCAGATGTCACTTATTTGGAGACAGCCTCCTCGAAGATGTAATTAGTTAAGATAAGGCCATACCGGAGGAGGCTGGCCCTCGATTGGTGTGACTGATGTCCTTATAAGAAGAGACAGAGGGAAGACAGCCTTGTAGAGACTGGAGTGATACATCCACAAATCAAGGAACCCCCAAGGATTGCCTGCAACCACCACAAGCTGGAAGAGGCAAGGAAAAGATTCTGCCTTAGAACCTTCAGAGGCACCAATGGCCCCATGACACCTTGACCTCCGCCTTCCAGCCTCCAGAGGGAATGAATCTCTGCCATTTTCAGCCACCTCAGCCTCCGGTCCTTTGTTACAGCAGCCGCAACAAACTCATACAGGCTCCGGGTCCCAGCCTCCCTGGCTCCTCGTCCAAGCAGACTGGACGAGCCACGGGGCCCCGGGCTCTGAGGAGCTGTGTGCGTGACCTGGCAGGCGCGGGCGGCCTGGACCACTTCTCAGAAAGGAGGAAGGAAGCTTCATCTGAAATGTAGATTCCTTTCCTCCTTCTCACACCTCATGAGGTCAGTCGCAAGGCAGCTGGGAGGGAAGCCAGGGACTTTCTGGTGAGGTGTGTGGGAGACGGCTTTGGCAGGCCTCAGCCTCGGAGGGGGCGGAGGGGGTGTGGAGGAAGGCAGTTTCAGAACTCCCCAATTCCCACGCAGATGGCCCGTGCTTAAGTTATTCCTGTTGAAGTTTCATAATCCTCTCAGGCCACAGTTCTCTGCAAAGGGCACCCACTCCAGCTCCCCGGCCTTCCCTGAAAGTCACAGTGAAAGGGACCCTGACGTCTGCCACAGGATGGTCACACTCACCAACCGGAAGGTGAAGAGGGGGACTGTTCGACATGTAACCCAGACCTGAGGCCTCTGACCGCCATCCCCTTTTTCTTTCCCACCCTTGAAAGCGGCCATAAATAGGCCAAGAAGGCCACTTGGAGAAGCAGACCCTAGCTTGAGCCGCAAAACTGACATCAGGCACGGGGAGGGGGTGAAGTGGGGGGTGGAGTCAGGGTCCTGCTGGTCAGAACAATGTCATCACTCTCACTGTGCTCCCCTCTAGGCATGGAGAGAGGAGAGGCAGAGACCCCTCGGTGGTCCCACGGCCACAAGTTGGCATCTTCCTGCGGGACACAGGCGGGCCGTGGTAAAGGCATGACTTGGGAAAGTTCCAGCCCCTTTGTGGGATCTCAGCTCCCCACGATGAGCCACACCAGGGAACTCAGAGTCGCCCTCATGCTGCCCCAGGCTAGCACCCACCCCGAAGCTCCCCAGGCTGCTACGCCCTCCCTTGTGTCTCTTGAAACTCATCATTAAAACTTTCTTGCCCATCACCACGCCATTCCCCAGGACCACACTGGGTGACCAGCTGACTAAAATGTTACATCAATTCTGGGAGCAAGACTTCGGCTTAATGGTTTGTCCCGACAGGCCATGCGTGACTCTAGCTAGATGAAGGAAATGACAGGGCCAGGGGTGTTGGAGGCACAGGCCAGAAGGGACCTGGGCCCCAGATTCATGGAGAAGATTCATGGAGGCTTCTCCACAAACTGTTACACGAGTGGGAAAGAAACTTCCGCTGTTTGGACCATTCTTCTATTTGTCATGCAGTCTGTCCCCAGTAAACAGAACTTGATCTCCGTGGGACCATTTACATCAAAACATGACGTGAGTGGGGTGTGGTGGCCGGAGCCCCCGCGCATGCCGTATTTGTATTCTGACGGTGCTCTGGAGGCAGAAGCTCAAGGCAGAGGATGGCCTCTCAAGGCCTTCCGGGCCCTTCTGCACTTTGAGCGGGGAGAGGAATGTGTCAGTCCTAACAGCATGAGATACAAAGAAGACACTTCAGCAGTAACACCTGCCCTATGCTCAGTCCAGTTCCTTCTTCAAAAACCTATGCCTGTGTCCGCCCATGATTCAGCACTAAAATGAAGTGAGCGAGGAAACTGTAAACAGACACGGAGGGAACTTAAATGCACATGAGTAGTGAGAGAAGCCAGGCTGAGGAGGCTACAGGCTGTATGATGCCAACGACATGACGTTCTGGAAAAGGTACAACTACAGAGATGGTAACAAGATCGGTGGTTATCAGAGGTTTGGGCGAGGGAGGGCTGAACGGGGGGGAGCGCAGAGGATTTCAGGGAGCTACAGCTACCCTGCAGGACACGAGCGTGATGGACGCTTGTCAAAACCTCCAGAACACTTGTCATTATACACAGTCAAAACCTACAGCACACAACACCCAGAGTGAACCCAGACGTGAACTATGGACTGAGGTCCATACTGTGATGTGTCAATGTGGGTTCGTCAATTGTAACACACGTGCCACCCTGATGGGGAACATGGACAGTGCAGGGGGGGTGGCGCGCAGGGCGTTGTCTGTGTGGGCACAAGAGGTATCTGGGAACTCTCTGTAGCTTCCACTCAACTTTGTCCTGAACCCGAAACTGTTCTACAAATAAATGTCTATTTAGGGGCGCCTGGGTAGCTCAGGAGAGTAAGCATCCAACTCTAGGTATCAGCTCAGGTCGTGATCTCATGGGACGGTGAGTTTGAGCCCTGCCTCAGGCTCTGTGCTAACACTTCAGCGTCTGCTTTAGAATCTCTCTCTCTCCCTCCCTCTCTCTGCTCCTCTGTGCTTGTGCTCCTGTCTGTCTGTCTCTCTCTTTCTCTCTCTCAAAAATAAATAAGTAAACATTAAAAAAAGAAGAAGAAAGTCTACTTAAAAGAAAATAATTAAAACCACTTGGGCTTCCCCAGAATAGTGTCACCTTTGGGAGACGAGGGGTTGGCGACAGGGAGGGGTCATGAGGGTGAGCTGGCCAAGCTCTTTTCTGGATCTGAAAGGTGGATACATGTTTTACTTTGTGAAAGGTCACCCAGCTATGCACTAGGGATAGGCGCATTTTTTTGTAGGTAGGTAAATAAAACTGCTTAAAAAAACCTTTCTCTGACCAATGCTTTTAAGTAAATGAAGGACATCTAGACTCCATGGAGCCTCCGGAGGATCGACAGGACAAGGGCAGTGGAGAGATATCACGTTCTTCAGCCGACCACAACCACACCAGATGCTACTCGAGAGTGACGGCAGGAGATGCCCCCGAGGACAGACCACTGGCCCTCAAACCTTGGGGTCAGGATCCCTCCACATTTGCATCCCACACCTCCTTCTGACTGGCCCACTGTGTCAGAAGAGGTCAGGAAGAAGGACAAGTTACAAGTATCTAGTGTTTTCAGCAACAAAGAGGACATCACGGACCTTCTTGAGAGGCATTTGGGATGGTGGGTGGGGACAGAAGCCACTGAGCGGAAAGTTGAGGAAAGTTGAGGAAATCCAAGATGGTTCACGTGGTAGGAAGCATAGTGGCCTCCCAATGATGTTCACAGGTCCCCTCCTGGGAGCCTGTGAACATGTTACCTTACAATGGAAAAGGGGCTTTGAGGTTGTGATTAACTTAGAAATCTGGAGATAGGGAAGTGATCCTGCAGGACCTGAGAGGCCCAATAGAATCGCCAAGGTCCTTATAAGATGGCCAAAGTGGATAAAGGATGTGGCAATGGAACCAGATTTTGAAGCGATGGAGTCATGAGCCGAAGAATATAGGTGGTTTCCAGAAACTGGAAAAGGCAAGAAAACAGACCGTGCCCTGAAGCCTCCAGAAGAACGCAGCACTGTTCACACCTTGATTTTAGACCTCCGATTTCCAGAACTGTAAGAAAATACATCTGTGCTGTTTTCAGCCACCAAGTGTGTGACGATTTGTTATAGCAGCCATAAGGAACAACACAGTTTATACGGATGACTCTTGCAACAACTTGGTAAAGGGGAGGAGAGACACAGGGCTAAAGTTATAAGAACTGATGTCCGGAGACAGATTTTTAAACAACTGTGATTGAGTTAAAGCTGGGAGAGACCTATGCACGTACGCGTGTGTGTGTGTGTGTGTGTAAATACATATGTAGACGAGCCCTAGGTCATGTGCAAATTATATTTCTCGCTGTGGGTTGAGGTGGAACACATTTGAAAGTGGGTCCTAGCAGGAGGGCGCTTGAAATGTTGGAGCGTCGGCTCCAAGCTAGATATAGGGCAGGAAATGAGCACAGGAGAGGCCCGAGGGAATAGAGGTCTGCTCAGATCCAGCAAGCTCAAGGTGGGTGCAACCACACCAGCAGGCTGCAGAGGCAGGAGGTTGTGCCCCATGTGATTTCGAGGCGGCGCACTTGGAGACCATGGCGATGTCCAAGAAGTGGCCATGGAAGAGGGTGTGAGAAGCGGGTGGAGGGGAAGGTTGCTAGAAACGAGGATGCCCCCTGGACCAGGCATCTCCCAGGATACAAGTAGGAACTGTGACAGAGCAGGAGCCTGCTGCCAAGGTTGCTCTTAAACAAAGGGCAGATGACAGATGACCCACTCCCAGTCCAGTGCCCCTTTCAGCGTGCTGTCCAGCTTCCCCAGTGAGCACGTGCACTCCTCCCATTGCGTTGGGCAGAGTCAACACATTGCTTAGTGTTTCGGTCCATTCAGGCCTCCTATGACAAAACACCACAGATGGGGTGGCTTATAAACAACACAAATTCATTTCTCCCAGGTCTGGAGGCTGGAAAGCCCCAAATCAAGGCACCAGCATGATTGCATTTTAGTTAGGCCCCTCTTCCTGGTTCAGAGCGAGCCCCATCTTGCTGTGCCTTCACATGGTGGAAGGGGCCATGGAACTCTGCAGCATCTCTTTTATAAGACATTAATGGGGTTAGGGAATCTCATTCATAAAGACTCTACCCTAATGACCTAATCACCTTCCAAAGGCCCTACCTCCTAATACCATCACCTTCGGGGGTTAGGATTTCAACATATGAGTTTTGGAGGGACACAAACATTCAGACCATAGCACTTCGCTTCTCTATACCTTGGTTTCTTGGCTGGTTCAAATGAGATCCCTTTTAAAGAATGACTACTGGGGCACCTGGGTGGCTCAGTCAGTTAAGCGTCCGACTTCGGCTCAGGCCATGATCTCACAGTTCCTGAGTTCGAGCCCTGCTTCGGGCTCTGTGCTGACAGCTCAGAGCCTGGAGCCTGCTTCCGATTCTGTGTCTCCCTCTCTCTCTGCCTCCCTGCTGCTCGCACTCTGTCTCTCTCTCTCCAAAATAATAAATAAACATTAAAAAATTAAAAAAAAAAAGAATGACTACGAACGCAACTTTTTGTTGGCAGTTCTCTCTGGATTGAATGCCCCATCATTCCGGATCAATCAAAAATGCTTTATTTCTTAATACGCTCACCCAGAGCTCTTGGTCTAGCTCTATGTGTGTGGGCAAATATTTACTATCCTGAAAGAAAGCAGAAGAGCAAACTGTTAGGAAATCAGTCTTTGGAGCCTGGCCTGGCCTGGAAATACTCTGTTGTTCCTTGTTCATTTCACATAGTTCAGGGGCCAAGGTACAGCTTCTTTTTAACTCCAAGATCCTCTCCCGATGAATCTTTCCACTGTGTCACCAGTGGAAGCTTCCACAGCCATGGCCATGGCTAGAACTTTCCTTAAGGGATCATCTTGCAAGGCCTGGCTGGGTTGGGCAAATCTTAGAGTAGTTTAGATAAAGGCTTTTATGTGTTCCTTATTTTAAAGGCAGATGGATAATTCACAGGGAAGGAACCCCCTAAGAGTGCCAGGAGCTCTCCTCTGTCTTCAGAAAGACAAGGGGAAGTCACTCCTGAAGATTCTCATTCCTGTCACTTTTACGAGGAAAAGCCATTTCTACAGAAAAACTCCAGTGACCAGAGAATGACCAGAATGCAAATGACCAGTTTTCAAGGAATCGTGGGTGTGCCCCAAAGCGTCCCGTGAGAGGAACAAACATTACGCGGGGGAGAAAGGAGGTTAAGTTATAGCAAAATGAGGCTGGGATGTACGGGTTAAAACAAGGCAAACACAGGTCTTTCCCTGAAGCATTTCCCGGGGCCACAGACAGGCCCATGTGCACTGCAACTGGCAAGCATCGGAAAGAGGAGATAGAATCCCTCGCACACAATTGACCAGCCCTCCATTTTTTTTTTTTTATATTAAGCATCTAAAGGTTATTGTTAAACGCATCACTCTTAAGGAAACGGTTAGAGTTCCGTAAAACACAGTGCAGATGGCTACATCTAACTTGGATGATTTCAGAAGGTAGTTCAGAATCCCATACGCCTGCGGAAACCTCCATGCGGCATCTGTGGGTGGGGAGGAGGAGCCGGAGCCGAGGGTTAAAAGCCTGAGAGCAGGGTTCAAAGCAGAATTAAGCTGTGTGACTGTGGCCATCACCTCTCAGCCTCGGTGTCCTCGTGTTTTGCGGTGAGGATCAGATGATGTGAAGGGGATAGCATCTTTATCGGCCATAATCCACGGCACCTGTCCGGGGTATCACTATTGGATTGTCAACCTTGAAGAACACGAATTTACACAGAGCTCTTTGGCGGCTTGCAAATCAAACCGCACTTCCGTAAGCCCCGTCTGCTCTGAGCACCGATGGTAGGACGGTCAACTCACAGACAAGCGCATGGCCCAGTAGCCACCCTCATGGTCCAGAAATGTCACTGCTGTGCTTGAAGGAAAAGGGAAATTTTCCTTCTTTCCTGCCTGCCTGCCTTTCCATCTTTCCTTCATCCCTCCCTCCCTTTCTTCTGTTCTTCTCTTTCTCTCTCCTTCTCTCTCTCTCTCTCCTTTTTTTTTTTTTTTTTTAATAATTAAGGTTTACAGCATTACAATATTTAGAACAGGCCAAACGAGCTGCAAATCCTTCCTCCTTTCTTTTCTGAAGTCAGAGCCCTCCGCAAGAGTCCAGGTTTCCCAAGGGCTAATGGCTGCCTGAGTCACTCTAAGCACAGGATATAAGTACATTAGTTGCTGGCCCCGCATCCGTGTGCTAAAGTCCCCCAATCACCAGGGGCCAATTTCCCAATCTTCCTTCTGGGAAGAGAGTAAAATTCAATTATATTGCCCTTGCTACCCCCCCTTCCCCACTTATTTAATAAAGCAGCACCTTCCAATCCATTAATGCCTTAGATAAGCAACTACACCCTTTTATTCACAAATACTCAAAGGTGTTTCTACATGTTTGAAGTTCTTTTCCAGAAAAGGGTTTTTTTTTTTCTTTTGTGTTTGTGAGTGTGTTTGGAGAATTGGCAAAAGCAGGAGCAGGGGGCAGTCCACGTGGCTTTAGGGCAATGAGTCAGTGTTTCTAAGAGCACAGGAAAGGCCCCACAACGGATAAAGGGCTCATGACTGGGCACCACACACCCCAGAGCATTATGATCAAAAAGTGAAGTCAGTTTCAGTGGTTTCTCTAGGCCTGGGTCTGGCACGAGAAGGTTGAACCTGGAGGTGTATGATGAAGAGAACGACAGCCTTCAGTCTATATCTTCGATGTTTGAGGAGGAATCACAAAGGTGAGGGACCACCAAGGGTGGCCCTCTGATCTAACGGTGAGCTCAGATCCTGGTCCCAAAACAGACCAGGGGAGGACAGCAGGGGAACTGAGGGTCCACATGGGGTAGCAACCATACATTTTCTTCTGAGCACATGAGAGGAGCACATTTCCCAGTCCTGCTGTGTGGGCCAGTGGAAAGCTCTGGCCAATGGAAACAGGGCAGGAGGGATGTCGGCCACTTGCAGATATGGCCCTTGAGACTCCACGTGACCCTCCACTCCCTCTCTCTCCCCATCTGCTGTCACATGTGGAAGACAGAAGGGACAGGGACAGCTCTGAGGACCCAGAAGATGGGGGAGGCACAAGACGGAAGGAATCTGGGTCCCCGAATGACCGCATGAACACAACCTCCCCCCTTTTCTAATTACACTGGACCACAGCATGAGCCAAGAACGAATCCTTTATTCTGTTATTCCCCTGGGGTTTGGGAGTTGTGCGTTTCAGCAGCTAGCCCTACCCTGTCTAGTACTCCAGCATTCTGTCAACTGGTACCTGTGTTAAGTAGAAAGCGGGCAGGACTTTGAGTAGTACCGAAAACTTTCGCCAAACACACCCCCCGTTGGTTTGTGACGGTGGTGCTGACACCATTTCACATGACCTTCAATTTCACCAGAGGAGTCGTTTCTTTGAGTCAAGACCTTGCAACCGAAAATCTACAGTTGAAGTGAGTTAAATTACTAAGGAGTTCAAAGGGATTAGCAGCCTCATTAATCAGTCACCGCTCTTCCTAATAACACTGACTTGTAAAAAGTGCATTAGCAAAAGTGGAAAGCAGAGGCCAGTGGGCTTCGATGGAATGCTCCCGAGGCAGGCGTTATGGCCATGTACTTGTTTCGACACACTGATGGATGTGAGAGAGGGCGTGGGGCCATGACCATGCTGGGCGATGCCCTTGCATCCGAAGTGCCACAGCACAGAGGTGGCGGCCATGGGCTATGAATACGGGGAATTCACGCTCTGAGCCCTCTCAGATCAGATGTGTGTTTGGGCATACTGAGAACAACCTCTTTAGACCTCTGTTTCATCATCCGTAAAACCAAAGACTTATGCCTGCTTTATACTGCTGATGTGCAAGGGGTAAGAAATAGTAGGGCACCTTATAGGGTGGCTGGCACGTCATTTTTTCTTCCCTGAGGAGAGCATGAGTATACCAGAAGGAAACTAGATTGCCAGTCCAATCTCTGGAAGAGGGAGCCCCAAAGAAGGCAAGGGTGAGGAACATGCCAAATCCACATCTTCCCAGCTTAATCTTGGTTTGGTCGTGGGACAAAGACTTCTGTAAAAACGTAGATGATGTTTGCTTTCATATTTTATGAACTTGTCCCCAAACAGGTGCTCATCTCCATGATGGGGGGATTATGCCATTAATCATTTACCCTCAGGTTTCAGGGGCTGTAGAAGCATTTTTCACAGAAAGAACACAATGTTCCCTAAAAAGAACCAGCTCAGTGCTAATTTGGGTAAGTTTGCTGGCCTCTGATAAGCCACTTTTCAGGCTACAAATTCCTGAAGTCCAGTTTCTGACCACTTTTTCTCAAGAGTCACCTATTCTCTTTGAGAACAAAACTGCTTGGCTTTCTTAAAGCCAAATAAAAATACTACTTCCAAAGGCATAAACCCTACAAACTTTCCACGTTTGCTTGTGCTTCCAAGAGCATTTAAAGGAATCCCAAAGTGGATTGATTAAAATACTCTCCAATTTCTAATCAGACATGGAGTAAATAACCCTGGAAATTGACTGCTGACCTTTCTCGAGGAAAGTGACAAGCCGATCCCTGCCCCACCACCACAGGCTCTCTCTGTGACTTTTCTGCCTTGAGAAATAAACATCCTGGGGCGCCTGGGTGGCTCAGCCGGTTAAGCATCCGACTTCGGCTCAGGTCACGATCCCACGGTTCGTGGGTTCGAGCCTGGCATCGGGCTCTGTGCTGACAGCTCAGAGCCTGGAGCCTGCTTCGGATTCTGTGTCTCCCTCTCTCTCTGCCCCTTCCCCACTCACGCTCTCTCTCTCTCTCTCTCTGAAAAATAAAATAAAAACATCAAAAAAAAAATGAAATGAACATCCTGTATCTTTCAAGAGTGCCACACGGCAACCCATCACCCTTTTCCAGGCACACAGAGACTTTCCCATTGCCCCTGGACTTTGAATCCTTGTAGCCAACGCTAGGTTCTGAGAGTCACTTACCCAGTTCTCTTTTACCTTGTTACTTTTTCTCCCAACACCTCCCTGTTTTCTCTTCCTACACACCCGCCTTCTGATTCATCAAGCCCACACTTTCCCCTTTAGAATAGAATTATGTATGTTCTTAAGTGGATTTTTCTGTGTGGCTGCCCACGTGTAAATTCACGTGTATGGATTTCAGATCCCCGGGCCTGGCTAAGCACTTGTCTACACATGTCAATCCACTGTATGACTTTCCAACCCACCCAAACAAAAAAAAATCTAAAGTCCTTATGTGACTGGGCGCCCTTCTACCGTTGTGACCTCATCTCCTACCGTTCTCCCGTAGGCTCTGGCCGCAGTGGTCTTCTTGTTTCTTAAAAACGCCACCCAAGCTCCCACCTCAGGATTTTGCTTTGGCTGCTCTTTTTGCCTGAAACCGTCTTCCCTCCAAATATATGCTCCCCCCGCCCATCCCGCCCTTTGTTCAGACGTAACTTTGGGAGATAGGCCTTCCCCGGCTGCTGTGCAAAACAGCACACCCCCTGCCCCGTCACCCCTGATTCTGCTTATTTCACGGCACAGACACCTGTTGTGGTGTCTCCCCTTTCAACCCTTAAGTCGGGATTTTGTTTCATTTATTGCTCTGTCTCTAGCACCCGGAAGGAATCTGACATATAGCAGGAGGGCGAGGAATCGCGTTTGTTTTTTTTTTTTAACATTTTATTTATTTTTGAGACAGGGAGAGACAGAGCATGAACGGGGGAGGGTCAGAGAGAGGGAGACACAGAATCTGAAACCGGCTCCAGGCTCTGAGCTGTCAGCACAGAGCCCGACGTGGGGCTCGAACTCATGGACCGCGAGATCATGACCTGAGCCGAAGTCGGCTGCTTAACCAACTGAGCCACCCAGGCGCCCCAGGAATCGCGTTTTTAAACGAGTGAGAGAGTGAGGGAGACCAGCAGAGCAAGAGGAGGCCAGAGGAGCATGAGAGAGTAGCAGATTCTGATGAACCCTTACAGCAACCGGCATGGCCCAGTACTTACACGTCTCCCTGTGCAGCTTCACAGTCGCCCATCACTAAAGCTTCTATCTTTCTGATGCCTCGACATCCCACAAACCGTGCGCAGTGACCAGGGTCATAAGGCTGGCCCCCGTTACCAGTTCCCCTGCCTGACCATGAGCTAGTCACATTCAATAAAACCCCTCATGCCTTTGCTTGTATACTCCATCTAACCTCCCCAAAGGCCTATTTGCCTATCCGTCCGCTCTCTCTCTGCTCCCCACCTGGTTCAGCTGCTCCCTGGGCACTCCTCCCATGTGACCCCCCTGCATGGCCTCCGTGCCTCTGTCCTCTAGGACCTGTGTGTTTCATAACGTCTTTAATTTCATGTGCCTCCGCAGGAATAGTTTCCATGGCCATGATGGAGTGATCCTTAAAGACTCTACAAGAACTTACTCCCCAATTTGCAACACAGTAAAATACTACATTACATATATATATATTTATAATAATATGCTACTTACAGTAACATACTATACCATATATATTTACATATATAACATGTATACAATTATATTTATATACAAATATACAGAGAAGGAAGGGTACCAATCAACTGATTAAAAATTACTCCGAGCATGCTCTGTTGGCCTTGAATTACAATCTTATGATTACACGCACTATTTTATTTTGAACAAATCTGGTAGGAGCTCCTTCATGCTTTTCAACCAAAGATTTCCAATCCTATCGAAATGAACACGAGGCGCCTGGGAGGCTCAGTCGGTTGAGCATCCGACTTCGGCTCAGGTCATGATCTCACGGTTTGTGAGTTCGAGCCCCGTGTCGGGCTCTGTGCTGACAGCTCAGAGCCTGGAGCCTGTTTCCGATTCTGTGTCTCCCTCTCTCTCTGCTTCTCCCCTGCTCATGCTCTCTCACTCTCTCTCAAAAATAAATAAACATTAAAAAAAATTTTAAAAAAAGAAATGAATACCTTGTTCAGTAACCCGGTACTAAACCCAGAAAGTTATTCAGTGAACACCATCTGGACTAGATTAGCGTAGAAGTAACTGGATCAATCCCCATTTTGCCTCAAGCACCTAAACGGAACACTTTTCCTTTTCTTTGGAATGCCGAGTAACCCCCAAACTACAGGGCCACTTGGCGATGAAGGCGGGGGACTGCAGCGCATTTGATAACTTAATGCAACTTTTTACCAGCACTTGAAACTCACATGTGAAATCTACACTTGATCTTTTTCTGTTCGGAATTGGCCAAATTAGCAGCTCTATCCCCATGGACAACAAAAGGCTCTCAGAAATACTCAGGGAAGCTGACCAACCAGAAGGCCCAACGCAGCCCAGCGCACGGACGGACGTGGGGGCAGACAGGTGCCGCCTTCCTCGCCCGCCCTGTAAACAGCCTTTCAACTTCAGATTGCTTATTTCACGTCTGCCTGCTGCCGAAATGTGTAGGATGATCAAGGTACGTGGGATATGTTCAAGGTCCAAATGAAGACTTCAGGGCACACATTCAGTTAATTGGGAAATTATATAGTGATTTCACTGCTCATTATAATGAAACTTTTTTTTTTTTTTTTTTTTTACTTTAGAAATGATGCTGTTTGGTGAGTAGCACTAAAACCTCATAAGGCTATTTGGAAGGTTACAACGACTAGATTTAGGGGCAGGACAGGTTTGCTGTACTTTCAATGGAACATGTTTCGTCCCTCCAAGCGGTGAACAAAATCAGAGCAGGGGAAGTTTCTAAAAGTTGAAACCAACCTAAACAGCCTATCCAAACGGCTGCGTTTGGGAACAGGCTGGGTGACCCCTTGTATCTCTTACAGCCACCTCACTGGGTCAGTGGAGGATTTCGGACAGGCCCTTTGGCTTCCCCCTTCTTTGGTTTCGCCTTAGACTTAGGGGAAGTAACAGTATTTCTCCCTTTGTATTTCACAGACACAGGGGCAGCCGGACAAATGTAAAGAAATACGGGCGCCCACACAGTAATTGGGCTGGCCCCGCCTCGCCCTTTATATTCATCCTTAATTGAGTCCCTGGCACGCTCCCCCCAGGGCTGGGTTTAAAACTTCCCGAGCAGGTCCCGGGGGCCCCTACTTCCTTAATTCTCCTAGAAGCTGCTTATTTACTCTTCTGTATCCTTCCTTTGTGGACAGTGGTTTTTTCTGACTGTCCTCACTCTTCATGATCGATCACTTTATGTTACATTCAACGGCTTAGGTCCAGCTGAGTGATTACACCTCTCACTTTTGAGCCCTGTTTGGTCTACTTTATTCTCCACCACCCTGGAGTTTTCCAGTTACTGGCTTCCGGCCATCTTCTGGATGGCTAAGTTGGGGAAAAGTCCGACCCTGGTCATTGGTATACACAGCCCACCCTCATTATTCACAGATTCCGTATTTGCAAATTCGCCTACTCTCGAACGTTGATTCGTAACTCCCGGGTCAAGAGTTGCAGGGCTTGCTTAGCTCAAAAAATTCTCGTCGGCAACGTGCATGGCCCCAGCGGAGGTGGAGCAGGGCGACAGATGCTCTGCCTTCTTGATCCAGCTCTCCTACCGAAAACAAGTGTCCTTTCCACGGTCTATTTAATGCGGGTGTTTTTCACGCTCTTGTGAAGTGTTGGTGACTTCGCGGTGTAAAATGGGTCCAAGCACAGTGCTGAAGGACCATCAGGTATGCCTAAGTGCAAGAAGGCTGGGTGAGGCCTTAGGAGGAATGTGCGTGTGCCAGACAAGTTTCCTCCAGGCATGAGTTATACTGCTGTTGGCCATGAGTTCAATATTAACGACAAGGGGTCATGAAACAGAAACACGCATAAAACGAGGTCACGTATTCCCCTATGGATGAGTGTTCAGTATTTGCTAATTCAGTGTTGTAAAGCAATGGTCTTATAGGCTAGGCTCTAAGTACCTCAAATAACAAAAATCAAGTGTATTTATATATGAGATAGAGTAGGATTTATGTAGCCACGTGATCGCTAGCCTTCCGATTGGACACCTTTCTTATATAACTCAAACGTCAGAACTGCCGTCTGGGATTGCCTTCAGAACAAGGTTCAATGTGGCAGAACTTTGCCTTTGATTTTTAAAAAAATACAATTATTCATTCCTACTGTTCTTATAAAATCTTCAACCTTTAAAAAAAAATCCTTGCCAGGGCGCCTGAGTGTTTCAGTCAGTTCGGTGTCCGACTTCGGCTCAGGTCATGATCTCACGGTTAGTGAGTTCGAGCCCCACATCGGGCTCTCCACTGTCAGCACAGAGCCGGCTTCAGATCCTCTGTCGCCCAATCTCTCTGCCCCTCCCCCACTCGTTCTCTCTTTCTCTCTCTCAAATAAATAAATAAATACTTTAAAAAATCCTTGCCATCTCCCTGCTCATTATGAAGCTCACAACAGCTAACAGTGATGCCGAGGAAGTCTTTCGCTCTGGGCTGCACGGAAGGTGGCACAGCCAGCTCGTGACGGGGACAGGACAAGGCCCCGCTCCGGCTTCTGGTCTGGAGGCTCTTCTCCGGGTTCAAGGGGCTCCTCGTGAACCTTGAATCCAGGGCTCCGAATGGAGGAGGCACTGCTCACCATTTCTCTTTCTACGCTTTGTTACAAGGTTATTGCTATATATATATTATATATAATATTGGGGTGGCCTTGAATACTATGGTAGAGGAAGCACAGGGAGTATTCAAAACACGGCGGGGGGGGGGGGGGGGAGGGAAAGGCCAATAAAACAAGCATGTGACACACCCAAGAGGCCCGGAGGGCTTCCAAGTGGGAGGTAACTCCTGAAGAAAGAGCAGGAGCCAACCAAAGGAAAATAAGCCTCGGGCATCAGGGACAGAAGTGCCAAGGCTCAGCGGGTGTGTGGAGACAGTCAGCTTGGTCAGCATGTAGGGTAGGAGGTCAGGTGCAAAGGCTGAAGTAAGCTGTTACCTTGCTAAGGAGTCTGGATTTCCTCCTAAAGGCAGAGGGGAGCTACTGCAGGTTTGTTGGGGGCAGGCGATACTGGTCAGATTTACATTTCAGAGAAATCCTTCTACTGGTCTGCGTTGGATGGACTGGAGAAACCCGCGATGAAATGGGGGTGGTTGCAATCCTGCCAGGGAACCTGGCTGCAGGGGATGGGGCAGGAGGGGCTGAGACCAGAGTCAACAGCACGAGTGTATGACCTGAGCATTGCACCCAGCCCCGCACTCAGAAGGGCCCCGGCGCTTGGTTTAATGCTCTGCTCTCACCATCTTGAAGTTCTTCATAATTTAAACCCTGAACTCCTGTTTTGTAAGTGAAGCCCGCCAGGACGATTGGGGCATGTGCGTGGGCACAGGAGGCACCCGTAGTATGAGTCACTGCTGTTCCTTGTCACCCCATTCCCATGATGCATTCCAGATGCCCTGAGCATAGAATTCTGGCCGACCCACAAGGGCAGCGCGTCCTGGAAAACTCAAAGGGAGCACGAGAAAGGCGGGTTCTGTCCAGGTCCGAGGAAACAGAGATGCTGACAGCGAGCCCCGGGCAGCCACAGCTTCCGTTAGAATCAGAATTGGTTTGGGGAGGAGCGAGGCCATAGCAGTGTGAGAAAGAGGGACGATCAAGGAGCCCCATCACATCCTTCCTTACCAGTGTCTCTTTGGGATGAGCCGCCACTTGTCCGAAAACGAGGACACAGAAGGAACAGGAAAGAAGGGGGAGCTTTCGGTCCCTCCTCACATGTCAGGAAGCCAAAGGCAGAGAGCGGTGACAGAGTGTGTGGTGCACGTGGGAAATAGGCGTTGTGCCGCTTCTGTAATTCCTTATACGTGTTAGATGCCCTCATAGTCGCACTGAAAACTGGCATCGCCCAACGTGAAGAGGAACAGTGAAATCCATGCTAGTAACTCACAATGCTCACTTGCTCATCGTCTTTGCTCAGAATGACACGGAGAGCAAATACAAACACCATACCAGGTTGGGAGAGAGGCCACAGGAGGAAAGGGGAAACTTTGTATTTTACAGCACTTTGCCCCTGATTTCTGAACAAGGGGCTCCCATTTTCACTTTGCACCAGGCCCTGCAAATTATGCAGCTGGTCCAGACTCAAATTACAGAGATTTGTCCCTAGGATCAGTGGGGACAGGGGACAGGGGCGGGGGGGGGGGGGGGGGGAGAAGAACGTGGCAGGAGGGACAAGGGAAGATACAGTCATGACTCCAGGTTTCGAACCGGTGGCACGTCCACTTGGGAAGTCCGGCATCCCACTGAGCGCCCTGGGTCAGAAGCTCCAAGAGAGGCCCTGGAGGAGGACCAGCAAGTGGTGGCTGAGGTCGGGGGTGGCTGGGGGCAGGACTGTGGGCAGGTCTGCAGAGATGTAGGCGGTCCAGAGACGGGGCAACAAAGAAGGTCCCAGAAGGGAGCCTAGAGGGAGGGCCACAGGAGCAAGGGAAGGGCGTGGGGTGGCTGTGGAGGAGAGGCGGGAAATAAGATGGCGGGCAGAGGCGGATGTGAGAGAGTTGACCAAAGTGAGGTGTGGTTAGCTCGAGTGGCCTTGAGCCAAGTGCCCAGTCTCCCCGTGCCTCAGACGGTCATCTATCTGTAAGATGAGGGTACTGATAACACCGTTTGCCGCAAGGGGTTGCTGTGGCCTTCCACAGTTCTCAAGGCCGGAAGGCACAGACCAAGGTGCCCACAGGACCACGCTCCCTCCGAAGTCTCTAGGAAGGCTCTGTTCCAGGCCTCTCTCCCAGCTTCCGGCAGCTCCTTGGCTTGGAGCAACGTCACCGTGACCTTCACATGGCAATCTCCCCGTGCGTGCCTCTGCGCCCAAATTTCCTCTTTTCGGAGACACCAGTCATCCTGGGCCGGGGGCCACCCAGATAACCTCGTCTTAACTTGATTACTGCCATAAAGACGCTCTCTACGAGGGAGGTCCCATTCTGAGGTAGCAGGGGCTAGGACTCCAACCTGTGGTCTGGCATCGGGGGCAGCGGGACGCGATTCAACCCATAACTGCTCCGCCCAGAGTCAAGCTGCTATATAAACATTCTTCTTCACCTTGAGTCCCTCCGTTTATTCTTGTTTTCTTCAAAGGTATGAGGAAGAGGCCAGCAAGAGCTTGAGTTTGGGGAACCCAAACGTGTTGTGGTCACAATCTCCATGGCAACGTGACGCTTCTCCAGCCGCGCTCAGCTGCCCAGGCGAAGGTAAATACGTGGAGGAAGCAGAGGGAACAAAGAAAGGGGAATGGCACGTTCTGGTAAGAAGCCAAAGCCAACCACGGGCAGAAATACCGACAGCGAGGCAGAGAGGGAAGGTGGCTCGCTGCCCCGTCTCCCCGCGGCTGCCCCAGAGCCCACGGGGGCCCTGGGATACAGGCGGACAGAAATCCAACGGCAACCCCTTCTCGACCTCAGCCAACACACTGTTCCCTACACACGCGCAGAAGGAAAAGCAAGTTTGGACGATCTGTGAAGGCGACAGATTTCACCTGTGGAGCAGAAAGGCCTTCTGAGCCCGTGGCAAAGTGGAGGCCTTCGACGAACTGAACTTCTGATGTCCTTTGAAGTGGTGAGAATCGCACCTGATCCGGAGATAAGCAACAGGTGGGAAACTGGGTGAGTTACCGGAAGGGTCAGGCCGGGCATCGCCTTAACTGAAAGTGTTTCTGGGGCTAATTTGGAAGGCATCAACCCCCAAGGAAAAAAACAGACGGAGCTGGGAGGGGGGTCAGAGCCTAGACAGCGAGAGGCGCTCCGATGGGGTCTTATCCGCACCTCTCTCCTTAATCCACAGCCCCTCCCGCGCTCATGCTCTCCTCTCTTCATCCCAACACCAGGACTAACACTGATGGTGTCTTCTCTGGAGCAGTTCCCCTTGCCAAAGCTCCACGTCCCAGAACCTTTCCCTCCCCACTCTCTCCCGCTCTAAGGCCTCCTTATCCTGAGTAGAAGACCCTCCCAGCTTTGCCAGACACATTACCAACTAAAAGGCTCAATGCATCTATGTGAGCATGGTGGGCAAGGGCACCTGCAATCTAAGAGGCCCGCACCCACCTTTACCGAACATCAAAGCTCACTTCGGAACCACGAGTGACGGAACACCACATTCCTCCCCATGTGACACACAGAGAACGCAAGGTCGCTGCTGTGACGGTCCTGCCCAAATGCATGGGGATATAATCACGACACACGAGACGGATCCAAACTCAGGGACATCCTCTAACATAACCGTCCTGTAATCTTCACAAACACCAGCATCATGAAAGATAAAGACTGGGGGACTGTCCCAGGCCACAAGGACACTAAAGAGACGTGAAACCTGAAAAATCCCAGTGAGTAGGGGTTTTCTTTTGCTCTAAGGTAGATTATGGGGACAACTAGTGAAATCTGAACGAGGGCTGTAGATTAGAAAACAGTACCACGGCAGGTTAATTCTGACCATTGTTCTTGGTTCTGTGAGTCCCCGTTCTTGAGAACACGCAGAAGCATTTAGGAGTAAAGACATCTTGCCCGTGACTTGGAAAAGAATGAAGCAAATGTGATACAATGGTAACACTTGGGGAATCTGAGCAAAGGGTATAAAGGAAGTCTCTGTATTACTCTTGCAAATTTTCTGAGTCTGGAAAAATAATAGTAATTTTTTAACATTTAATAAACATACAGATGAATGGCACAAAAACAGACACTCGGATCAATGAAACAGAATAGAGAACCCAGAAATGGACCCACAAACGTACGGCCAACTCATCTTTGACAAAGCAGGAAAGAATATCCAATGGAATAAAGACAGTCTCTTCAGCAAGTGGTGCTGGGAAAACTGGACAGCGACATGCAGAAGAATGAACCTGGACCACTTTCCTACCCCATACACAAAAATAAACACAAAATGGATGAAAGACCTAAATGTAAGACAGGAAGCCATCAAAATCCTCAAGGAGAAAGCAGGCAAGAGCCTCTTGGACCTTGGCCTCAGCAACTTCTTACTCAACATGTCTCCAGAGGCAAGGAAAGCAAAAGCAAAAATGAACAATTGGGACCTCATCAAAATAAAAAGCTTCTGGGGACACCTGGGTGGCTCAGTTGGTTAAGCGACCGACTTCGGCTCAGGTCATGATCTCGCAGTTTGTAAGTTTGAGCCCCGCGTCAGGCTCTGTACTGACAGCTCAGAGCCTGGAGCCTGCTTCAGATTCTGTGTCTCCCTCTCTCTCTGCCCCTCCCCTGCTCACACTCTGTGTCTCTCTGTCTCTCAATAATAAATGTTAAAAAAATTTTTTAATAAAATTAAAAAAAACAAAAAACTTCTGCACAGCAAAGGAAACAATCTGCAGAACTAAAAGGCAACCGATGGAATAAGAGAAGATATTTGCAAACGACATGTCAGATAAAGGGTTAGTATCCAAAATCTATAAAGAACTTACCAAACTCAACACCCAAAAAACAAATAATCCAGGGAAGAAATGGGCAAAAGACATGAATAGACACTTCTCCAAAGAAGACATCCAGCTGGCTAACAGACACATGAAAAAATGCTCAACATCACTCATCATCAGGGAAATACAAATCAAAACCACACTGAGATACCACCTCACGCCTGTCAGAATGGCTCACATGAACAACTCGGGCAACAACAGATGTCGGCGAGGATGCGGAGAAAGAGGATCTCTTTTGCACTGTTGGTGGCAATGCAAGCTGGTGCAGCCACTCTGGAAAACAGTATGGAGGTTCCTCAAAAAACTAAAAATAGAACTACCCTACGACCCAGCAATTGCACCACTAGGCATTTATCCACGGGATACCGGTGTGCTGTTTCGAAGGGACACATGTACCCCCATGTTTATAGCAGCACTATCGACAATAGCCAAAGTATGGAAAGCGCCCAACGATCTGGCTGCGACATCTGTCACCCCATTGATCGCCAGGGTTGATTCGGCTGATCTGGCTGGCTAGGCGGGTGTCCCCTTCCTCCCTCACCGCTCCATGTGCGTCCCTCCCGAAGCTGCGCGCTCGGTCGAAGGGGACGACCTTCCCCGATAGAGGAGGACCGTTCTTCCGTCAAGGGTATACGAGTAGCTGCGCTCCCCTGCTAGAACCTCCAAACAAGCTCTCAAGGAAAGCGCCCAAATGTCCATGGATGGATGAATGGATAAAAAAGATGTGGTGTATATATATATATATATATATAATACTCCTCGGCAATCCAAAAGGATGAAATCTTGCCATTTGCAACTACGTGGATGGAACTGGAGGGGATTATGCTAAGTGAAATTAGTCAGAGAAAGACAAATATCATATGACTTCACTCATATGAGGACTTTTAAGAGACCAAACAGATGAACGTAAGGGAAGGGAAGCAAAAATAATATAAAAACAAGGAGGGGAACGAAACAGAAGAGACTCTTAAATGCAGAGAACAAACTGAGGGTTGCTGGGGGGGGGCATTGTATGTGGGGGAGGGATGGGATAAATGGGCAAGGAGCATTAAGGAAGACTCGTGCTGGGATGAGCACTGGGTGTTATAACCTAGGGATGAATCACGGGAATCTACTCCCGAAATCATTATTGCACTGTATGCTAACTAATTTGGATGTACATAAATAAATGAATGAAATGAAATGAAATGAAATGAAATGAAATGAAAAACTCATTTCCTCATGGTATAGTCTTTTTTTTTTAAACCTTTTGGGGGCCACGGACACCTATCTGGCACTGTGTTGATGTTTACGAACCCTTCTCACAACGACGTTTTTAATGCACAAATAAAATACATGAGGCTAAAAGAAAAAGAAAAAGAAAAAAAAAACATACAGATGGATTACAAGCGTGCAGTGCTTTCCAGTAGGGTCCCAACTTTGGCTGCACCACAGAGTCACCTCAGGGGATTTAAAAACGTCAATGCCCAGGCCCCAGCCCAGACAGAGATACAGATTCACTCAGCCTGGGGTGAAGCTTCAGATATCACTACATTGGAAAAGCAGCAACCCCCCCCCGCCCCGCCCCGAGGTGATTCTAGCATAAAACCCAGAGGAATGACAAACAGCCTGGGGTATTGTGAAGTGAGGGGGGAGCTCTGAGCTGGGGATCTTTCTGAGCCCCTCAGCTCTGCTTCCTGTGAGAGCTGATCCTGGGAGCAACACAGTGACTCAGCCCAGGTGCCGAGTCCTGGGTCCAGTCTTGGTCCCGCCACCATTAAGCTGGGAAACGTCCTGGTCGGTCCCTTCCCTGTGCCCAGCCTGGGTTCTCTCCCCCGTGGATGAGACCAAACGAGGGCAGCCTCAAGGCACAATGATTCACCAGCACTTGCTTCTGGGGGCCCCAGGGCTCCAGGGTGGGTTGACACACGATGACAGCCTCAAAGCCTTGTGACATCCAGGTGGCAGAAAAAGAACCAGGTGAGTCGGGCTGGCCGACTTCTGGTATTGCTGGCAGGTCCTGTCACAGTCTGGGTGACTCCCTCGAGGCCCCTCCCTTCCCAAGGACTGAAGTCTGGGGAAGTTCTTGGAAAAGGTGCTGGAGGAGGAAGGGGACACGAGTCCTTCTCCAAGCAACAGAGAGGCAAGCTGGGGAGGCCAAGCTCCCGAGGGGCAGCTGGGCACCTCCCACTGGCCCTTTCACGAGGCAGGCCTGACAGAGACTCTGTGGGAAGAAGGTGCTAAGAAACGTGCTCCGTCCCGATCCCAGAACTCCACTTCTGCCCCGCTCTAGACTCCACTTCTAGAACAGCACTGCTCAGGGGGCGCCTGGGTGGCTCAGCTGGTTGAGTGTCCGACTTCGGCTGACAGCTCAGAGCCTGGAGCCTGTTTTCAGATTCTGTCTGTCTCTCTCTCTGTCTACCCCTCCCCCATTCTCACATTTTCTCTCTCTCTCTCTCAAAAATAAATTAACATTAAAAAACAAAATTAGGGGCGCCTGGGTGGCGCAGTCGGTTAAGCGTCCGACTTCAGCCAGGTCACGATCTCACGGCCCGTGAGTTCGAGCCCCGCGTCAGGCTCTGGGCTGATGGCTCAGAGCCTGGAGCCTGTTTCCGATTCTGTGTCTCCCTCTCTCTCTGCCCCTCCCCCATTCATGCTCTGTCTCTCTCTGTCCCAAAAATAAATAAACGTTGAAAAAAAATTTTTTTTAAAAAAACAAAATTAAAACTGCACTGTCTCAGGTTGGTGGCCCCGGCCATGCATGACTATCAGGCCCTTGAGATGCGGCCGGTCAGACCTGAGATGTGATGTGGTAAATACACACCAGATTCCCAAGTCTTTGTGAGCCGAAAAGAAACGTAAACATCTCATTAGTAATTTTTAACGTATTCATGTCGAAATGAGGACACTTTGGGTGAAAAAAAATTTAACTACGGAAATTCATTTCACCTCTTGCTTTCACTTTTGCCAACGGGGCTACCAGACTAGCTGGCATTACATCACATTTGTCCTGCACAGCTCTGTTCATATTGTCCTGTGCACCATACTGCCCTGGTAGAATTGCATTACAGTCCAATGGAGAAAGGGTTTCGTATGCAAAGGCATCAGTCCTGGACCCCTAAAAGCCCGTCAGTGAGAAGTGCTTACCACTTCCCCCTGTGATTCGCAGACTTCTGTGATCCCGGCAAATCCACTCCTCCCCACAGCCCACGGAAGGGCCGATACTGTCAGGGAATGTCCATTCCTCGAAGCTTTCTTGAATAACAAAACGGTAATTACGTTAATTTACAACCTAACCCTCAGCACCGTGATTTTAACCCCATCTGTGCGGCTGAACCACACACATCTGACCTTCGTAAAGTAAAGCTTTCAATGAATATACCGGACCTTGCATACGCCACCAAATGCTTTACCTTCCCACAGAAAGAGAAGACGTGGGTAATGCAAATAAACGGTGCAGAGTAGACTCAAGTCTACATTCCAGAAGGTTCCACAGGATTCCCTGGAAATCTTTGGTTTGGGTTTGGTTTGCATGTGACTGTCTGACTGCCTTCTAAGGAGAAGAGTCCCTTTGCTTTTGTGCGTGTGTGTGTTTTAGCTACATAGACAGGAGTAATTAATTAAGACGTGCCCTCTGGTCGGGCCTTCTTCACATTAACTGATCTGGGACCACGGAGAGCTGAGACGGGTTTATGTGTGTTCTGTTTCCAGACACTGATCTTCTCCATGGTCTGATTTTATCTTGGACCCAACCTAGTATAATCCATGCTGTGTGTAGAGTCTCCACGTTAAGTTTCCCATTATGGAAACAAACAAACAAACAAACAAACTTAAATTCAGGGACTGTCTAGGTCTTTAAGGGACTTTTCCAGAAACCAGCAAGAAAGAAACAGAGGCTGTTCTGCTGAGGTCTGGTGATTCCGGATGTAGGACCCAAGTGACTGGTTTGGGTACAAAGCTGCTTCCATAACACGGATCAGTGCTTGGCAACCACCTACTGCAACTTATTCATAGTTCAGTTGAACCCAGGGGTTGAATATGATGCTTCGATTCTTTCTTTCTTTCTTTCTTTCTTTCTTTCTTTCTTTCTTTCTTCCTTCCTTCCTTCCTTCCTTCCTCTTCTTCTTTCTTTCTTTCTTTCTTTCTTTCTTTCTTTCTTTCTTTCTTTCATGTAGTACCTGATCTCTATGCCCAAGAGAAGGCAGAGACACAGAGGGCAAAATGGGTATACATTAAAATAAACATATATGTGATAAAGAAAAATCACTGTTCACTGTTTAATGTTCTGGAAAGGAAACAACTAGGAAAGAGAATTTTCATAATAAATTTTTCCTGCTTATTTTTATAGCATCAATACTCAGAAGTAAATACCGAATGCATGAAGCATTTGGGAAAATCAATACCATCTTTAGGCCTGCGTTTTCAAAATTGCATTGCAACAAAGAAAGGTATGATCTTGCAAGAGGATCCTCTGAAAAAAACACATATATGCACAAAATACATATATACACAAAATCTTTTGCATATATAGGTATGTACATATATACGTGTATGTATATATAAACACAAGTAGGTTTTTACTTTCATTGCAGGAAACCATTTCATTTTACTTTATTTTTTGTTTACATTTTTGAGAGAGTGAGCATGCGTAAGGGAGGGGAAGCGACAGAGGGAGACAGAGGATCTGAAGCAGGCTCCAGGCTCCGTGCTGTCAGGACAAAGCCCGACCTGGGGCTCGAACTCACAAACCCTGAGATCATGACCTGAGCTGAAGTTGGACGTTCAACCTACTGAGCCACCCAGGTGCCCCTGGAAGCCATGTTCATTTCCAAAACATACTAGTCTTTGTTTAAGAACATGGTGCCTTTTTGCAAAACAGGCATCAAGGGAAGGTGCTTTGATTTCTCATATGAACTGATTCTTGAAAACCCAGGTTCTAGCACACCAAATAGGCAGGGACGAGAAAAAGAGCAAAGCCCTCCTGTTGGACGGCATTCTTACATCACCCACTTTAAAATTAAATCTGAAACAGAGTTCTGACAGGCCTGCTATTTTCTTCAGTGCCAACAGCCACACAATAGACCTTTTTTTTTTTTTTTTTTGGACAAAGCTCTTAAAATGCTTGGAGATTCAGATGTACTGAGTCACCAGGGTTCACAAATACTGCGCACCCGTTCTTGCGGGTGCCCCGTCCCTTCCTTTGGAAACGATACTATATTTTCTCTGTGTTTGGCCGAAGGAAAGAAATATTTTCATTGGACTTGCAAGCTGTTTGAAAGAGGGTGACTGGGGAGGGGCAGGTCTGAAAGTGGGTGGCTGTCCTTTGATCTGGTAGCCTCCGAGCAGGGGTGGCAAAGTTACCATTTTAGAGGGACCTGTTGGTTTTCCTTCCATGCGGCGTGCAATGGTGCTCAACCCCACGGCCACATCGGCTTCAAGCGCGCCCTGGTAAGTGCGTCACATTCAGCACCGGGCGTGGTGAACAGTGTCGCTCTGAAAGAACACTCTTCCCGCAATTAGCCCTCTTAGAAACATCTCGAACTTGTCTCTCTGCAGAGTGTATAACACGCAGCACCGAGAGGTGGACGCAACGCTTCACAGACACAACCGTGGGTATGATGTGCCAGACGCCGTGTGAATGCGGGTGTGCAGGGGTGGGTGGGGGTGGGGGTCGTAGAGAGCAGGTGCAAGAGGGACCGGGAGGAAAGGAGGAGGAGGCGGGGAGAGACGCTGCCGAGGGAAAGCAGATCTAGGCACGGTTTTTGTGACTTACACTCTCTCTCTTTAAAATGCAAACTAAATTGCACCCCCCTCCCCGTCACAGGACTGCTTCGCCGAGTTGTGAAATAATTGAGAGGTGTTGCAAATGCATCCACGCGCCGCGAGTGAGCAACCGACTTCAAGTCTGAACACGTCTCCCGAGGGATATTTTAGCTTGACGATAATGATGGCGAGTGTGCGCGCTTGAAATCGGGAGGGCAAAAGGGCCCGAGGCAGAGCCAAGTTCCGTGGAGGGAAGGGGTGGGACTGGGAGCCACGGGGCGCGCGAGCGGGTGTAGACGCGGGAGGTAGTGGCTGCATCTCTGTTTCCTGGGCTTTAAAGACACTGCTCTTGGCGGCTGCAGAAGGCAAGCCGGCCTTGAAGAAGGGCGCCAAGGAGCCGTGTCTAGGTCTTCCAGACCCCCCCTTTGGTTATTACAAATTTTCCCCACCCTCCTCTGATGCTGAACGTGTAGCAAATAAAACAGGGACACGCCAACCGGTCTAGCCCGTGTTCCTCAAGCCCAGGGATGGGGGTCATTCCTTGTGGCGGGGGGCGGGGAGAGGGGACTGTCTGTGTGTTGTGGGTGGCTTAGCAGCATCCCGGGCTCCCACTCACTAGGTGCCAGGAGTGCGGCTAGTTGTGACAAATAAAATTGCCTCCAGACATTGCCAAATATCCCCGGGGGCAAGGGGATGGCATCTCCCTGGATTGGGAACCACGGGTTCAGTCTAACCATTAGGCCAAGCGAAGTTTTCATCAGTAAAGATAAGTCATCTAGTAGGAGGACCATATGGCATTTTTGGTGAAAGTTGACAACCCCAAATAACATGCCTGGACCAACCAGAGATGAGGACAGAAGTCTGAGACAAAGTGCTTCAAAGCACTGGCTTATGGCTTTAGGGAGCCATAACACCATTTCAAAAGAATTCTGGAGAAAAAAAAAAAATCCTGGGGCATCTAACTTAAAAAAAAAAAAAAAAAAGGTAAATTAGAAGAGTGGAAGCTTTACACTTGAACTCCAGGGATTAGAGAGGCAGAACAAACAAGACCTCAAGACCCGCTCAGTGGAATTCTCCACAGCCTGCTGTGACCACTCCCACACAGTGGGTCCCACAGCTCTGGGTCTTTGAGATCCCTTTTCATCCTGAGGCTGTGGACAGGACCATCTTTGCATTCTGTCTAACCTGTGCAAAAAGCATTTGGCATTATTAACTTTGGAAGGCACGTTTAGTGGTTCAGGCCTCAGAGAATGGAGGAAGGTGTTTAAAAATGCTATCCCTTGGGGCACCTGGGTGGCTCAGTCAGTTAAGCGTCTGACTTCAGCTCAGGTCATGAACTTGAGGTTCATGAGTTCGAGCCCCACATCGGGCTCTGTGCTGATAGCTCAGAGCCCGGAGCCTGCTTCGGATTCTGTGTCTCCCTCTCTCTCTGCCCCTCCTCTGCTTGTGCTCTCTCTCTCTCTCTCTCTCTCTGTCAAAAATAAATAAACATTAAAAAAAAGAAGGCTATCCATGGGACACCTGGGTGGCTTAGCCAGTTCAGCGTCAGACTTCAGCTCAGGTCATGATCTCACGGCTTGTGAGTTCGAGTCCCACGTCGAGCTCTGTGCTGACAGCTCTGAGCCTGGAGCCTGCTTCAGATTCTGTGTGTGTGTGTGTGTGTGTGTGTGTGTGTCTGCCCCTCCCCTGCTCTCTGTCTCTCCAAAATAATAAACATTTAAAAAAATGCCCATCCCTTAATTTTACAACCAAATTGACAAAAAAAAAAAAATCAGACAGGTGTGTCAGTCTGATTTGGGGTTCAAGTACATTTTTTTCCAGCAGAAAAGGGGCTATAAAATTGTATGCATCCCTTGAAGTGTATCCCTCAAAAGCTGTACAAATTGGGCCTTCTCTGGATAAGGTCAAGTATTCTCATTTCCACCTGTCTCCCATGGAATGGGCAGAGAGAGACAGGGCTTGGTGACCCAGGTCTCTCTTGTTCCAGAGTACAGTACGATGATTTATGATTTCTGAGCCTGAGAACTTCAGAAGCTGCTGAACATAAAAAGAGTGAAAAAATCTCCTAAGTCAAGAGGAAGAAAGGAAGAACGTGGTAGCACAGTGCTCTTCTCAGACCCTGAAACACTACTCTGAAAGCTGTCACGAGTACGCATCACACTGGCCCTTGCAGACAAAAAGGGTTATTTTATCCAGATTATTCCCCCACATTGCAGGGGAAAAGGGACTCATTTGTAATCATCAAAAGAATGCTGACAGACTTGAAATGGGATTACATTCTATTATACTCATCCGAATTAAAGATTTGTTTTGGAGATCATTCTTAGGTTTCCTCCTCCCCGTTCCTCCAACCCCAAATGAGGCGATTTGTATTCACGAGACATCTGAGGCAGACATGAAATCAGACAGTTTGCAAACATACATTTCAGATTCAGTGGCCTGAGTTTCGAATTTTAATGTTGCCTGGTTCTCTGTGTGTGGAAAACTTGGCTCTCGGGTCAAAACGAACCCCAAGCATCACTTCATTCCCTAGCTTATTAATGCAAGAGAAATTTCATTTCAGGGGCCTGAGTGAGCAAGTGACACAGGTGTCCAGAATGCAGGTATGAAAATGTAAAATCTCTGCATGGGCAGAGTTGTCTGGGAGGTCTGTGAGCACGCTACTAAACCCTCAATTCCACGCTCTGTGGTACCATTCGGAGAATGCGACCTGCCCAATCGAGTACTGACCCCTCCAGTCTCTTTGTGTCTGTGTGTCCATGAATCGACTGAGAAGGAAGTTTCCCCAGGACAGGACTGGCTCTTTAGGGCAGCCCTGTATCATACCACACACAGCATCTGGTACCTGAAAGAACTGAACATTTCCCGTTCTTTCATACAGAACACCCATTGTGTAGTCACCGTAGAACTGCTGGCCACCTGGGGAGCAGGCGTGGGTACCTCAGGCTGGAAGTCATAAGGCAGTAGAAGAGCTCAATTCGGTCAAAAATCTGTCTCTTGACTTCAGCTGCCAAAAGGACAAGATAGCTTCAAGAAACCTCCTGCAGGCAAGGAGACGGTAGTCTCTAAGAAGGAGGACAGAGCAAGAAATGTAGGCAAAGTGCCATTCTTTGCACCATTGCTTTGCTCACCATTTCTTTTCTTTATAACTCGGTCCTTCCTTCTAGACTCAGTGTCCTTCTCCATGAGGGACATCCTTTAGTAGTCCTTTCAGTCAGCATTTATCGGTGGTGAGCATGTCTTCATTTCACACGCTGTCTAGAAGATAGTTTAGCTGGGTATACAGTTCTGCTCTGACAGGTTGTTCTGTTTTGTTCCATCTTTCCAGAACCTGGAAAAATATTTCACTGGCTTCTGGCTTTCACTGTTGTGGTGGCAAAGACTTTATAGATGACATTTTTTCCTCTCTTTTTTTAAAGACTGTCACTTTGGTTTTAGTATTTTATGCTTTAAATACAATAGGTATAAATTTATTTTTGTTTATCTTCCTTGGGATACACGAATCTGAATTTTTCATTAATTCTTGAAAATGGATTCCGAGATAGTATCACTTCGAGCATTACCACTCCCTCATTTTCCATATTCTCTCTTTTTGGAATACAGATCCGATGTATGTTAAACCTTCATTCCATCCTCCATATCTTACAAACTTTGTTCCATATTTTCCATGCCTTTACCTTTTTTGCTGCATTCTAGATGGTTTCTCCAGCTTTATGTTCCAGTTCATTGATTCTCTTCAGCTGTATATGATTGATCTATTAAGCTTTAATTTCAATGAATATATTTTTCATTAGTATAGTAGTATTAGTATAGTTAGCAGATATATTTTGCTCGTTTTCAAATCTTTATCGCCTTTCATTCTTTAGTCACATTTTAGCTTTGCTCTTTTATTTGCTTTTCTGTTTTTAGTTTTCCTCTGTTATTAAGAACTCTGTTGTTCATATAATGTAGTTTGGACTGTGTGTTCATAACCAGGATTTCATCAGTAGGGGTCTTATAGAGTCTGTGATGATGTCTCTATGTAGGGAGCATTTGTGTGTGTGAGTGTGTGTGTGTGTGTGTGTGTGTGTGTGTGTGTGTTGCCAACTATCTTGGGGCACAATCAGTTTTGGACAATTTTGCTAGGGTCTCTTTCTCTACTCCTCCCCCCACTCTCTCTCATGCTCTGTCTCTCTTCCTCAAAATATATAAATAAACTAAAAAAAAAAAAAAAGAATGTATCTGACCAGTTTTAAAAAATCAACATACAGTTTTTAGAAGAGTGTCTGTCTGGGGCGCCTCATTAAAATAGTGACTTAGGGGTGCCTGGGTGGCGCAGTCGGTTAAGCGTCCGACTTCAGCCAGGTCACGATCTCGCGGTCCGTGAGTTCGAGCCCCGCGTCAGGCTCTGGGCTGATGGCTCGGAGCCTGGAGCCTGTTTCTGATTCTGTGTCTCCCTCTCTCTCTGCCCCTCCCCCGTTCATGCTCTGTCTCTCTCTGTCCCAAAAATAAATAAAAACGTTGAAAAAAAATTAAAAAATAAATAAATAAAATAAAATAGTGACTGAGTATCATAACACTTCAGAGAGCCCTCACCTCTACCTTCTCGGTTCATTACTTAGCTTGAATGACAAGAGTATGGACTTTTGAAACCAGACAGTTATTGGGTTCAAATCCTGTCTCTACACTTAACTAGCAAATCCTGTCTCTACACTTAACCAGAGCCAAGGTAGGCGGCAAGATTGGGGGCAGAGGCAGGTAACTGGGGAGTAGGTGTTCATTCCGCATGCATCACCCCCAAAGTGGCGCCTTTGCAAGCATTTTAAAGATGTTGACCGGGTGGCTGAGACCGGTGACCTCCAAATCTTCAAAATCACGAACGTCAGGGGTGCCTGGGTGGCTCTGTCGGTTAAGCGTCCGACTCTTGGTTTCGGCTCGGGTCACGCGGTTGGGGAGTTCGAGCCCCACGCTGGGCTCCACACTGACAGCACGGAGCCTGCTCAGGATTCACTCTCTCCCTCTCTCTCTCTCTCTCTCTCTGCCCCTCCCCTGCTCTCTCGCTCGCTCGCTCTCAAAATAAATAAACCTTTTAAGGTTGAAACCTTCCTTTTTAAGGTTCTTTTTAAGGTTGAAACCTCAAAGAAACCGATATGAAAAGACAGAAGTTCTAACGTTTCCTCCTCCGTCTGTTGGATCGCCTCGTGTGCGCACCCAGTTTGGATGGCCGGGGTCAGAAAGATGCTGAAGGAAGGAACGGAGAAAGGGCGGTGTATTCAGCAGGCAACCGGCATAGCGGTGGTGGCTCCGTGAGCTGGTTAGGCCGATGGTGGCCCCGTTTCTTCCCTAGCCTTGCCTCCCCCACCACCCCCCCAGCACCCACACGGGCCAAGTGCCCCAGCCGCCCCCACCCCCGCCCTGCGCAGGTCAGAGCCTGAGTCCGCTCTGCCTCATAGCTGGGTGGTCTTGGACAAGTGAGTTAACCTCTCTGAGCCTGGACGAGTACTTACTTCACAGGGTTGTCAGGAAGAGGAAATGAGATAACACAGAGCTCTATGAACTCTTTCTCCCTGTCTTTCTGTCCCTTCCCCGAAATCGCTGCTAGGCTGCCCTTTCCAATAAAGTGCCTGGGAGAGCAAAGCCATTAATAATGGAGTCACTCGCTGGCCCCGACTCCTCTTCTCTGCCGCAGAAAGAGCCAGCAGAACACTTTTCAAATGTAGTTACTTTCCATGGAAACAGACTAGCGGTCTCAGAGCTTTTCTTCATCTCTCCTCTTCTGTGACAGCTGCACAATCCTTCAGACGTTTGGTTTGTTTTTCTTTGGTTATGAGCTGGCTTTTCATCCCATAAAATTTCTGAAAGGGAAGACAACCCCCGAATAAAAGGGCGGTGTGACTGGGGCGTCAGAAAATGCAGAACTCGGGGGCGCCCGGGTGGCTCAGTCGGTGAGGCGTCCGACTCTTGATCTCAGCTCAGGTCACGAGCTCACCGTTCGTGAGTTCGAGCCCCGGGTCGGGCTCCGCGCTGACAGCGTGGCGCCCGCTTGGGATTCTCTCTCTCTCTCTGCCCCTCACGTCCTCGCGTGCTCTCCCGCTCACAAAATAAATGGATAAACGTTAGGAAAGAAGGGAATAGAAAATGTAGAACTTTGTGTGCGTGTGCTGGCATGCAGGGACAAACTGGTAGCTGGGAAAATACAGTCCTGGTCTCCCTGGTGGGGAGCCCTGACCCTGACCGGGGGTGGGGGGCGGGGTGAAGGGGCAGCCAGTCGTGCCCGTGTGCCCCCGAACGAACTGATGCACACAGGAGGTAGTCCAGCCTTCTGATCACCCCGAGCAGTGGTTCTCAACTCTGGCTGTACTAGAATTGCCTGGGGGGCTTTCAAAAATGAGACCCAGGCCTGGCTCTCCCCACACCAGTTACACGAGAAGTCGGGGAGTGCTGCTTGAGCACCCACACATTGTTCCGTGTCCAGCGATTCTAATGCCCAGCCAGGGTTGAGACCCACTGCTTACCTGAGGAGAACGGGAAGGTTCGGCCTCCCCTAAATGGACACCTGTGTTCCCTCCATCAGGACCCGAGACTTCAAGATCGATCGAATGACCATTTTTCAATATTCTGAAATTGCTGGCCAGTGAAACCAGGAGCTAGGGTTGGGTTTATTTGCCGAGCTGCAAATGATGTGGTTAACGCGCATCACTTCCTGTTTGCTTGGGCAGGGAGCAGGACATCTGCCCAGAGAAGCCCTTCCATCTTTGAGGCCTGGGGACAATTTGGGGCCAGGAAGGCCTTTAAAGGCTGCCCCCACTCCCCTTGGGTTTCATCTTCCTCCCCTTCTGCTTCCCACAGTCATCACTATAGGCCCTGGGGTAAAACCAAATGTGCGAACACATGCTCACGACCTTTTTCTAGGACGCCAAGTGGGAACTAGAACAATTTTCCACCCCTTCCCTCCCTGCCCCCCTTCCTCCACCTCCCTCTCAATAAGCCCATCAATCACCAAAAAAAGAATGGAGAGAAAAATCACCAAAAAAATGAACAGGACCCGAGGGCAAAATAAGTTTGAGAGACACTCTGGAACTCTTTAAAGCAGGACAATATACAGAGGATCCTTTCCTTTTGATGGCTGGAACCCAAAATGGCACCCCCCCCCTTCTCTCAGCCCTCACCCCTACCTTGTTCTCTGAACAAAGATGATGTTGGCATTATACTTCTATTTGAAAAAAAAAAAAAATCAATGATCAGTTTGGACCTCTCAGGCTAAACCCCCAATTTGGGAATGCAGTCAAAAAAACAACAACAAAGAAAAAAACAAACCAACAAAATAAATAAATAAATAAATAAATAAATAAATAAATAAATAAATAAAAACAGAACTCCATCCCAAGGAGGAAAAAGGAAAACTGAGTGCATCTAGGTGTGGGATTAAGGATCACAGGCACTAATTTTGCAATGAACTGCTCTTGTCTTCCCGGAATATGTTTTTAATGCAGTGATGATAGCCTTCCAGTGGCCACTGGCAGCACCTCAGCATCTTCGGGGATGAGCGCGAAGGGGCTGTGTGGGGAGGCTGTTTCCCAGCAGGCTTGGAGGTGATTAGCACAAGTCACGAGCGAGCAGGGGGAGGAGGCGGCCAGGACACAGCCCCTGGCTTATTAAGAGTGAGATCCGATGCTGGAATCCTCAGGGCAAAAAAAAAAAAAAACCCAATGACCCAGGAAAACTACACCAGCTGACAGCCTCAGGAAAAGGCTGAAGGAAGAGTTGCAAAGAAGAGAAAGGCTTAAGTAACTTTCCAAAACTCTGCACTGTTAATCTCCTGGGAGGCCCTATACTGTACACACAATGGCTGGGACCCCTGATATTCTGGTACTTTCTTTCATGTGGAAACACCATCCTTTCTCCATCCCCTTCTTCCCAGGGCGGAGGGCTCCCAAGTTCCCTCCACCCTCCCTCAGCTTCAGTTTTTGATGTTTCCCTCGTTTAGAAAAACAAGCAAGTATCTGCATTGTGGATTGCTGCTCTCTAGGGCTGGGCTATTGTTGTAAGGCTCCGTGGGGGACGGGGCAGGGGTGGGGACTGTCTCCTTACAGGCCTCTGGTTTCTAAACACCCCTCGAAGTGCACAAAAAAGAACAAGACCACCTGTCCCCAGGAAAGCAGGCATCCGGTTTGCCCCCCCTGCCCAGGGGTTTTGGAATTAAGTGATCAGTCTCCATGGCTTTGACTAAAGCCTTCAACTGAACCCTCAGACCCATCTTTAGAGCTGGGGAATTGTCCTCAATGCTGTGTATCACACAGTTAGGGGGTCCCTAAAAGTTTCAAGTCAAATTGATCAACTTTGAAAGACCCCTGAGCCTTCTCTAACGTTTCCCCAGTGCCGCACATACAGCGTTTAGATTTAAACCTGAATGTGTCTGTGCTTTGAGAAGACGGCGTTTTTTCTTTTCTTCTCCCAAAAAGGTTCCCTTGACCCTTTAAAAAAATTTTTTTAATGTGTATTTACTTTTGAGAGAAAGTGGGGGGAAGGGCAGAGAGAGAGAGGGAGACACAGAATCCGAAGCAGGCTCCAAGCTCCGAGACGTCAGCACAGAGCCCGATGTGGGGCTCGAACTCACGGACCATGAGATCATGAATGACCTGAGCTGACGTTGGACGCTTAACTGACTGAGCCACCCAGGCACCACCACCCCCCCCCCCCCGCCTTGACACTGTCTCCCTAGTCCTCAGGTCTCTGGTGAGCAAAGGTGATTAGAGGAAAGAATGGGGGCTACTTGTGGATGGACCTGGCATTATCACCACCTACTGCGGACTCAACGAGTTTTCAACCCTGGAATTCAAGTTCACACCGAAAGCAGAAGGAAATATTTTCCATCATTTGTATCATTTAGAAGAACATGTATCAAAATATCCATTTCCCTCGGGATATAGTCCCTCTGTGACAGCCAAAGCACTATAATGTACAATGTAATGTACAGAATACAGACAATTCCTAATGTGGGTGATAACCTGCAGGCTGCCGGGAGTATTGCAAGTGCTTCACTAAAGACAGAGTGTCTATAATCTGTGAAAACAATATAATGGTCACACCGCGATTTACCTAAAGCGCTATTTTTTCAGTTGCAATGATGTCACACACGCAAAAAGGGCTTGTCAGCTTTCAATTCTTTCCTTACTAGTCAGAGCTACAGGGTGGCTGAATCAGAATTGCTCTCCATAGCTGAAATCAGCAAATATAAAACTTTTCTAGCAGCCAAGAAAGTTCTATTACCACCAAAAAAAAAAAAAAAAAAAAAAGTCAATAGCACTTGAAAAGCATTTCCCTCACACATTTACCACAGCATTCTGACCCTGTGGTGCTCGATTTTAAGGACCACGGTTTGCTTGCCAAATAGGCATATCTTGGCTTCCTTCGCTAGGTAGAAACACTGCCTTGATATTAAATATTCAAAGCAAAGAACCTCTGACCCAAGGGCTCTCAGCTAACAATGACATTCTCTGTAAGTAAACTAGAAACCCAACTCAGCTTCTGGTTTGCCAGTGTTCTCTGCTGTGTATTAGTCTACTGCAGGACAGGGTGAGCAGTGACTCCGTTTACCATGATTGGATTGCAAAAGTCCCTGCAGGCAAAAGCCTAAACTTGGCAGAAGATCCCTGGAGAAGGGGGGGGGGGTGCGGTTCAGAGCTGCCTCCTGGGGTGGGCAGGGGCTGGGAAAGGGTGAAGGCATCCAGCCTCACCAGAGGGAGACCCAGGTCTGTTACAACTGTAAGGACTTTGTTACTCTAAGCAAGTGCAGCGGTAACATAAGAATGTGGCTCCTACAACCATCATCAACACAGAAACTTCTCTCACTTTGTGGTGCCACACCTACAGCCCCAGAACTGAGATAAGCTGTGGGAGCTTTGGTCTGAGTCTCCCAGAAGAAAAGCCTCACCGTTTACTGGGAGGAGAAAAGCATTTTTGTTAAGAAGCCTGGGACTGGAGGGTGGAGGGCAGGTACCATCTGGCAGTAAAGACCCAGAGTCTCCGTTCTGTACATTTCTCCTCATCCGGCACACAGACCTCCCGCCCGGCTGGCTTCCCATCCCTGCCTGCCGGCGCAGACTTCAGGTCAGATGTCCCCAGGACTAGTGTCCTTACATGGGCACCCTGGAGGCTGGCTGGGGCGCACCCGGGCTACCCGGGTTTGCGAGTGGCAAACCAAGTGAAACTCCTCCGATCACAACACGTGTATTTTACAGCGCTGGGTGCGGCACAGGGCACAGCTTAAGGGGCCTCCAGGGGACACACATCCTTCAGAGGCGGGAACCCGATGCTGGGACCCGAGGCAGGGAATTTGACGAGATAAACACCGGGGCGAGAAACTCCAAATGTTACCCATCCTTCCTTGGGGAGGGGAGGGACTCCTCTGCCATCGCTCCACACGGAGCCACCTCTGCCAAGGGCTCACACCAGGCAAGAAAACTGGCTATGAGCGTGCCTCAACTTCAATCCACCCCGTCTGTGCTCCCTCGGGAGGCTGCCCCCAGCCGAGGTATCACCTGAGCGCACCGCAGCGCGGCGCCGGGGGCGCAGGACGAGGGAGGGCGCTTCTTACCAGAGAAGTCCGTGAGCGCTGAGATCTCTTTGGAACAGACCAGGACAGTGCAGTAGAAGAGGCGCAGGAGCTGCCCGGGAGGCTCTACCTGCCTGCGGAGTCCAGGATGCTGCGCGGGCTGCGGCGCGGGCGGCGGGCGCGCATGGCCCGGCAGAAGCATGGTGCCCGGCGCGATCCAGCGCGGGCGCGGGCCGGGGGCTCGATGGGGGTCCCTGGGCGGAGGGCAGCGTCACATGGCGAAGCGAGTCAGTGGCCAGCGGCTCCGTGGCCCCCCGCCACCTCCCGCTCGGGCTGCCAGAGCCTCTTCCCGGCGCAGGCCGGTACCGGCTCCCCAGCAAAGGGGAGGGGGCGGAGAAGTGGGGCGGGGCGAGGAGCCCCGGGAAGGATCCGCGTAGTTTCCCCGAGAGGAAATCTCCGCTGCCGCCCCGCGGGAGGAAACCGGTGGGGGTGGGTGGGGGCGGGGGGGGGGTGTTGGCGAAGGGAAAGTGCAGCCTTAGCGCGCCCGGCGGGCTGCGGAGGCCGGTCCCTGGCGAGCCGCCCGCCGCGGAGGGCGCCCCCAACAGCGCGCCGAGGGCCGCGCAACTTGAGCGCCTTCCACGCCTGGGTCCCCGCCCCGGAGACGGCCCGGCACCCCTGGCCCGGCCCGCGCTGGCCCGGTGCCAGCCTCGCCCTGGCTGCCGGAGGAGCGCGGCCGGTGCCCGTGACGCACTTCGGAGCCAGCGCCGCGGGTTGAGCCCAGGAGCCCCCGGGGCGGGGCCGAGGCAGGGGCCGCGAGAAGGTGGGGTCTTGGAGGTGTGTGACTACAGAACCGACGTCCCTGCGACCTGCTGCGCGCCTCGCAGTAGAATCACCAAGCACGCACAGTTCTCCCCATTTCTTGGAAGAGGAGACTGAGACTCCGCGCTTTGCCGGAGCTAAAGCAGCCAGGACGCGAACGAGTGGGCGAGCGCGGGGTTGGGGGAGGGGGGTTCAAAATGGGTCAGAAGACTCCAGAGCCGGTTTCTTTCTTCTGGTTGGGACTGTGCGGTTCCTTTGGGTACTGGTTGTCCGCAGCGCTCAGACGATCTGACACTGGCCGGGCATAAATAGCCACCGAGCGCTAATAATTGGGCTTTGTTTTAAAATGGGCCACCGCATCTTTCTGAACCTCTCGATTACGCGCAGTGTGACCCAGGCCCAGCCCGTGGGCGAGGAACGGGTTGTGTGGCCGGGACTCGGATACATAGAGGACAAGTGCGTGGGAAGGCATGTGGACTCGTGGCTTCGCGCGGGGTACGGGTACCTGGGGCTCCAGCGACCCAAACCCCCTCGGACAGGCCAGTAGACGCGGGAGGCAGGGAGGAGGGCTGGGCGGGCGGGCGCTCGGCACAAAGTGTTCCCGAACACCGCGGGGAGGCCCTGCCAAGTTCTCGGCGGGCCTGACGCGGAAACGTAGATAATGAGGCCCAAGGGCGGGACCAGGCGCACTGCCCCAGCGGGCTCCCAGATGCGCTGTGAGGGCCGCACGGTACGGCGGCGGGGAGGCCTGGAGAGAGAAAACCAAGACGCGCTGATCTACCCGTGGGACCCTCGTAGAGATACGCGAAAGGATCCGGGGGCGGGGCTGGGTGACTGGAGTCCCACAGTGCTCCAGCAGGAGCAAGGCCAGAGGACTTGGTATTTCCCTCCCCTTCCTGCCTGCCCGGAGGTGGGGTGGCAAATGCTAAACCTCCATATACGTTCAGGGGGACCCACTCTACTAGGCACGATGAGTTTCAAATTCTGTATTAAAATACTCAGCCTTCTTGGGGTGCCTGCCTGGCTCAGTCGGTAGAGCATGTAACTCCTGGTCTCCGGGTTGTGAGTTTGAGCCCCACATTGGGTGTGGCGACTACTTAAATTTTTTTTTTTTTTTAATATTTTCAAAAAAGGACTCAACCTTCTCGATAACTTTTGGCTGTAACTATTAGTGTGCACGTTCTAGGTTGGGGAAACTGAGGTGGGAAGGTAGGTAGGGATGCATAGCACTTAGCAGCCACCCTGTAAGTAACGTTTGCTCAATACCCAGGTCCCTCATGTAGTTTCCATCCCATCTGTTCACCCATCTGGTTGGGTATGAGCTGGTGTGTGCTGGGGAAGCTGGCACAGGAAGAGAACCTGGCTCCCACAGAGCTGGGGGGCTGCCCCCACTGTCTTGAAGGCATAAACTGGCTTTCCAGATGCCGGTGTGGGCTCTCTTACTAACTGTGCACCCCCAGGTTTCCTTGTCTGTAAAGTCTCAGACTTGTGATGCTTTAATTAGTTGGTACAGGTGACATGGGTAAGACAGGGCCTGGAACGAGGAAATGCTCAGTCCATATTAGTCATTATTGCAGACAGGAAGACAGTGATTGGACAATCAGGAACTAAAAGAGGCCAGGGAACAAAAGAGGCAGAGCCGAGTGGGAGGGAGGGAGGTGTTAGGGGCTTTTTAAATTAAAAAAAAAAAAAAAAGTTTTATTGAAGTATAGTTGACATAGCATGTTTTGTTAGTTTCAGGTGCACAACATAGTGATTTGACAATAGGTGTGTTACAAAACGCTCACTTCCGTAACTATAGTCGCCATCTGTCCCCGTGTTGCTACAATGTTATCGACTATATTCCCGGTGCTGTACTTTTCATCTCCATGACTGATTTATGTTATAACTGGGAGTTTGTACCCTTTAATGAGCTTTACCTACTTCACTCATACCCCCAACCCTCTCCCTTCCGGCAACCACTGATCTGTTCCCTGTATTTATGAGTCTGTTTCTCGTGTTTTGTTTGTTCCTTTGTTTTGTTTTTAAGGTAAGGTGAGTAAGATGAGAAGAGTTGGCCAAGCCACAGCTAGCCAAAGCTGGGTGTCTGGGAGGGCGAACATTTTAGAAAAAAAGGGGCCAGCATGTGTGAAATCCAAAAGGAGCATGGCTCCGTAGAAGAATGGAGAAAAGTTTAGAGGGAACCGGGCAGAGATGAGAGGGTGGACATGGTGAAGCGGACAGGTTGTTGGCAGCCAGAGCTCAGGGATCCAGAGACTTTGGTGAGCACTTCCGTTTTTACCCCAGGCCCTTGTGAGCATTGCCATCGGTATCGTAAGCCACCAAAAGGTTGTTAGCCGGTGAGGGAGGTGACCAGATGTGCGTTGGGAAAACATTGGGCCGGCTGCTGAGTGCCCCTGGACTAGAGGAGTCAAAAGTGGGTCTGTGGATTTTTATACCCCAAAGAAGTGAAAACAGGGACTCAAACAGGTACTTGTAAGCCACCATTTACTGCAGCATTATTCACAATAGCCCAGACGCAGAGGCCACCCTAGTGTCCATCATCAGATGAATGGATAAAGAAAATGTGGAATAGTATTCAGCCATTAAGTGGAATGACCTCTGGCACCTGCTACAACATGGATGAACCTTGAAAACATTATGCCAGGTGAACTAAGCCAGACGCAAGATGATAAACATTGTATGATTCCACTTACGTGAAATATCTAGAAAACGCAGATTCACAAAGTAGAGGTTCCTAGGAACCGCGAGAAGGCAGAATGGAGAGTTATTGCTTCATGGGTACAGAGCTGTTGTTTGTCGTGATGAAAGAGTTCTGGAAATAGATAGTGGTGATGGTTGCACAACGTTGTGAATGTAATGAACGCCACTGAATGGTACACTTCAAATGGCAAATTCTATAGGTTTTTCCAACTTCAAAAAATTAACAATGTATTCCAAAAACCATCAAAACTGTGTGCTTTAAATGGGTGAGTTGTATGGTGTGTGAATTATATCTCCGTAAGGCGTAAGGCTGTTATTGTTGTTGTTGTTTTCAAATCTAACAAGAACATCAGAGTTGGTCCGAGAGGGATGGCCAGGGGGAAGTGTTGCCAGGAGGCTATGGCTGTGCTTTGGGCTGGGGCTTTGCGGGTGCAGAGAGAAGGGGCAAGTGGCCAAATTGGAAAGGCATTGGGAGGGGGTGGATAGTGCTGGATGACCAGGCGGCTGTGGGACACGGGACGAAGGACCCTGAAGAGAAACTCCAGCTGCCCTCGGCTTTGCCCTTAAGCTGCTTGCTGTGAAGCCAGACTGTAGTCCTAATCTGATCTCTTTAAGGATTTTGGAAGCTTGGATGCCTGGGTGGCTCAGTCGGCTAAGTATCCAACTTTTTATTTTAGCTCAGGTCATGACCTCACAGTTTGTGGGTTCGAGCCCTCCATCGGGCTCTGTGCTGACACCCTGGAGCCTGGTTGGGATGCTGTCTCTCCCTCTCTCTCTCTCTTTCCCTCCCCCTTCTCAAAATAGATAAATAAACTTTAAAAAGAAGAATTTTGGAATCTTGCAAGAAAATCAAAGAATTCCATTTATCTTCCTCTCTGGACCCCACACTTCCAAGTCCCTTTATGCCCCGAACCAAATGGAAACCGGTTACTGCCTATGCCCATTCCCTCTCTGTAAATATCGTACAAACACCTCAACCCTGGGGCACCGTATAAACTCTAAGGACAGGAAGATGGGAAGAAAGCACGCACTTCAAAGACAAGGAAACTCTTGTAAAAATCAATCTGGGGCATGAAGAGCAACCTTTCCACCAAGACAATTTTCCCCTGAACTCTTTCTCCTATGATGAAATTTTAAAAATCACGAGTAATCACAGCCACTTGGGTAATTCAGCACTACTGCGGGAGCTGGAATCAAAGCAAATGTAGTCCGAGGAGAATGAGCCAAACAACAGTGCTCCTTAAATGTCAATACTCACAGCAGCCCTTTGAGATACGTACTAACCAGGACCAACTGCGTCATTTACTGGTCTAATGCAAAATGAAAGCGAGGGTTTTGTATTCAAAAATAATTAAGAGTTTCAAGATAGTGATAGCAGAGCATTAAGACAAACATGGGTGGGGGGCACGTGGGTGACTCAGTCTGTTAAGCATCTGACTCTTGGTTTTGGCTCAGGTCGTGATCTCACGGTCTGTTGGTTCAAGCCCTGCATCAGGCTCTGCGCTGACAGTGCGGTCAGTGCAGAGCCCGCCTGGGAGTCTCTCTCTCTTTCAAAAGAAATAAATAAACATTAAAAGAAACCTACAAAGACACAGAAAGCAGGGATGGATGCTGGTACGGAGTAAAAGTGTTCCTTTCTATGCCATGGCACCATTGGATAGTCTTGACCCTCCTTGCACGCATGTGAGAACTGCCTCTGCACCTGCCACATTTATTCTGGGTGAAAGGCACCTGTGCAGGACATTGTAAGTTCCGTGCCTTTTTTCTTCTTCTTCTTTTGAAGCAATCCTGCCCCTTCTTTCCAGCTCTAAGGAGCATTCCTATTTTCCTTCCTTTGGAGACCCTGGCTACTTCCCTCTCCACGGAGGCAAGCCTATTTTGGAGGCTGTTTGTGTGCTGTGTGCTCAGACTCCAGTCCTGAGCCTGACCTCTCTCCTGGGCCATCAAGGTAAGGCTTTGGGCTTTCAACAAAGACAGGCTGTAGCCGTCCTCAGAAGACATAAGCCACCATTTGTCAGCCTCAAAGAAACCAACCTTTCAGCTCAGCAGAGTGAGGCCGAATGTTGTCCAGAGCTAAAAAGGCTTATTTTTAGAAAGCAACAAATGGTGGTTTGTTTATAGAGCTGGCACCAAAGAGCCACATCAATAGCAAAGAGCCTGCTCACTAAAACTGAAAGCTGGGGGGTGCACTAGGAAGGTTGTGTAGGGAATGTTTGGGCCCAGAAGCCTGTGGAAGGAGGCCTTTAAGAATATGCGCACAGAACTGATGTCTGTATGACAGTCCATTCAAAGTCAAAGGCATCAAGGGCAATAATGTCTACATTGCCATGCCTGGAGGCATTTAACCTCCCTGCCTTCACTGTTCCACATCTGCAAAATGAAAAGCTTGGACCATAAAGTCCATTGTGGCTCTGAAAGCCCGTAGCCTATTTAAATTAGATGTGGAATTTCAGAAAATTGGGCTAAGTCTATACTGATTCCTTGACATTCCTTGATGTTTTCTCAAATACGTATTTTCGTTCATTTTTTTTTTTTGTATATGCTATCTGTTTGTTTCTATGTGAATCATATTTTTTATCTTTCTTAAAGAAGAAAAGCAGCACAAGCAAACTTCTGGGGCTTCTTGGAGCATTGTGGATGATTGATTGGAATCTGATCAGTGGGAGTTTTCAGGGTGAAAATTCCCAAACATGCAAAGCGGTAAACTCAGTTCCTGAAGGGGAGCAGACCCTTCCCCCGCAAGATGTGAAGGTGCTGGGTTCCCACGGAAGCTCTAAGGCTTTCCTGCTGCCTTCTAGCAAGCGCTACAGGAAGCCAGATCTGCCTGAGAGAGACCGTAGTCTGCTCCAGGGACCCCTAACCGCCTCTCCACCCTCTTGTCTCCTCCTCCCTTCCCTGTTGGGGACCAGGCACCCTCCCTCCCCAGCTCTCCATCAGAAAGGAAAGTGTACTGATGGAAGGAAACTGTAGTATGCTGGAAAGAAGCACATAAACTAAGCTTGCCCTGCAGGCTGGCACAACCTAAGGCAATGGTGAATTGTATGGGTTTTGTGTTCGGAGTTTGCGCACACAGGTTCGAATCCTAACTCCGCCAGTACGGACTCTAGCGGAAGGTGGTGCCGTTTAGAGCTAATGTAGCTGAAAGACTAATCAGAGTAGAGGCCTCATAGGTGGTAGCCGTGATAATAAGTGTAACCGTTTCAGGGACTTAGTGAATTATTATTTATTGAGCAGAAGACAGTGTTTGATTCCCATTTGAGCCCCCGGGAATGTCTTCGTGATCAAATATACTTTTCCTTCTTAGACTATAATTAAAATGTTTTCCAACTTGTTCCTTTCAATAACAGTGCCCCTGGTCCCCTGGTGGGACCCTGGAATGGGTTTAATTAGCAGAATTTAGTTTTCCTTTTCCTGTGAACTGACTAGGACACTCTCCCCAATCCTGGTTTTTGACTATTCCCTTCTTCCCCCCACCTCTGATCCACTCTGTCAGTCTCCTCAGGCTTGGCTCACCTCCTCACCCTCTTCCTCTGCCTGGAGGTGTCCCTGTTCCCAACCCTCTGTGATACACCCGAGTTCTTGGGACCGGGCTTTCCTTCAAAATGGGAGCCAAATCTGACACCAGCTCTTCAAAGCGTCAAAGGTCTGACACCGTAGATATAGATATAAATATACTTAGATAGATATTACTTTTGTGGTGATAAAATGCACATGACATAAAATTTAACGTCTTAACCATTTTGTAAGTGCAAAGTTCAGTGACATCAAGTACGTTCACATAGTTGTGAAACCGTCTCTCCCTCCATCTCCAGAACTCTCCATCTTGCAACCCTGAGACTCCGTTCCCATTAAATACTGACTCCCCGTTCCCCCCCTCCCTCCAGGGCCTGACAACCACTATTCTACTTTTTGTCTTTAGGAGTTTGACTAATTCAGATGCTCGTATAAGTAGAATCATACAGCATTTGTCCCTTTTGTGACTGGTCTGTTTCATGTAGCAGTATGTCCTCAAGATTCATCCGTGCCTTAGCATGTGTCAGCATTTCCTTCTTTCTCATGGCTGAGGAACATTCCATCGTATGTATGTACCACATTACCACCTCTAGTGACATCGTCTCTCCCCTAAAGCAGAAAAGGGGATGGTCAGTTTCCCCCTTGGTCAACAGCAGTAAAAACCCTTCAGCAAAAGTCTCAGGGAGGTGAGGGATTGGCCGGGAGGCCCAGGACTGTTGCACAGGCTCCTGGAAAGGAGAAAGCTGGAGCTTCAGGAGGTTCAATTACCGCTTGCCAAAGAAATGCCGCCAGCAACTGTCAATGGCGCCCTCTGTAGGCGAGACTCTTAATTTTTTCTTAGTAATGGTGACAGGAGCCCATGAACTCCAAAAATAAATTTTTTTATTGTGGCAAAATACACATCACACAACATTTACATTTTAGCCATTTTTAAAGGTATAGTTTAGTGGTATTAAGCGCTATCACTTCTATCCACCTCCAGAACTTTTTCATTCTCCAAAACTGTGAGATACTATACACGTTAAACACGAACTCCCCATTTTCCCTCCCCTCAGTCCTTGGCAATTCCCATTCTGCTTTCTGTGCCTAATGCTTTGACGACTCTAGGTAGCCCATATGAGTGGAATCATACAACATTTGCCCTTTTGTGACTCGCTTATTTCACTTAGTATAGTGTCTTCAACGTTCATCCATGTTGTAGCAAATGTCGGAATGTCTCTCCTTTTTGATGTGGACTAATATTCCATTGTATGGACATATCACATTTTGTTTATCCAGTCATCTATCCATGGAACTTGGGTGGCTTACACCGCATTGGTTACTGTGAATAATGAACATGGGTATAAAAAAAAATGGTTTTAATTTAAATTATCATTCCCAAGATAAAGGGTAAAGCTACCAAAAGGAAAACAAATACAAGTCCATTGACAGGAATTCAGAATCAACAAAAGTGATTTCCAATTAAGGGTCCAGAGCAGAGATTCCAGAACTTTTTCAGTTCATGGTGTCCTGAGTGTCTCAGTGATTTTGCATAGAGCCTCTAGGTCAAAACAAACAAAAATCTGAGCTGCTCTGTTTGTTAAGTAGCTAGATCCAAACTTAATAAGTATTTATGTTCCAACAATTAAGTAGTTGTTTGAAAAAAACACACATTTATTGAAAGAAAATGTTTTGTTTTTGTTTTCGAGAGAGAGAGTGTGAGCAGGGGAGAGGGGCAGAGGGAGAGAGGGAGAATCTTAAGCAGGCTCCACGCTCAGCACAGAGTTCGACGTGGGGCTTGATCCCACGATTGTGAGATCATGACCTGAGCTGAAATCAAGAGTCTTCCGCTTAACCGACTGAGCCACCCAGGTGCCCCCCCACCAAAAAATCCATTTTTATTTTGTTCTTATCTAACCACCATTATTTACTAGTGAGGTATGTGCACCTGTTGGGCATGTCACTAACTCTCCAACCTTGAAATCAGATTGGACACCGCTATCTTTATTTTCTGCCCTATGTTGTTTTTTCTCGGTACTTGCTTTTTATCAAAATCGGGCGCTTCACTGACTGAGCCACACAGGTACCCCTAGCACCAAATTTAAATGGCTAAGTGGGACAAACAGTTCTGAGACTGTTCTCCCATCGCTGATTAATTTAGGAGTGGTACGTATTCAGGTTTGTATTCATTTAGCCTTCTGAATGTTCTGGACAGACTTGGTGACCTTGCCAGTTCCGGCAGCCTTCTTGGCCACTGCTTTGATGGCACCCACATCACTGTCTCTCTCATGTCAGGAACAGCAAAATAACGCAGAGGAGGGTAGTCAGAGAAGCTCTCAACACACGTGCATTTGTCAGCAATCATATAAACAATGGCTGCATCAACTGATTTCAAGACTTTGGAGCCATCTTCCAGCTTTTTCCCTGAACAGCCGTCAATCGCCTTCAGCTCAGCACATTCACAAAGCAGTGGGAGCTACGCGACAATCCAGCACAGGTGTGTAGCCAGCACTGATTTGGCCTCGATGGTTCAGGATAGTCACCTGGGTCACACCACCAGCTGCTTAGATGGGTGGGTCATTTTTGCTGTCATCAGCGAGGTTGCCATGATGAACATTTTTGACAGACACGTCCTTGGCATTGAAGTCCCTGTTGTCCCCAGGAAGAGCTCCTGGCAAAGCTTCATGGCGCGTTTCAACACACTTGACTTCAGCTGTAATGTTGACTGGAGCAAAGGTGACCGACCACCATCTCAGGTTCGAGAACACCAGACTCCCCTAGGTCCACGGGGACAGTACTAGCACCTCCAATTTTGTGGACATCCTGGAGGGGCAGACAAAAGAGCTTGCCAGTTGGATGAGTTGTGGCAGACGCAATACAGAATTTCCAGCAGCGTGGTTCCACGGGCATTGCCATCTTTGGGGGTGACTTTCCACCCCTTGAACCAAGGCATGTTAGCACTTGCCTCCGGCACATTGTCACCATTCCAACCAGAAATTGGCACCGAGGCTACCATGTCGGGGTTATAGCCAACTTTTTAAATGTAGGTGCTGACTTCCTTAGCGATTTCCACATGCCTCTTCTGGCTGAAGAAATTCACCTTGTTAACACGGACAATTAGTTGCATCACGCCCAGTGTGTAAGCCCGAGGGCACGCTCTCAGATCTGCCCGTTCTTGGAGATACTGCTTCAAATTCACCAACACAGCAACAATCGGGACCCCACAGTCAGCTCGAGATGTGCCGCGATCACATTTTTGATAAAGTCTCTGTGTCCTGGGACATCAACGCTGGTCACGTAATACTTGTCTCCAGTTTCTGTGGAGAGCTATCAGTGGTGATACCAACTCAGGTTCAGCTCTCAGTTTATCCAAGACCCAGGCACCTTGAAGGGCCTCTTTCCCATCTCAGCAACCTCCTTTTCAATTCTTCAACGATTCTTTGGTTGATCCCACCACATGTGTAGATCAGATGGCCAGTCGTGGTGGACTTGCCTGAATCTACACGTCCAATGATGACCCTGCTGATAGGAATCTTTCCCTTCCCACTTGGCTGAGATTCAGCGGTGGTTTCCACCACACCTCTGTTCTGGTGGCCAACCCGTGACAAAAAAGGGGTGTCATCGTCACCATGCACCAAGTTGCTATATATGCATAGGCATAGGTCTTTGTTTTGGATAAACTTCCTATGTTGGAATATTCTCGATTTACAGAAAAGTTGGAAAGAGAAGGATTCTGTATACTCTCACCCAGTTCCCTCTAATACCTGTATTTTTCACACTTCTACGATACATTCGATAAAACTAAGAACCCACATGCGTACACTGCTATTAACTAAACTCCCGACTTTATTTGTAGTTCACCAGCTTTTCTCTCAGGGTCTTTTCTCTGTTCCAGATCCAGCCCAGGGTATCACGTGCTTTTAGTTATCGTATCTCCTGAATCTCATCTGATCTGTGACAATTTCCAAGTCTTTCCTTGTTTTTCATGGCCTTGACAGTTTGAAAGAGCACAGGTGATGTATTTTTCAGACTGTCCTTCAATTTAGATTTATTTGACATCTTTCATGTGACAGGGCTGGGTTATGGGTTTGGGGAAAGAGACTGTGAAGGTGATGTCCTTGTCATCATGTCACAACAAGGGGACAAGATAGCAACAGAACTTATCACTGGTGATGTTAGCCTTGATCACGCAGTTAAGGTAGTGTTTACCGTGTTTCCCCACAATAAAGCACCAATTTCCCTCTTTCCTAATCTAATCTTTGGAAGTTACTCAGTATACGTCTACACTGGGGGAGGTGGAGGGAGAGTGTGAATTAAGCTCCATTTCTTGGAACAGGGAGTATCTACGTATATTATTTGGATTACTTGTATAAGAAAGATTTGTAAGGAAACTTGGTTTGTAAGGAAGATTTTCTCCCCAATTAGTTTATTTTTGCAATCATTTTGATATCATTTTATATTACATCATTTTATATCATTTGATATTATATAGACTTATGTATATTTATTTTATACCTTAGGTGATAATCGAATACTATATTCATTATTTAGTCACTCATATTATTTTATTGGGAATTATTTCCGATTGGTTCCTGTGTCCCTCTGACATATTCCCTCTCCCTTGCTATTTTTTTTTCTCCAGCATTTTGTACTTTATGGTACTACAAGATGCTCCAGGCTTATTTTGTGTGTGCTCTGTCCCAGCCTTAGAATCAGCCACTTCTCCAAGGAGTCATGGTTCCTTTTATTTGATAATGGTATTAAACCCCAAGTTCCGGGCACTGGGTATGCTAATTACTACCGGCCCCTTCAGTGAACAGAACTAAAAAATATGCGTATGTACCAACCCAGGTAGAACGTACCCATATACTTATTTCAGTATCTATCCATCTCTGTTTACATTAAGCTAAACATGAGATCATACTGATGTCTCTAACTCTAATCCAGTCCTACAGGGTTCATTCTAGCCCACCCTTCTCGATTATAGGTAACTTTCCTTTCCAGTAGTGGGAAGCGTGGCCCACATCTTCTCCCATCCGTTTACTGATTTCCTCAACCCCAGGATACATGAAAAGCAGTTTCAGAGTTGGTAACCCGTATTGCCGTAACACGGGTCTGTTTTTGAGTCTATATTCTGTTCTACTGGGCTATTTGTCTAGTCTTTTACCATTCCCTGTAGAATTTGATTATTAAAACTTTGACATATGTCTTCATACATGATAAGGAAGATCTCCTTATTCTTTTTGGCTTAGCCATTCACAGACCTTTGTCTTCCCGTACAAAGTAATCATGATTTTTGAGTTTCCTAATTTTGATTGAAATGGCAATGGCTTTATAGTTTGATTTAGGAAGAGTTAACAAATTTGCAACATGAAGACTTTCTTCTACAGACACAGCATGCCTCTTTATTTAGTCAAATCTTTTACAATGTTCTCCTTAAACATGCTGTGCACTCTTTTTTAGTTTAATTCTGAGATAATTTACTGGTTTCCCCCACTCCCCTTCGTGAATGGTGTCTTGTTTTCTATTACATTTTTAAATTAGCTACTGCTAAAGTAGAGGGGACGATACTGACTTGGTAATTTAATCTCATATCTGACGACCTTGTGAAACTCTAGTTACTATTTCTGTTGAATATTCTAACTAGATGACAGTTTTATCTCTTTTCATTCTTTCATCTCTTTTTTGTCTTATGTCATCTCATCACCCAAGATCTTTAGTAATAGACAGTAGCATAAACAGTGGGTATCCCTATCTTTCCTATTGTCCCCCATCACAATTCAAGTGCATCTACAGTTTTTCTATTACGCCTGATGATTGCTGCAGGCTTTGGGACATAGAGCCTTTATCAAGTTTTTTCTATTCCTAGTTTTATGTGAATTTAATAAATCATAGATTTTTTCAAAAAATAGATTTCAAAAAACCTTTTTTTTCAAAACAATATGCCTTTTCCCATCTATTGAGATAATAACTTGTTTTTCTGCTTTAATCCATTAATGTGGTTAATGACAGACATGATATTAAACCATCCTTGTATTTCTTTTTTTTTTCAATTTAAAAAAATGTTTATTCATTTTTGAGAGACAGAGAGACAGAGTGTGAGCGGGGGAGGGGCAGAGAGAGAGAGAGGGAGACACAGAATCTGAAACAGGCTCCAGGCTCTGAGCTGTCAGCACAGAGCCTGACATGGGGCTCGAACCCACAGACAGTGAGATCATCGCCTGAGCAGAAGGCAGATGCTTAACTGACTGAGCCACCCAGGTGTCCCTTGTTTTTTTAAGTACAGTGTTGGTTCAGGTTGGCTAATATGTTATTTACACATATGTATGTCCACAAGTGAGATTAGCCCATCATTTTCTCACTTTGTGTTACCCTTAGCTAGTTTTGTATTTAAGTTCTATTAGCCTCAAAAATACAAAAAAAAGTTTTGTATTTAAGTTCTATTAGCCTCAAAAAATTAGCCACACTTTCCTTCTCTCTTGTTTTATGGAGCAAACTGAATAAGATAAAGGTTATCTGTTTCCTAAAAGATTGGTAGAATTTACCTAAAAATTATCTGTACCTCGAGAAAGGCTTGATTATCACGTCATTTTATTTAATGATTGTTGGTCTATTCAAATTTTCTGGTGCCTTTTGTGCCAGTTTTGGTACGTTTGCTTTTTCTAGAAATGTATCCATTTCTTTTAGTTTTGAAAGTTTCGGGGATCGGTGTTTCTAATATTCTTTATTATTTAAAATCCTGCCAGTTTTGCTTACTTAATCTAAAAAACAAAAACAAATAGCTTTTGGTTTCTGGATATTCTTTAGTTTAGTGTTTGTTTTTTAAAATTCTCTTTGTAATTGATTTCTCTCCTCATCTTTGCTTCTTTTCCCTTCTTCTATCTTTGGGTTGTTTCTGTTGTACTTTTTCCAATTCTTCATTTGAACATGTATTATTAGCTCATTTGTTTTCAATTTTTCTTGACTTCTGACAAAAATATTTTAAGCTATAAATTTTCCTCTAAGAACTGTGCCCTGCAGATTTTGCTGTATAAAGTGTTCCTTTTGTTGCATTCCAAATCTTTCATGATTTTCCAGATGCTTTCCAAGGATTACTTAGGAGAAGATTTTTTCTCCCTCCCAGCCTTATGGGATTAAAAAAAAAAAAAACTATCTTCTTATTATCAAGGTTAAATTTTATTGCTTGGTGGCTAGAGAACATGGCCTGTAAATGTTGATTTTTTAAAAAAATTATGGGGGCCTCTTTTGTGGCCTAGAACATGGTCAATTTTATGTCTTTCAATGTTATTTCAAAAGAACATATATTCTCTATTCATGGGTATAAAGTTCTATTACTATCAACATGAATATATTGTTGTTACTCAAATTTTCTATATTTTCTAAAATTTCTGTGTGATGAGAAGACGGTAGGTAGACCAGTCTCCATAATACCCTTGAAATTATCATTTGATATTTTTTTCTCTAAGTTGGGTGTGGGTTTTGCTACATTTTGCTGTTCAAAGAATAGGGCCGTCAATTCAATAACCTTGTATTTTGAGTGGTCTAGTCTAAGATTCTGGTCATTGACATAACACATGTTTATTGAGAACATGGCTCTTGTACCAGGATCAGTGCAGACTTCCTGAGTGGATTTGGAAGTGTATTTTTAAAAATTGAGGGGCACCTGGGTGTCTCGGTTGGTTAAGTGTCTGACTCTTGATCTTGACTCAGGTCATGATCTCACCAGTCATGAGATCGACTCCTGCACTGGGCTCTGTGCTGACAGTGCAGAGCTTGCTTGAGATTATCTCTCTCCGTTCTCTCTGCCCCTCCTCCCATTGGCGCCCACTCTCTCTCCAAATAAATAAATAAACTTTTTAAAAAAGGCAATAAAGGAGAATAGAGGAGGGTGAGAAGAAGGGGAGTGAAAGATGGATAGGAAGAGCCCACATGAAAGGAAAGTATGAGTCATGTGAGGTCTGGGCAGAGTTTCAGAAGAAACAGCAAGTGCAATAGCCCCATAAAGGATACCAGCTTAGAATGTCATGGGGGCAGTGGTGTTTATCTTTAACAGAGCAGAGTGTTCTTCGGGACAAATAAAGCCCTTTCTCTCCATGAAGTCCTTTAATATAGAAAGCCATGTCACTACTTGGAAGTTTACTACTTGAAAGTTTGGTAAGCCTGATACATGAACGAGTGGGGTTAGGGATCTGGCATCAGTGACTCATGGCACTAGGCTGACTGAGTCTGAAGCATCCATCCACACACTTCTGAGCCACTTTAAGTTTTTACCTACTCATTTAAACCTCTACTTTACTGCAAAGCATTTAATTCGGCTCTCAAGTCATTGACATCTTACAAGAACACAGAACTTTTTGTCCCCCGTCAAAGCAGTTTTTCGTACACAATGTATTACCTTCTCAGCTCAGGACAGCCCCAAAGATTAGGTAGGGCTGGCTCTGCTGGCTCCATTTCAAGGACGGGAACTTGGATGTGGAAGCCGCTGCACTATTCACGAAGGGTTTTCACAGAAGTTACGTCTCTCCTCGCACCTGCCTGGCCAGAAGGGCTCACGTCCTCCCATTAGTTTGGGGAAGCCTGGGATGGAGGCCAGTGTGGGGCGACATCCCACCAGACAAGCCGGTCTGGTTCGGGCTGTGAGACAAGGTGCAGTCAGAGTTAAGGGCACCTGCACGACCCTCGGCCCAGGTGCCAGAGGAAGACCTCCCGCTCAAGCCCGCCTGGCATTTAGCCAGGGGCAGTCACCCTCCCGGCCAACCCGAAGGCCCTTAAATAGGGAAAGCATCGAAGCCCGTTGTTTGACAAGAGAGTTCTTCTACCGGCAGCGTCAGGGCGCCCCAGGTCGAGAACTGATCCGACTGTGCAGCCGCTTAGCACCGGGGCTCGTGCCCCCAGGGAATGGAGAACCCGGTGGCTCCACCCGCCAAGACCCTCGAGAGAGCCGCTGGGGCAGGAGAGCTCCTCCTCACTGTGGCAGGGCGGTGCCGGTTCGTCCTAAGAAGCGAGCGAGCCAGCGTGAACAACAGAAACAGGAGAAACCTCGGGGTTCGGCGCCTGCAGCACCTCCCCGAACGGTGTCTAGCTTCCCGGCCGCCCGCCCTGGTTCAGGCCCCGCCCCGCCCCAGGCCACGCCCCTTCCGCCGGCCCCGTCGCGCAGGCCCGCCCCGACCTCCCACTGAGGCCCCGCCCCTTCCGCCGGTCCCGCCCCTTCCTGCGCACGTGTGGGCACCTGGCACGCCGAGGTGGTACTCCGCTGACCGCCCGTCCTCTTGCCGGGTTTCCTGGTGTGTAGATCCCGGCGCGCCCCTGCCCTCTCGGCCATGGGGGTCCCCAAGAGGAAGGCCGCGGGCGGCCAGGACAGCACGGCTCTCCGCGCGGGCGCAGCCAAGCGGCCCCGCTCCGAAGAGCTCACGGGCGTGCGCTTCAAGGCTGAGCTGCGGGGTCCGCAGGGCGCGGAGCCGGGTGAGTGCGGGGCTGGCCGGGCCGGGGAGCACGTGCGGGCGAGGCGGGTCGCGGCCGCGTGCCAGGCTCAGCCCTCCTCTGTGCATTGTTCGGTCCCGGAGTCTCAGAGCTGGGCCTTCCGGTTTGCAGACGGGAAACCGTGGCCCCGGTGCTCGGGCGTCCAGGGTCCTGGGCGGCCGGGGCCGCTGTAGGGCAGCGCGCTGCACTGTCTTGCCCTGGGCTGTCAGCTGGTGGAATCTGCCTTGCTCGGTCGTGACAGTTCCACGCGACTGCACGCCTCCTTTGGCCGGGCAGCATTCCTTAGCAACCTCTAAAACCTCTATTGCAATTGTCAGAGAAGCATATATGTATACTTGCCGAGTCCCAACTGTGAGTCAGCTCGGGGCCGTTCATTGAGACAGTTTGCTGGTTCTGTGGCCGTCAGCGCTATTTTCAAGAGCTTTGAGCCCCCAACACTCACGCTGATCCGATGACATGTAATAAACTACCGCATGAAGCGTCCCAGGGACTGGTCAGTTGACCAATATGGAACTGGTCTAGTCACTGGACTAGTGACCAATACGGAACAGATTCTGTAATTTCACTTTCTGAAAAGTGCGATCACACTTCACAACCTCGTGTAATCCATTGGAAAAGTATGTAGGTTAGGAGGAAAAAACTGCAATTGAATTTTTAAAAGAAATTTAAGGTTTTTATTTATTTTTGAGGGACAGAGAAACAGTGCGAGCACGGGAGAGGCAGAAAGAGAGGAAGACACAGAATCTGAAACAGGCTCTAGGCTCCGAGCTGTCAGCACAGAGCCCATCTCGGAGCTCAAACCCACTAACTGTGAGATCATGACCTGAGCGGGAGTCGGCTGCTTAAGTGACTGAGCCACTCCTGAGCCACCCAGGAGCCCCAACAATTGAATATGCTAGTATGTGAGAGCACTGGTAGTGTGTCAAAATAGAAGTGACAGCATTTCTCCCTGGTTAAAGAGATTATTAAGTTGATGGCCAGGATAGCCCCACTTAACAATTTGTCCTCCCATAAATTGTGTTTTTAAACATTTGATGCCTGCAACTGCCAGCCAGTGCTTTGAAGATGATACCTGCTTTAGCTCAGAGTGCTACATTTCAGTCATTTGTTCATTTCTGCGTTATTTACTAGGGGCTGTGATGTGCTAGAGAGAAAATGGTGAGTAAAAAATCAGACCTGGGCCTTGCCATTCTGGAGCACATGAATAGTGAGGTGGAGAAGGCAGGTGTCAATGAATATAATTACATATGAAGAGTTCCAAGTACCGGTCCTCCAAAGGAGGGGTACATAGGGCCTTCAGTCCTCAGACCTAATCTGGGGGATCAAAGAGGTCTCCCCAGAGGGAGTGGCTTTTCAGCGGAGTTGTAGGCTGGGGTAGGAACAGGGACAGGAACCATTCTGGCAGAAGAAAGAGCATGCTCAATGATTTCAAAGATTGTATTCATGTACGTGTTCACGGTTTTGCTCAGGCAGCTCCTTGGCGTTCAGGTGCGGCATTTGAACAGGTCTCAGAAGGAAACTCGGGTTGACGGGCAGTGGGTACAGATGAGGCAGTTGGAAGACGCGGCGAAGCTGAAGTCAGTGGGTGAAAGTGTGAATCCGTTGGGTGAGGTTGTGTTGAATTTGTGTTTGAATCTGGTGTCTCTCTTGGATTCTGTCTCCCTTTTCGTGTGTTCTCATAGCTTCCTGTGATGCGATCTGCTGACAGATCAGAGAAGTAGAATTGACAGATGTTGGGGGTTTTGATTTCATCCAGGCATTAGGAAAGGTTTTTTTGTTGTTATTTTTGTGTTGTCTTTTTACGTAGCTTTATTGACAGACGATTGACGTAACTGATGTAAGTTTAAGATGTACGATGACAGGTGCCTGGGTGGCTCAGTCAGTTAAACATCCCACTCGTGGTTTTGGCTCAAGTCATGACCTCACGGTTCGTGAAATTGAGCCCTGTGTCGGGCTCTGCGCTGACAGCGTGGAGCCTGCTTGGGATTCTCTCTCCCCCTCTTTATCTGCTCCTCCATCGCGCGTGCTCTCTCCTTCTCTCTCAAAATAGAAAAACTTAAAAAGATGTACAGTGAGATGATGACACACATATACTGTGAAATGATTACCACAGTAAGCTTCAAGTATATACTACAGTACTGTTAATTACAGTCACCATGCTGTACATTAGATCCCCAGAACTTACTCATCTTTCTCATTATTTTTTTTCTTTTAAGCAAACTCTGGCCGCAATGTGGGGCTCAGACTCTCCACCCCCAGATCAAGGGTCGCATGCGCTACCTACTGAGCCAGCCGGGTGCCCCAGAATGTACTCATCTTTATAGCTGAAAGTCTGTACGCTTTGACTGACATCTCCCCATTTCTCCCACCCCCCCAATTCCTGGCCACCATTCTGCTCTCTGTTTGTATGAGTTTGGCTCTTTTAGGTTCCACCTATAAGTAGAACATACAGCGTTTGTCTTTCTCTGACTTCACTCTGTGCCCTCAAAGGTCCATACGTGTTGCAAAAGGCAGAGTTCCTTCTCTCTTCTGGCTGAATAATATATATACACTTAGATACAGATCAGCTGTGCCACATTTTCTTTATCCGTTCTCTGATTTTACCCCCTTCATGGAGGTGAGTGTATGGCTTCAGGGTTAGATTGGTCTAGACCCAGAGGGTGCCCAGGAGTGGATCGATGTCAGCGGTGGGGAGGATCCCTGCCCCTAGAAGGCTTGGCTTCAAAGCTCTTCTTTGAAAGTTGTTCCCCTTTACCTCAGTGGAGATAGAGAAAAGGCCATGTCAGAACTCTGGATGGCCCCGTCTCCGCATTGCTGCCGTGTTCTCCCTCCGGGTGAGCGGCACCTCCAGCCGCCTGGATGCTTCTGCTGGAAATCTGCCTCTGTCGCAGCCGCGGCTGTGATTGTTGCTAAGGAGACCGTCCCTGTTAACATTTGAACGTTACTCTTATTTCAGCCTTGGAAGCATTTGTCGCTGCTGCCAAGAAGCTACCGAGGGAAGACGTGTATGATGTTGTGGAAGGGTACATAAAGATTTCGGTTGAATGTGCAGAGATTTTCCAGCTCCTGAGCGGGGAGAAGCGGCCGGAAAGTGAAGTATGTCATTCCTCACCTGGCTCGCTGAAGAGAAGACAAAGTTCACGCCACTATGGTGTTGAGCTTGATGGAGAGAAATGTGATAGAAATTTCCAGAACATTATCACCTTTCTGTAGAAGACTATGTTTTGTTCCTGTGTCATAGGAATACATCCAATTTTGCATCATGACTTTTTAAAGCATGTGAATGGAAAGTGCTAACTTCATGTTAGTGAATGTTACCAGAGGGAAGGACCATAGACCCTTAATCGCAATGCACTTGGTTTTGCCATGGTTTGTTTTTAAGCAATCTCTGCACCCAACCTGGGGCTCAGACTTGTAACCCCAAGATCAAGAGTCGCATGCTCCACCAACTGAGCCAGCCAGGTGCCCCCTTGACGTGGTTGGTTTGTTTTGACAAAAGGGAAATAGGTAGAAACTGCATGTCATAGTTGCAGACACATATTGAGTTGAGACTTCTGGTTCCAGAGAGGTTCAGAATTCGGGATATTTATGAACCTGTTGAAATCTCAGGGTTATTGCTGTAAGACTGTCGACCTGAATATCCCCAGAGCAGGGAGGTCCAGTCATGAGTAGAGATCGCTCTTTTCATTTCATTTTGTGTAATTATAAGCAGGGAAGAGTTCTCCACTTAGCTGGACTGTGGAAGCAGGACTAATTCCAGAGCTGGGGGTCTGCCGAGCAGCCTGTGAAGCTGTCACCTTCCTGCCTTTGGCTCAGGATCTGAGCAGGCCTGTCATGCACGTTGAAGGCTTTAAATGACTGGCTAGGACAGGAGGAGCGTATGTATAGAGGAAAACCAGAAATGAGCTGATTCATAAGCATTTTAATTCTGTCTTTGCAGACGCTATTAATATTTCAAGTTTTTGAGGCCATACTATTGCGGACAGCGAGTGACCTTTCCCATTTTCATGTTGTGGGAACCAACATCGTGAAAAAGCTGCTGAACAGCCACATGAAGCTCATCTGTGAGTCCCTGTATGCCTCGGGCTACAGGTAAGTTGCCCGCTGTTATGTGGCAAGACCAGCCGTGGGCTCGGTCTGCGTTCAGCTCTCTGGGAGTGCTCTTGACCTTTCCTTCCCTCGTAAAGCCATGGCTCTGCCTCTGCTTCCCCTGGGGCCAGCCCCTCACGCCATAGACTCCTACCACGCGTCCTTGTCACGCCTGTGTTGCTGTTCTTTTTGCTGTTATGGGAACACTCTGGATATTCTTTACGTTTCCTGCCCTTCTGCCCTAGCGGCTCTTTGTGGTCACCGCAGTCTCCCTCCCTCTCTCCTTCAGGACCCTGTGGTCCAGAAGTGTCATCTCAGGGAGGCCTTGCTCCACTGTCCTCCATTTGCTGTCACTTTCTGTCCTTTTAGCTGGCAGGCAGAAGTATCCATTTGCAGGTCTATTTGTGCAGCCAGACATTTGACATAATGTTCTAGGTCCGTCTATTGACTGTCCACTTCCCTTTGCTGGGATGCAAGGTGCATGCAGGCGGGGGCCTTGAGTGTCGTATGAGATGCTGTCTTCCAGCACCTCGAACGGGGCCTGGGGTGTGGTAGGCACGCAGTCAACCACGGGTTTTGGGGGGCAGTGGAACCGAAAGGCAGCTGAGAGCTTGCTTTTGGAGACACCCACTCCGAAGATGTCTTTGTGCCCTCAGTGGCGGGGACGAGCCACGGGTCTCCCAGTTACGTGATGAGTTAGTGGGGAGAGACCTTGCCATCTTCTTTGTGTCTCACATTTTGTATTCTTGGATCCTCTTCAGACTCTGTTTTTAAGCTTTATTTGGAGATTGTGTGAAGTTTTGGTTTTGGGTGTTTTTGTTTTTGTTTTTGTTTTTTTAAGCATGCCTGCCTATCTGTTTCCTTCCTTTTTCTGATTTGGGGACAGCAGACCGCGCAGCCTGGAGCGCACTTGGCTTTGCAGTGAAGTGGCTTTGTGCTTCTGCTCTTCCTCACGTGCCTGATGTTCCCACAGGATGGCTCGAGCCTGTCTCAACCTGATGGCCGCCATGGTGACCCAGGGTCCTGAGGCCGCCAGGGACGTCTGCAGCCATTTTGATTTGAATAAAAAGACCTTGTACACCCTGGCGACCAAGAGGGATTCAAAGGTGAGGAGCTCCCAGCGTCTTGTACCTCCCGTGTGTTTCCTTGCTCCCTGGAGGGCCGTAGCAGTTTGTTTCTTGTCCTTTCTTCGACTTTGGTCTTCATGTGGGCGGAGTCGAAGGCCTGTATGTGTGGCAGAGCCTGGATGACAGGGACATCTGAGGACGGCTTCTCTGGGGGCTCAGCATCACCGTGCCCTCCTGGCCCGTGAGGATGACATAGCTCGTGAGCGTCTTCACAGAGTAGACGGAATAACCTCCCACGTACCTCGTGGGGTGTCCCGGTCCTGGTCCTATTCTGTACATTTTGGAGAAAACCCTTGGAAGTTTCAACTAGGAAGTGGCATCATCAAGGAAGATACTTAAGGCTTTTTAATGTTTCTTGTGCCTCCTGTTTGTACGTCTTATAAGGAGTAGGTGCTGGACTGTGCCAAAGAGAATGGAAGTGTGAATGGTTTTCAGGAGAGTTTTTTTTTTTTTTAAATGTTTATTTAGTTTTGAGAGAGAGGGAGACCGAGGAACCGAAGCGGGCTCTGTGCTGACAGCAGTGGGCCCAACGCAGAGCTCAAACTCACAATCCATGAGGTCATGGCCTGAGCCGAACTTGGACATGCCCCTCAGGAGAGCTGTGTTTTTTTAAAAAAAAAAAAAAAAAAGTTCCCAGGCGCCTGGGTGGCTCAGTCGGTTAAGCGTCTGACTTCAGCTCAGGTCACACAGTTTGTGAGTTCGAGTCCCACGTCGGGCTCTGTGCTGACAGCTTGGAGCCTGGAACCTGCTTCGGATTCTGTGTCTCCCTCTCTCTCTGCCCCTCCCCCGCTCACGTTCTGTGTGTCTGTCTCTCATAAACATTAAAAAAAAAAAAGTTCCCTGGTGGCCCTAGAAGTTTCACTTGGGTTGAGAGAGGTTCTTGAGGAGAAAGCACGAGTTTGAGGACACAGAAGCTGCAAAGAGTTGTGTGAGCCCTCCCTGCTGGCACGGCTGTGCCGTCGACAGCTGGGGCTCCGTTCTCCACACCCCCATCCCGAGCACAGACGGCAGACCGACGGTCAGCAACCTGTCTGCCCAGGTGGAGGGCCACGTGAGCGTGATTTACTTCCGCACCCCGTTCTCTAACTCTTCAGGGATTCGGAGTTTCCGCACCTCCAGGTAATAGACTGAAGGTTAATCATAGTAACACCAAGTAACTTGTATGGCTTCGGGAGGTTGGGCCCCGTGTTGAGGGTTTTCCTGGAATTACAAACAAGGTGTTCCCTGAGGAAAAAAAAAAAAAAATCCCAGGTCTTAGTGTCTCGTGGATTCTCTTTTTTCAGTACCGTGAATTATTCACATACTCTGTGTCAACAAATTCCGTTCATTGAGTGATGGCTCCCGACGTTTAAATGCATCTCTAAAAAGAATCTGCGTGCCGTTTGCACAATAGGGCAGATGTCATGCTTCTTTGGTCTTACCTGGCAGTCAGCCTGCCAGTAATTACCCATCAGATTCCCTCCCTGCTTCCACTCCCTCTCTCTTGACCTCAACTAGCTCAGCCTCCTAAGTAAAATATGTCAGTGCCCAGACCACCCACCAAGACACGACTGGGGCGTCCCTGCCTGAACCCCGGCTGTAGGCCGCGCCCGCTTCACCTCGGGGTCTCGGCAACTTATTTTATGTTTCCTCGGTCTGTAAAATGAGAATTATCGTCAAGATGAAAGTGTTTTTACTTTGTGGCATACCTTAAATGTTTTGTTTCAGGAAATGGTTTTAGACATTAATTTTTTTTTTTTCCCATATAGGGATGTCAGGGACATTAAAAAAGAGAGCAGCACAGAGAATCCCCACCTACCTGTCCTCCAGCTGCAGGCACGGCCCCCTCTCCCACACGTTTGGTTGTTTCGGGACCGTCTAGTGCCGCAGATCCCACCCGGGAACCGCATTTCCCCATAAAAATTTCAGCGTGTACCTTTAACAAAAAGTGAGCTTTTAAAACAAAACCACACTACCATCACCACACCTAACACTGCTCACAATTCTTAGTGTCAGTGAATGCCCAGTTCGGTCTCCGTTTTTCCCACTGTCTCAGAAATGTCTTAACGCTTTGTGATTCAGATCAGGATCCAGACAAGGGCCACCCATTGTGTTTGGTGGGTATGTTTCTTAAATTTCTTCCCTGGCTTTGAGTTTTCTCAAAGCCCCGCCCCCCAACCTTTTTCTCCTGCCCTTCGGTTATTGAAGAAGCTGATAGATCTACAGATCTATTTTTTCTTAATGGGTGTGTTTTAGCATCTTGGAGGGAATTCTTAAAGCTTTGTGAAAAGAGTTATTTTTCATCCAGCCAAAGAAAGCGCTGTTCAAATCCTTTGCCAGAGAGCAGTTTTACCAAATATGTTTTGGTCTATTTTAGACAGCGTTTTGCGGAACGAGCCGTAAAGAGCCCAGGATGCTTTCTTCCTAGGATAATAACGCTGTGAAGTCAGAGAGTAGGAATGGGGCATGTGGCCCTCTTGCCTTCGATGGAGCTTGCTGGGACGGAGGGCAGAGGCCCAGGGGACGGTGAGGGGCTGTCTGGCCGGGGGCGTGAGCGGGAGGCAGGGCAGTGGCTGCTTGGAGGGGGTGCCCGCTGTGTCTAGGGTGATCTTGGTGTGTTCACAGTCAGGGGTCTGAAATTGGGGGCTGGCTGGGATATGCGAGATGGAGGCCGGGAGGTGAGGACCCACTTGCATATCAGTTCAAAATTCATTGCTGGGGGCACCCTTGAGGGGATCTAGTCCAGCTGCTGTGTACAAGCAGGATGGAAGGATCCAGAGTGGCACATAACTGCGACCGACCTTCCAGGGCCCTGACTCCCAGTACTTCAGTGGGCACCCCCCCCACCCCCCCAAACTTGTAGAACCTTGCCAGCCAGCCAGCTAGCAGTACCTCACTGAACCTCACCAGGCAAGTTTGGGCATGTCGCCAGCATTTTTGCGGAACACAAGGCACACGTGGGTCGAGATAACAAGTTACCTGTGCTTGAGTTAGTTGATGTGTTTCTTTTAACGAGGCATCTAGATAATTCGGGAGCGGTGGCTCCTTTAAGCTTCCTGAGGTCAGGGACGGTATCTTAGTCGTCTTTGAGTCGTCTCTCAGCCCGAGATTATGGCATCTTGAATATAACTGCTGTTTGCACACCACTGAATTGTTGTGTTTTGAAGGCACTAAAGCGTTGCAGGTACGCTGAGGAAGAGCAGCTCACTTTCAAGACCTTAGTGACCGTGGTACCCAAACTCTGTCTTGTGAGGAGGCCCACAGAGTCGTCCCCGGAATGGGGAGCATAGTTTTGAGCGCTTAGTGTATTCGGAATAAACCGGGATCGGTCTGAGAGGGTCTTGCTGAAATGCCGTGGGGCACGGATGGAAGTGGAGACCCAGTGAGGACAGCGAATGTGCAAGGCCTCCGTCTGGATGTTGCAGGGTAGGGGTCTGATGGCCTTTCTTTTCTCCCTAAGAAACAGACACCCGACAAAACAAGACAGAATTAATTCAGTTCTCATGTAGAGGCCTAGGTGGTTCCAAGTGCGATCCTTGCAGATTGAGAAAAAGCAAGATGAAAATGCCGTGGCAGCTCAGAGAAGAAAGCACTTGTCCAGTCAGACGTAAAGTCGAGCACGGGGCAGTATGTTTGTACAATTATTTCCTGTTTTCCAGTTCCAGTACGTACTCACTTAGTAGCTGCATGTCCTTGAGTGAGTTTTTAAATCTGTTTCCTCATCTGTAAAATGGGCGTAGAAGGCGTCTCCACCTCAAGTTGTTCAGAGGAGTAAATGAAGTAACAGATGTGCAGCCTTTGACTTAGTGTCTGGTGTAGTGAATGCTCAGTAAATGACATTCACCACTGCCGCCGCCTCCTCCTCCTCCTCCTCCTCACCACCACCCTGCCACTACTAAATGGAATGGAACCATCTGGAGGGCAGACTTCTTAATCTTTCCGGGCATTCAGGGAACTAATTCTCCTTGGCATTAACTTATTTCTTGGCAACCAATTAGGGTATCTTTGGGATAACTCAAGTAGGGAGGAGGTGACAGTTGAAGGAGTGGAGGATCCCAGCGTATGAGCTGCTGCTGGTGCAGCCCGTGAGCGATCCACATGACTCCTGGCGTGTGAACCCGATGAGGAGACACGTGTGTGTCTTAAAATTACTGGGAGGGAAAGCTGACCGGATGGCCCCCGCGACTTCCCCTGAAGTGTTGGCTACTGGTCATGGCCTGTGGGCCTCCCCGGGGACGCCCTCTGTCTTGGGTCGCGGCTGACACTGTCTTGGGTCGTGGCAGAATAGTGCAGATGTCAGTCCCAGGAAGGCCACGCAGGGTTGGTAACAGGACAGCGTCTGGGCCGCGGTGTCTGGTGTGAATTTATAATACCTGATAAAACCCAGACAGCACCTCATTGGTGTCAGCAAAAGCAGAACCAGTCTTTCCATTGGCTCTGGATTTTCAAAAATGCGTATATTATTTCATTGGCAAGTGAAGTAGATGGTGTCTGGACAGGCTGGGAATCTTCTGCTCCATACCAAAGTGGTCCAGACACCCAAAATGTTTACGTTATGACCGGGAAGGGGACTCAGCCAAACTTTACCCATGCTTCTCTCTTTTTTTTTTTTTTGATTTTTTTATTAAAAAAGATTTTTTTTTTTTTTCGGGGCGCCTGGGTGGCGCAGTCGGTTAAGCGTCCGACTTCAGCCAGGTCACGATCTCGTGGTCCGTGAGTTTGAGCCCCGCGTCGGGCTCTGGGCTGATGGCTCGGAGCCTGGAGCCCGTTTCCGATTCTGTGTCTCCCTCTCTCTCTGCCCCTCCCCCGTTCATGCTCTGTCTCTCTCTGTCCCAAAAATAAATAAAAAACGTTGATTAAAAAAAACTTAAAAAAAAAAAAAAGATTTTTTTTTTTTTGATCTTTATTTTTTGAGAGAGAGACAGCGTGTGAGCTGGGGAGGAGCAGAGAGAGATGGGAGATGCAGAATTCGAAGCAGGCTCCAGGCTCTAAGCTGTCAGCACAGAGCCTGACGTGGGGCTCAAACTCACAACCTGTGAGATCACGACCTGAGCTGAAATCAGACGCTTAACCGACTGAGCCACCCAGGTGCCCCTACCCATTCTTTTCTATTTAAAAACAGCTTGAAAGACAAGGAAAAGTAGAGCAGAAGATTGAGGGAGAAGAGCAGAGAAAAGGTTCCATGTTCCCATAGAGACATGACCATTGTTTTAGCCTTTGAGCCTTCTGACGGCACAAGCCCCAAGGCCTCTGTGCCATTGGGACGGGAGGGGCGTGCGTGCTGCCAGGTCGCTGCTTCCTGCACGTGACACGTGGTCTCCTTCGCCCCCCAGGGTGTGCACGACGTCCGGCTGGCCTACATTCAGTTCGCCCTCTCCTTTCTGATCGCCGGCGATGACAGCACGATAGCACAGGTGCTGGAGTTGAAAGGTAGGTGCGCCTCTTTGTCTCGTAGCAAAGCCTGGTGGCGATTGTGTTTTGGAAAATCTGCTGCAAAACATTTTTCCAGGTTGAGCAGTCTGCAACCTTTACGGCCGCTGCACACACTAGAATGGAGGACGCGTGTGCGGCAAAGCCGCGGTCGGTGTGGTTTTGATGTCGCTCGTGAGTACCGACAGAGGCATTCCTGTCATGCTACCTGGAATGCTGGGCGACGTGCTGACAAAGGAGAGATGCAAACTTGAGAGACCCGTACGAACAAAGGAGGCTCTGTGGCTCCAGAACATGCACAGATACGTAGCCCTGGCTGCCCGGCCCTCCTTAGTAATTGGCTTCGGAAAACTAAAGTTTAGTTACTTCGGTGGCCTTGCTGAGTGTTACCAGAATATCGGTAATGGAGCTTCAGAGAAGTCTGGCTGGACCACCTTCTGGTGGCTGTGGCCGAGAGCCTGTTCGGGCCGCTTGCTTCTCATCGAGAGATTGAGTAAGACGGAGAACGATGGCGCCAGAAGGCACTTCGCACGTAGCAGGTGTTCGGTGTGATACCAGGCTCTGTGCGCAGGTTCCACGTCCTTGCCAGAGCTCTGGGAGTCGGAGGAACAGCACGGTGCCTGTGGCCCGGGGTGGCCGGGTCTCCAGTCCTTCTCTCACCTCCCCCAGGGTGGGAGCCCTGAGCTCTCTCCGGACGACTGCCGGCGACCGTTTAAGAACAGGGTGGTGGGTGCCGGTCACTCCATACGGTGTCAGCCCTGGTCCGCGCAGGTAGCCCCATCGACGGGGGAGGCGGTGCCACGAGGAGACCCCTTCGTTGCACGGTGCAGCAGACAGGCCTTAACCGCTTGTGGCCGCTCCTGTGTGAGGTCTGCTGCTGCTGCTCCCAGGGCTAGGGTTCTTCCGAATTCCCGTGGTCGTCTGCGCCGTCCGGCCTTTATTAAAGGACGGCGGTTTGGGGTTACTCATGTGCGCTGCTGATGGCGCAGGGTTGTACTTCAGTTAATGTTTTTGCAGGGCGCTTTGCAAAACTTGAAAAATGCGTCGAAACTTTAAAAATGTGTGATCCAGCAGCCATTCCACGTCTGGCCATTTATCCTAAGGGTAGAATTAAGGATGTGAGTGGAGGTTTTCTTAGTGGATAATTTTTTCATGTTCGCTGAAAATTGGACGACTCCTATCTGTTGACCGTCAAGGGATTGATTGCAGAAACAAGACTAATCGTAAGGTGGAACGCAGCTGTTAGAAATGACGTAGAAATATGCTTGCCGATGTCAGCCTTTTAAACAACATATGATTGGGTGTAGACCCAGTTATAAAACTGTCGAGTATCCCATTTTACTGAAAGGTACATTTAATGGACTGTGGGACTATGAATATATCAGAAGGTTAGCGGTTAACTAGTTAGCTCTGGGTAGTGGAATTATGTTTGCTTTCAGATTTCATCCTTTTGGTTTGTTTGGTATTTTCTGATTTTTCTTCTTTTGAGAATGAATTTCCTTTGTAGAAAATATGTGTGTGCCCTTTGAGCACCTCTGGAGCAAGCAAAATTCTAATTGCTTTGATGTTTCTGCCCAGTGTCACCATTACGTTAGTCATGATACGGCATCGAGCTGTGGTAGCTGATTCCTTGGAGATCAAAAGCATGAAAAGAAAGCAGACAAACACATCATCCCGAATTCTACCACAGTCAATAAAATGATTTAAAATATAAATCTGGGGGCCCCTGGGTGGCTCAGCCGGTTGAGTGTCCGGCTCTTGATTTCGTCTCCGTTGAAGACGGATCGAGTTCTACATCTGGCTCCGTGCTGAGCATGGGGTCTCAAGATTCTCTTTCCCTCATTCCCTCTGCCCCTCTCCCTGCTAGCCCTCTCACCAAAAAAACATATGTAGATAAAGATATAGGTATCAGCAAATCTAAGCAAAGAGAGAAATTCAGCAAAATTGTACGTACATTCTCTGTCAGATAGTCAGTATGAAGGACAGTAAAACAGAACTGCTGAACCTCTTTAATGGCTCTGTCATTGTTTCACCTTTAGATACTGATTTCCCATGTCATGAAGTGGTTTATTCCTACTGTGAACATGTGTAATCGAAAATGACAAAACCTTCAAAAAATAAAAAAGGGAGCGAATGGCATTGTTTGCTGTGCCACTTTATGAAGTCATTTGTTCTCTCATCTGCTCTCGTGTTCAAAATATTTTTGAGTTTAATGCTTTGAACGTTTTCCTTTCAGAATTTATTCCTTGCATTTTTAGCTCGGGCATAAAGGAAGACAGGATTTCTACCGTCAATATTTTGTTATCCACGCTGAAAACAAAGGTACGTGTTTGGTACTCAGTGTTGTTCTGTGGTTTGTCTCCTCCGGGGTGTGACAGGACCCTAGAGCTACAGTGTCTGAGGGCGCACAGGCTGTGGGATGGCAAACTGTTCCTTCGGGCTGCAGCTTTATCACCCAGGAGACACGCTGTTGCTCGCCCTTTCACGGGAAGCCACAGGGATAATTGGGAGCTGTAAGTTACGGCTGTTTTCATTTACACACCCGGCAGAATGTGACTTTGTATCGCCTTATATATTCTGCCTTTTACAAGCATCTTGTAGAAACTTTAAAACTGGCTGAACGAATCACTGACTTTAATACAGAAGCAACTTAAATGCTCAGTTAGAAAAACTCTATGACTCTGCCAACACAAAAAGTCGTTAAAAGCCATGAACTGGCAGTCCATATAAAAATGGCTGATTAGCATAGTATTTAAAACTGTGGTTCTCAGCTGGGGGTGGTTTTGCCCCCTCCACGGTAGACATTTGGCAGTGTTGGAAACATTTCTGGTTGTCATAACCGGGGAAGTAACAACTGGCACCCAGTGGGTAGAGACCAGGCCCAGCGTCCTGCCCGCACAGGTCCATCCCTTGCAGCAGTTATTTGGGCCAGAATGTCAGTGGTGCTGAGAAGCCCCGATTTAAAGTAACACAGGTCATGAGGTACAGGTTTTTTTCGCCAACCAAATTAGCACTGACCTTTTCAAACAATGCCGTTCGGTGCTGGCAAAAGTACCTTTGAGTCGGGTGCTTTTGTGGAGGCAGTGTTCTAGCAGGTCTGGCGGTGTGCGTTAGAGGTCTTCAACATGTTCCCAGACTTGGGAACCTCAGAACCACCCAGGACACCCTGGGAGGCACCGGGAGTGGGTTTGAGGGGAGCTGAGGCCTTGTGCCACAATTCCGAGTGCATAATCAGGGATGCGGGCAGGACTCGGCTCAAGGAAGCAGACGATAGGGTGCAAACAACCTCACTTTGCACCCCCTGGGGAACGGTGACATAAATTATGGTCGCTAGAATGATAGCCTTCCAAAATGGTGTTCTAAAGGAGTTTTTAATAATGTGGGAAAAGTTTATACTATTTAAAAGTAGGCAGAAAACTATATATAATCTCACAGAGACAAAAACAAAACAAAACACAACAGTGATACACATACATCTTCTGTGTTGCGGGATGGAGGGATGAAAGAAGTATACCAGATGCTAACTGTATCCTAGGACAGTTCAGATACCGATGAATTTTGTTTTTCTCTTTATGTTTTTCCTTTTTCTGGTCAAATATTTTGCCGTGGGCCCACAGGATTTTGGTAATGATGAAAAACAATACACACTGTTGTGAAAATCAAGCTCCTTGAAATTCATGTGTTTTATTGTTTTCAGGTAGTTCACAATAAAAATATCACAAAAACCCAGAAGGTGCGTTTCTTTACGGGGCAGTTGTTGAACCATATAGCAGCTCTCTACAGCTGGAATGGGATTGTTGACGTGAACCTGGAACATGGCAAGGTACAGTCCTGTTGGGTTTGAGTTGACCTCACTGTTAGTGTGTGAGCCTCACAGCTGGAGACTGGGGAACGTACCCCCTAAAGTCCCTCCATTCGATCTGTTTCTCTTGGCTCGTGGTTATATTGATTCTCTGCTTAGATGAAATATGATCTTTTTAAAGTTTTGGTTTTTTTCTTTTTTTTTTTTATAAGACTGTTTCTATTCTCTGAGGTATTTTGATATTAGACTTTTTTTTCTCCCTTGAAGGGAAAACCGTTACTCCTTTTAGCTGAGCGACATGCTGGTTTTCCCTGCTGGCCTTGCCCAGTACACGCATAGTATTGAACCAGGCTCTCTCCTCCTCTCATTTACTTCTTCTTTTCCTTCTTTCCATCCTGTTCATACCAGCTCTTAGAGTTTCAAGGCCCATTGCTTTTACTTCCAAGTGTCTAGGAAAACCCCAATTTCGTCACCTACTGACATGTGTAATTTATTTTGTAATAGTTCCTCAAACGTTGAATTAGAACAGTTGCTTTCAAGTTGACCCAAGGCCAGTGTACATTTTAATCCTCATTTTGATTTTCTTCAGGGTGTTTCGGAACATGGACTTGGCCAGAGTAGTGAAGGCTCAGACTTCCTGTGAACTTTATAGTAATTTACCTCTCAAGAGCCCTGTGTTTTACATCCTTTTATCTTTGTGACTGGCCTATGTCCTCTTGTTTTGAACATGTTTTGTATGCCCTATTATCAGGAAGCCTCGGGGGCTTAATAAAAACACTCCCAAATGTGGAATTTTATTCAAAAGACCAAGAGAAATTAAGTCATTCTTAAGCTTGTTTAAAACTACAGGTTTAAACTTGCTCCTCTTAAGAGTATTTTTTAATCTTTTTTTTTAATGTGTCTGCTTTATAGGTGAGGACATTCAAATTCAGGGAGGTCAGTAATGCTCTCACTACTGGTTACATTCTGGTGTCCAGCCAGAAGCTGTCCAGGAGCCTGTTAAGAGTTGCCTCATTAGAATAAAAAATGTTCCTACCACGTAGAACATTCCAGGGGATTTTGGAGCCCTGTGTGAGAATTGGTGTTACCCCCATCACACAAGAAATTACCGGGGTTCTAGGGGCTCTCCGCCAGGAGCTGGGGTTGAAGACCAGATACAGTTGACCCCTGAACTATGCAGGGGCTGGGAGGGCCGACCCCCATGCAGTCAAAATCCGTGTATAACTTTTAACTCCCCAGAATCTTAACTACTGGGGCACCTGGGTGGCTCAGTAGTTAAGCACCCATCGCTTGATTTCAGCTTGGTTACGATCTGGTGTTCATGAGTTCGAGCCCTGCTTCGGACTCTGTGCTGATAGTGCAGAGGCTGCTTGGGATATTCAGTCTCCCCCTCTCTCTGTCTCTCTCTCTCAAAAAATAAATAAATACACATTAAAAAAAAAAACAACACTTGGGGTGCCTGGGTGACTCAGTCAGTTAAGCATTCGACTTCAGCTCAGGTTATGATCTCATAGTTGGTGGGTTTGAGCCCGGTGTCGGGCTCTGTGCTGATAGTTCAGAAACCTGGAGCCTGCTTTGGAGCCTGTGTCTCCCTCTCTCTCTCTGCCACTCCCCTGCTCGCTATCTGTCTTTCTGTCTCAAAATAAATAAACATTAAGAAAAAAAAATTTTTTTTAACTCTACTAATAGCCTACTGTTGACTGGAACACTTATGCGTAGCAAAAACAGTCAATGAACACATATTTTGTATGTCATATGTATTGTAAACTGTATCCTTACAATAACGTAAGCTGGAGAAAAGTAAATGTTATTAAGGAAATCATAAGAGAACACATTTATAGTACTGTACTGCATTCATGGGAAAAAAAAGTACACATAAGCAGATCTGTGCAGTTCAAACCTGTGTTGTTCAAAGGTCAGCTGTATTTCTTTCTTTTTTTTTTTTTTAATATATGAAATTTATTGTCAAATTGGTTTCCATATAACACCCAGTGCTCATCCCAAAAGATGCCCTCTTCAATGCCCATCACCTAACCCTTCCCTCCCTCCCACCCTCCCATCAACCCTCAGTTCTCAGTTTTTAAGAGTCTCTTATGCTTTGGCTCTCTCCCACTCTAACCTTTTTTTTTTTTCCTTCCCCTCCCTCATGGGTTTCTGTTAAGTTTCTCAGGATCCACATAAGAGTGAAAACATACGGTATCTGTCTTTCTCTGTATGGCTTATTTCACTTAGCATCATACTCTCCAGTTCCATCCACGTTGCTACAAAGGGCCATATTTCATTCTTTCTCATTGCCACGTAGTACTCCATTGTGTATATAAACCACAATTTCTTTATCCATTCATCAGTTGATGGACATTTAGGCTCTTTCCATCATTTGGCTATTGTTGAAAGGGCTGCTATAACTATTGGGGTACAAGTGCCCCTATGCATCAGTACTCCTGTATCCCTTGGGTAAATTCCTAGCAGTGCTACTGCTGGGTCATAGGGTAGGTCTATTTTTAATTTTTTGAGGAACCTCCACACTGTTTTCCAGAGCTGCACCAGTTTGCATTCCCACCAACAGTGCAAGAGGGTTCCCCTTTCTCCACATCCTCTCCAGCATCTATAGTCTCCTGAGTTGTTCATTTTAGCCACTCCGACTGGCGTGAGGTGGTATCTCAGTGTGGCTTTGATTTGTATTTCCCTGATGAGGAGCGACGTTGAGCATCTTTTCATGTGCCTGTTGGCCATCTGGATGTCTTCTTTAGAGAAGTGTCTATTCATGTTTTCTGCCCATTTCTTCACTGGATTATTTGTTTTTTGGGTGTGGAGTTTGGTGAGCTCTTTATAGATTTTGGATACTAGTCCTTTGTCTGATATGTCATTTGCAAATATCTTCTCCCATTCCGTCGGTTGCCTTTTAGTTTTGTTGAGTGTTTCCTTTGTTGTGCAGAAGCTTTTTATCTTCACGAGGTTCCAGTAGTTCATTTTTGCTTTTAATTCCCTTGCCTTTGGAGATGTGTCAAGTAAGAAATTGCTGTGGCTGAGGTCAGAGAGGTCTTTTCCTGCTTTCTCCTCTAAGGTTTTGATGGTTTCCTGTCTCACATTCAGGTCCTTTATCCATTTTGAGTTTATTTTTGTGAATGGTGTAAGAAAGTGGTCTAGTTTCATTCTTCTGCATGTTGCTGTCCAGTTCTCCCAGCACCATTTGTTAAAGAGACTTTTTTCCGTTGGATATTCTTTCCTGCTTTGTCAGAGATGAGTTGGCCATACTTTTGTGGGTCTAGTTCTGGGGTTTCTATTCTATTCCATTGGTCTGTGTGTCTGTTTTTGTGCCGTGTATTTATTTCTTATATCACAATATCAGTCACAACGCAAAAGCAAATAGAAGCTTAGGAAAATGATTATCTAATTGAAGTGTATGCTGTAAAGAGAGACTCTATTTTTTTTTTTTAATTCATTTCTGAGAGACAGTGAGAGAGCACATGCACTTGCTTGCGTAAGTGGAGGAAGGGGCAGAGAGAGAGGGAGACACAGAATCCAAAGCAGGCTCCAGGCTCTGAGCTGTCAGCACAGAGCCCGATGTGGGCCTCACACCCACAAACCGTGAGATCTTGACCTGAGCCAAAGTCAGATGCTTACCCGACTGAACCACCCAGGTGCCCCAAGAGAGATTCTTTAATGATGGGGGTACGGATACTGATCTGCTCCGTATTTGCTAACGCAGTGGGGAGTTCCACTATGTGATCCATGGTTTGCCCTTACATAAAATGGTGTAATCATCTCTACCCTGCCAGACTCATAGGCCTGCCATAAAAATTAAACAAGAACCCTTACTGTGGAGTGCTTGGAAACAATGAGACATGACTTAAAGTGTCCCCTTACCTGTTGTTTCTTGTTCCAGCAACTCCCTGTTTGTTCAATGTTAAAAATAAATATTTTCTTTTTAAATTCAGCTTATTTAAACTAAAACAAAAACGGTTCACCCATTTTTTTTCACTCCCCCCAACCTCTACCTCTGGCAACCACCAGTCTCTTCTCTGTATCTATGAGCTTTTTTTTTTTTTTTTTAATTTATTAACTCAGTTTATTCTTTTTATATTCCACATATGAGAGTATTTTTGTCTTGTCTTGATTGGTGTTTCTGTTCTTTGGGGTTTTTTTTGAATGATACCAAGCATGTAAGATGTTTTCTAAGTCATCAGGCACGTGGTATCGCCCAGTTTTTACTCTGTAGATGTTACCGAGGCTCATGAACGTGAGATTTTCATTGAATTTTAAAAAACTCTTGTAGACTTCTTCTGAGGACGCAGGGAAGATCCTGGTGAGGGAGCTTGTTCACACCTTCCTGATGGATCTTTGCTGTTCGCTCAAGCATGGGATTAATTTTTACGACGCATCTTTCGGTACCGTCGGCAGGTAAAGTGGCACATTTGAGAAGCGCGGGCCTGTGTTCCGTCACGTACATGACTTCCAGCGGAAGTCTGTAGAATAACGGAATTGTGGTGGTTTACAACTAGAATTTTAGACATGACCTCACTCGTTATAGGGACGAACATTTGGAAGCCCAGAGACTCCCTGCTCATCACGTGCCCTTAGGGCACAGGGCTCAGGGTAGCCGCTGACTTAGGCCCCCAGTAGGAGGTGGCTCACCCAGGGGGGTGCTGCGGGTTTCACTCGAGACTGTGGCGTCGGCTGGGTCCGAGGAAAGTCTTACGGCCACCTTGCCAGAGAGGGTAGGCCCCTTTGCAGGCCTCCACACAGGCCGGAGGCGGGAGCCACCGCTCTCCCAGTTTTGCAGGTGAGGGAAATGGGCACAGAGAAGTTGGGTCACTCAGCGGGTGTCAGAGCTCTGATTTACACCCAGGGAATCTGGGGGCCCCTGGCTGACTGACACTTGATTTCAGCTCAGTCATGATCTCACAGGGGACCGAGCCCCATGTTGTGCACTGAGCTAACAGTGCTGAGCCTGCTTGGGATTCTCTCCCTCCCTCCCTCTCTCTCTCTCTGCCTCCCTCCCCCTCCTCCTCCTCCACCTTCTTCTTCTACTCTCTCTCTTTCTCTCCCAAAATAAATAAACTTTAAACCCCGGGAATTTGGCTCCAAGTCTATCCTCATAACAGCTAAATAGTCCTTCCTCTCCTCAAAGCTGCCGATGTGCTGGGTTTTCAAAATTTGTTTCATGTTGCACACTTATGGCAATGTTTCATCAGTAAGGAAACATAAAGTCCCTACCTGATGGTTTAGATGATATTCTTTTAGATTTTCTTTTAGTCTAATGGTAAACACATATCCATGTTACTATTTTTAATAACCAAAATACTCTAATGTTAGATTTATCAACCTGCTTTTCTTCCCCCCTGACGGCAAAAATATTAGGTATATTTTCTGTTCATTGTGAATACCCTCATTTTTAAAAAAAATTTTTATTTTACCTCTGTGGCGCTTTTATCATAAGGATCTGGATGGTTTGGTTTAGTTTCTACCAGTTAGGAAATGACTGATTCCTTCAGAATGGGATAACACCATGGAAATTTTTCTCTCTGCTTGTGACTTGTTTTGATTCTGAGATTATTATGACTTAATTTGCCACATTATTTCTTTTTCTTTCAACTTTGTTTCAGCGATAGTGTAACTTTGCTCTCATCAGGGAAAACAAGCTCACCTTCCTGGTAACATGTAACAGCAGACTTTTATCGTCTAGTATGATGTAACACCATGCTTAAAACACATTTTTTTCCCCCTAAGTAAGTAAGACCCATAAAATAGGTCATTTGATGAGTGTATTTGAATCAGCTTGTGGGTGTGGGTCTGTTCGAATAAGCTGTGGTTTATGTCAGTTTTTGAAGCCAGGGACAAAAGACAAATGTTTGCGCTTAGGGGAGAGGAAGGGAATTTTGTTTGTGGGGCGTTAATGGAAAGTTTTGGGAAAATCGACATGTGCGGTTCCCCAGCGGAGGTGAGGCTTGCTCCCTCCCTCCCTCCATTCAGGTGTCTGTGCACATGTCACCATATCCAGGAGGCCTTCCCCAGCAGCCCTTTTCTGAAATAGCCCTTCCACTGTCACTGTCCTTTTGCCTTGCTCTTGACTATGACTTACCACCACCTTGCACATTTATTTATTTGCCTGGTCATTATGTGATAGATGAGAACCAATGTGAACAGAGGCTG